>NC_087451.1:40756531-41085519 GCF_036321535.1 Camelus dromedarius
ATGTATATGTATAACTGAAGCACTTGTCTGTACACCTGAAACTAACACAACATTGTAAATAACGATACTTCAATTTAAAAAAAAGTCATCATGGGCCCTTCTTGTCTTCCAAGATCTTGCATCCTTGCTGGATAGGACACTGTTCCAAAAGCACAAATCTCAAGGACTGAGGACATGCTGTCACTGCATTTACTTTATTAGCAAAGAAAGTGGAGACCAGCTCTCAGTTTTTCAAGAGCCCCGTTTGCTAACAGGAATAGGATTATCGTCCTTTCACCATCAGCAACAGAGCAGCTAAATGTTTAGATTCCAGGTCACAAGGACCCAACGTTACATTGGAAGGAGGCAGTTAACCTGACACCAGCAGCAGCTGGCTCTGCCCCAGGTCTGGCTCAGCAGGATGTTTACATCGGTGAGATCACCTGAATCTCCCAGAAAGCAAAGTAAGCTTAAATGCGAAGGCGGTTACCCAACAGAAACATTTTAATTGTTTTGCTTGGGATCATCCATGCAAACTTGGGAGGTTAAAATGAAAAAGAAATCCTCTTCAAGTGATCCGCGGTGGCTTAAAAAGTCAGAATATGCATTCATAGGTGAGGGCAGCCAAAGCCTAAAACCATGCTGTCCAGTACAGTGGCCACTCGCCACGTGGGACTATGTAACTTTAAATTAATTAAAACAAAATTTGAAATGCAGTTCCATGCTCAGTAGCCACATGTGGTCCGTGGCTGCCACACTGGCCAATACAGATATAGGACATGTCCATCACTGCAGAAAGTTCTGTGGGACAACACTGCTCCAGGTAATAGTCACATCCAAAAATCAAAACAAGACCCCATGGACCAGGAAGGGGTTTTGGTTCCCAGAAACTGGCCCTGCATAATCCACACTACAATGCTTTGCATATGGAGCTCCTTGCAAATGTTAGCTCTCCGGTGATGATTCAGCTGTCCGTGAAGGCTGGCTGGATTTGCATTTTGTGTTCTCCTCTGACCTGGATATATTTGCATGCCTCCTTTCATTACCTGTCTGTTCAGCCTATCCTGCCTGTGAAACCTTCAGCTTCTACTCTTTCAAACGTATCTTAGGGTGTTGTTCTCCCATTAATCTGTCAATGTCAACCTACCAACACCCTTGATGGTATCACGAAAGCAGCCTCAGCCTAGCAAACGGCATACGCGTTCCATGACTCACGCTTTTAATTTTCTCTAACTTCTCCTTGTCCGTTGTCAGATTCCCCGCGGGTCGGGCCTCACATCGTCCTGGCCCCAGGCCCCTGTGCAGCTGAGGCAGGTCACACACGCACCCACTGCTTCTGGCTGCCAAAGGCCCCGCCCTGGGAAGCTGTGAGTCAGCTTTAACACCTGGCGTGGTGTTTGTCACCGACGCCCCCTTGACTCTAGCGCAGATTCTGCACCCTCGAGGTGCACCTGAGTAATAACTCAGCTCTGCACACGGCCTCTCAAGCCCAAAAGGCACTTCACGGAGACGGAATGTGCAGCCTACGGTTTCTTGAGTTCTCATCGGTGGGAATTTTTGTTCGAGCTTGTTTTCCGTTTTGGCTGTCCATCTGTTCACCAGGGCGTGTCCCTCAAGCCCTTGAGACTCAGGATGCTGAATGCATCACCTTCTCCCCTCAAATGGGTTCCTCCCCCTGAGCTGCTTTCTGCCCAGGCCAGAATTCTGGAGATTCTTAGACTCCTCCCCCCGCTCCTTCTCACACTTCACAGCCATCAGACGCCAAAGCCGAACTGTCTCATCTCTTCTCTCAATCTGTCCACCAGCACCTCCCTTTGCAGGGCCTTGTCTTTTTTAATTGCCTGGATTATTGTAAGAGTCATTTCCCTGGTCGTTTTGCCGTCATCTCGTCCCTTCCAGCCAGTCTCCCAGGCAGCAATAAGAGTGATCCCTCTGTATAACACAGATAAACAATAAAGTCCTACTATATAACACAGGGAGCCATATTCAATACCTTATCATGGCCTATAATGAAAAAGAATATGAAAAGAAATATATACCTGTGTATAAACTGAATCACTATGCTCCACACCAGAAACTAACACATTATAAATTAACTATTTTTTTTAAAGTGATCCTTCTAGAAGCAAATTGGATCGTGTCATTATTCTATTAAAAGTCCTTTAGTGGTTCCCCAGTCTCCGGGATCAAGTTCAAGCACTTGAGCAAAGTGTTTGATGGCCTTGATGGCCCTCAAGGCCCTTAATGGCCTGACCGTCAACTCTGAGGTCACTTCCTCTAGGAAAAGTGTCCAGAGCTGCTCCTGGGGGGGTCAGGTGACTTTGCTCTGTCCCTCCTTTGTATCCCCATAATGCGGTCTGGGCTCAAGTCCACCTTGGGGTACACCTTCCTGTCGGGCTCCTCCTTAGGCTGGGAGCAGGCACTGTTTATTGTTGCTGCCAGCACCCACCTCACAATGGGAGCTTCATGAACATCTGGCGGCTGACAGTCACCAGAATGTTTTAGGAATGTGCACCCACATTGAGGTTGTAGCGACAGACACCCAGCAGCCAGAGCGGGACTCCTCACCTGAGCGAGAGGAGAAGGCAGGTACTGTTACTCACAGTGAACACTCTGTGACCTGGCCTGAGATCATTGGGAGGAGTGTGGTTTGGTGAGGCCGCCAGTGTGCAATGGCTAGTTTGGGCTTGAAGATTGAAACTGCAAGCCACCATCTGGAAGCCTCCTTACTGGTGGTGACCAAAGTAACCAGAATTTCCTAGCCTACCGCTCCCCAAAGGGACAGGTGGCTGCTTTAAAGCTCCAGGTTAGTGCCTTTTGTCAGGTAGGAAAGAACACAGAGACAGAAGCAGCTCTCCGTGGACAAAGGAAACTCAGAACAGTCCCAGGTGACCCAGGACTCACTAGTACTTTATAGGAGGTCATCGTACTGTGGCTGAATACAGACACAGTCCCACCAGACGACCCACTAGACTGAATGGAAGATTTCCTCTGTGATCAGATCACGGAGTCTGGAATAGCTCGTGTGCAGACCCCTCTGCGGGCAAACCAGGGTACCAGAGGCCTGTAGCAGCAGTAATGCCACAAACAAATAATAACTGTGTCTGGGCAAAGCCAGCAGTGCTTCCATTCCCCTTCGTTTCTGTGCTTTGCTGGAGTTCCACCAGGTGATTTTAAAATAGGGCCAGAATGTGGTCCTGCCTTTTCAACAGATAAGCAAGACTGCCTAGAGTCAATCCTTCCACAGGGTGATTCTGCCACACGGCCGGGCAAGACAAACACCATTGTTATCCCAGCTCAGTGAAATCATGGGTGCTGAGAATTGGTGGCCTCTGAACCAAAGAGTTCCCCGTGTTAATTGGACTCAGCAGCTCAGAAATTGCATGAGAGAAGATGATAATAAACTGGCTTTTTTCACATTTAATGTGGCGCTATGTATTTCAGTTTACGACATATTATTAAAATTCCTTACTTTTAAAAAATAGTTCTAATTGCTTTTTAAAATAAAAAACTTGTTAAAAACCAATTAAAATTCAGATATCAAAAATTAGTATTTTCTTCATTAGCAAGACATGACTCTTCAGTGCCTACCTGCATTAAACATAATTTATAAATACAGCATTTCATCCTAAAACCTTTTGTTTTGTCGATAACAACAATTGCTTTGTTTGTTAAGGAATTATGTAAGTCACTGGTGTCCAAGACGTTGTTCGATCAGGTGGTGTGGGGATATAGCCATGAATAAGCCGTGCCCCCGCCCCGCCCTCAGGGAGTTCCCAATGAAATAAGATGTTACACAGATGCCTGCGGTTCAAGACAGTATCTGATGAGTGGCATAAGAAGACTGGGTAAACCTGGGAAAACTTCATAGAGATGCAGATGTTCAGCGGGATCTGAAAACATGGGCAGGAAGTGGGGGTGGGGAGCCGAGGTGGGGCAGACATTACAGGTGGAAGGAATAGCCTAAGTCAAGGAGAGATGGGCACATTTGGGAACAGGTGAGCCACCCAGTCTTCCGGCAGCACAGGAAATGTGCATCAGAGCTCCCCTCCCTGGGGGCTGAGTCCCTATCCCTCCCGCACCCCTTCCCCAGGATCAGAAGGCAGGAGGGTGCCCTTCCTGCTCCCTCATGCTGCTCTCAGACCATTGCTCCCCAGGCTCTGTTGGAAACACCGTCCACTGAGGCTGGTGCTGTTTTATTTCATCAACCCTCCCTAGCACCACCCCTGCTGTCTCCTGGCCACTCTCCTTTATTCAGTGAAGAATCTGTCCACCCCACCTCCTGATCTCCAGCCACAATCCCAAATGACTTCAGCATCCACCTGGATGACCCAGCCACACCTTGGCTTCTCAGCTCCCGAGGCATCTTAAGTGCCCCGCTACATCCCGCTCTGCATGCCCCACAAGGGCACAGCTGAGACTGCATCATCGACCGAAAGGTCTCCATCTCCAAAATCTGCTGATCGCCACCAGCCTTCCTCTTCTACCATGACATTTCTTCCTCCTCTCAGGGACCTCTGGTCCTCCCCCTTTGCCTTCTCATTGTCTCCTCTGAACCGACTTTCCCTTCCCAAGCAGCCTAGGTTCTGTGCTTGATCTTAATCAAAAGGGAAGTTTTTGGCTTTTCCACACTGCTCTGGTGAAATCCTGCCCATCCACCATCCATCTCTGGCCCTGAACCCACGCCACCAGTGACTGCTGGAGAAAAAGCACCCACCTTTGAAAAATGGTGTCCCTGGAAGGTCACAGCCACCAACCTCCTAGTTTCTTTGGTCAACTCTCTCTTCCACTTCAAGCCTCCTTCCCTCTCCCCAGTCTTCAGTCCCTCCTGTCTTCCACCCCAAACCATAGTGGTCCTCAGATGGATGCTTCCTCAGCTCCCTGCTGTCCAACCCACCCACCCGCTTCCTCCTGCACCACCCTCCTCTCACTCCCACGCAGTTCCCAACCTGGCCCCCTGCACTCAGGACCCCACCTCCTCACTCTCCTCAGGACCCTTACTCCATCCATCATATCCATCATCCCTTCTGCTCCTGCATCTCCAGCTCTGGACCAGAGCCTTCCCAACAGCATTTAATCGTGATCGAGGTATCCCATAAAAAACTTCAAGAAAGCAACAGAACAGCCCTTCCTTGATTCCCACATCCCCTCCACATACTTCTCCTTCACAGCCAAAGTTCTCAAAAGAATTATTTACGCTGACTGATTCCACTTCCCCACCTCCTCCTCTCTCCTCAACCCACTCCAATCTGGCTTCCCCACACATCCTTCCGCAGAAATGGCTCTTTGCCAGATGACTTCCATGTCTCTGATGCAGGAGGGTCTCTCTCAGTCCTCAGCTTGCCCGCTGACTCGGCAGCTTTGTCTCACCTGGTTGCTGGATCCTCCTCGAAACAACACGTCCACTATGAAGCCACATTTTCCTGGCTCCCTCCGCACTCCCTGGAGGCAGCTTCTCCTCCTCCTCCTCCATCCTTGGGCGGCGTCCTGGGATCCTTCCAGGCTGGTTCTCTTCTCCCTCTCTCCTGAGGAGGGTTCATCCTGGTTTTGAATCACAGACCTCTTAGGCAGTAACGGTGACCTCCCTACGTCCTCTTCTTGGAATAGTATTTTCAAATGCATAAAATAAGATGCATAGGATTTCAAAGGAAATCACTTTTACTGAAATAGTCATCAAAGTATTTTCAGAGATCTGTGACTCAGTAATGTACGTGCTGCTTTATTAACACATTAAATAGCAAGTGATGGGCATAAAGGGTATTTTGAGACATCTGCAACAAATTTAATGAAATGTGAAAATATCTGTGATTTCCATGGGTGACAAATCATAGGTACTGCTAATACTGCTGTGGTTTGTTGCCTGCATTTATAAATGAAATGAAGGATATGGTTAGACTTCAGCGAGAAGTTAGTGGAAGTAGAGATATAATTTTTTTTTCCCCATCCACATTCATGGTCCACCCCAAGAAGCCCTGCTCTGTCCATTGTCCTCAGGCTATCTGCCTAAGATGTTACCCGCCAATGACTCCCAAATCCCCATTTCCAACCCAAGCTCGCTTTTGCTCTCCAGATCTAAATAATGAATGGTTTCCTCAATAATGTCTACTCGGATGTCTCAAACTCAACAGGCACAGAGCTAAAGCTCCCAGCCTGGCCCCTTGCTTGTCCTTTTGTTTAGCAACATCCAAATCTGAGGTTTTCCTCCTCTCTATCATATTCACCTCGTCACCACATCCCAGCCACGTCCTTATCCTTTTAATCCATCTGTGTGTTCGCCTCTGCTGTCACCTAGTCAAGATACCGCAGAGGCCTCCTCACAAGTCTTCACACTTTCACTCCTGCCCCAAAGCCCGCTTTCCACACTGCAGGTGGAGTGATGTGCTCAAAGACTCAAGTCGAGAGCAAACCTGAATGACCCAATCCCCATTTTTGGTACAAGCTGAGCATCAAAAAATGTGATGAGATAACTGAATAAAATATATCCTTGAGACCATAGTGATGATGATGATGATAAACTAACAAAGAAAGAAGAAGGCAGGATAGGAAAGTTCTTTAGAGAAGGCCAGCTACTAATTGTAGGAAAAAAAGACAGAATTAGACAAACTGTTGTTTTGCTGCCCCAATGGAATTATCAATTCAAACAAAGCACACCAAAAGATGCTAAAATCATGGGGTAGAACATGTAATCAATAGGCCACTTTGTGTCAAAGAATCATCCCACATATTACTTGCTAATTACAAAAGGGGAAAATGTATTTTCACATTGGAGAATCTGGCCATCGCCACCATAGCCTATGGACCAAGCACCATTGTCAGGCACTGACGTGATGTTATAGAGAGAGATAACACATCACCTATAGAATATTCCTACCCAAAATGATTAACCTGAAGCTTATTATAAAGAAGCCATCAAATTCAGAACATATGACCTGCTAAGAGGGTGGGTCTCTTCCAAACAGTGAAAGTCATGAAAAGGCAAAAAGGGCAGAGAACTAAAGAGACATAATAACTGCATGCAATATGTGTATCTTGATTGGATCATAGATCGAAACAAACAGCTAAAAAGACATTTTTGCTTGTATTGTTTGTTTTTTGAGGGGGAGTAATTAGGTTTCCTCATTGATTTCGGCTTGGAGGAGGTACCGGGAATTGAACCCTTGACCTCTTGCGTGTTGAGCATGCGCTCTACCACTTGAGCTATGCCCTTCCCCCTAAAAAGACATTTTTGGAACAGTTTGAATATGCTCTACATATCAGATAATGTTATGGACACATTAAATTCTCTTGGGAAAGATAATAGTATTGTGGCTTTGTAGGAGAATGTCTATTTTGATAGGAGATGCATGTCAAAGAATTTAGAGGTAATTATCATGAAGTCTGGTCACTTTGAAATTGTTCAGAAAAAGAATATATATAGCAAAGAGAGATAGCAAATTGGCAAGGTAAAGGGTAACGGATGTTATTTGTACTGTTCTTTCATCTTCTCTGTAGATTTGAATTTTTTTCAAAAAAAAGTTTTTAAAAAATGAAGTTGAAAAAATTGTAGAAAGGTATCTATTGATGCAAGGTATTGTTAAGCAACAACATGTGTATATGGTACAATTCTATTTTTGTAAAAAAAAAAAAAACCAATATTGAGACAGATGCATAGACATATGTACTAGGGTAATGTAAGTTGCTATAACAAAGGGGCCAAAAATGTGATGACTCAATCAAGATACAAGTTTATTTCTTACACCTGTGACGGCCCAGGTGGGCTGAACCCAGTCAGCAGGCAGCTCTCCTCTACTAGGACTTTCAGGGACTCAGGCAGCTCTGTTGTCTTCAACACGTGACTTTCCAACTTGTTGCCTTTCCAGCTGAGGTGCAGGGCCAGAGATGATCTCTGAAGCAGACTGCACACATCAGTGCTGCTCCCACTCTAATGGTGAGACTTTGCTCCTGAGGCCACACCTAGTTGCAGGGAAGACAGAGTCATTCAGTCCCAGGTGGGCAGCCACATCCCAGCTGCAACTCTTCTCCCTTGAGAAGGGATTTCAGTGGAAGCTAGTAGGTTTCCATCACAGTCCTTTAAGTAGGGTCTGAAGGAACTCAGAACAAGCTATTTGCAGTTTTTATTTCAAGGTTAATGGGGTTTTGAATGTTGTAAATGTTCTCTCTTTATCTTGGTCTTTATTTTTCCATTATGAACATGATTTTTTTTTTGGCAATAAGAAAAAGACTGACACTTATAAAAATAAGCCATTGAAACTACAGAAAGATTATTTCTTTGGCAAATTTTCTGGATGCTTGGTTTTCTTCCTCTGGAAGAAACATATAAGCTAATCTTCAATACCATATTAAGCATTTTTCTACTCAGAAACCTGTTAGAGCCTATTCTCCATCACGTTGACTCTCAATCCTTTGCTTGAATCTCAGAGGCCCCCATGTGACCCCATCATGCCAGCCAGCTTTATTTCTCACCTCTCCTCCCCACATCCTTGGCTCCGGCCACAAGCCTCACTGCCTGAGGATGATGTCACATTTGCTACTCCATCCATATCTTGGCTCGTGTGCTGCCTCCAGCCTAAGCCAGTTCCTACTGATCCTTCAGATACCAGAAAACACCACCTCCTTCATGAAGCCTCCCTTGACTTCTCACCTTTTTCTGTGAGTTCCTTTGGGATTTAGAATTGGTGCCACCCAATGTATCACCTAATTAAATGTTGTTTTGCATTTTGTTAGTACGGTATACATCACATCTCTCCCACTGTGAGCATCTTTACATGGGGCTGAAGACAGAGTAGGTGCATGTGATGCTTTTCAATAAATTCCCATGTCTTTTGAGGAAGAGCTATTTTCATGGATAACCTCCATCTCATGGCCTAGCCTTTTATGTTCTTCCAATGCTTCCTTCAACTAAAAGGAGACTATGAATTCAAATAAAGGATGAAGGAGAAATACATCGTAGCAAAACCACACCTGAAAAATATCCAACTGAAGGTAGTCTCAACATACCACTCAACACTACACCTTAGTACTCAAATTTTTTAAATCCAACAATATTTGATCCACATGCCACTTCCCTCCCCTCTGCCCACCCCCACAGAACTCCATTTCGGAGAACACTACACACCCTTGTCCCCAGAAGCACGGCCACCACCCACGTAAACTGACAGCGATCTCTGCAGCACACAAGGGATTCACATGCATTTAAAGGGATACCTAGCAAAGGTCATAAAACATGTCCTGTTTGCCATTTCGGTAGCTTGCAGTTCTGAGTGTCACTCAGAGGCCCTTCCCAAGTGGGATGGATCATCATCAAGAGGCAAGTCCTGATGGGGAGGGTAGAGCTCAGTGGCAGAGCATGTGCTCAGCATGCATGAGGTCCTGGGTTCAATCCCCAGTACTTCCTTTAAAAAAGAATAATAATAAATCTAATTACCTCCCCCCAGAATAAATAAATAAATAAATATTGTACCAAAAAATTTTTAATTAAAAAAGAAGAAAGTCCTACGAACGTCCCACGTGCCTCTCCTTCAGAGAGCAGACCCAGTGGTGAACAAATGCAGTGAAGACTTTAATCATGGAGGCCACTGTTGATCTCAGATCAGTGTCTCAGGCTGGGTCATTCCAACTCGCTGGCACGAGAATCAGAGAAAAGATGGCAGGCGGGAGAGAGTTCTCTACAGAGGTTGTCAGTAGAGACAAGTGCTGGTGAAATGCATGCTTGTGGCAGCCCAGCTAACTCCCAAAAGCTTCCTGTGGCTTTTTTTTTTTTTTTTTTTTTTTTTTTTTACCATGCAACACAACCTTTCCTAACACTTTGAACAGGTTTATCTATTACTGAAACTTCTTGAGCACAAGGGCTTCTACTGCTGACCCTGGTCTAGCCCAGCCCCACCTGGCAGCCGGGTCTTCAGATGGGGTTAAGCAGCAGTTTGATTCAGATGAGTGATACCTGAATCCAAAAAAACCCTGAAGGATGACTAATCACTTCTTGGTTGTTCAAGTTTACAATTCTGGTAAGCTCAAAATTGTCCTGAACATGTGAAAAGATTTTGCCACTCTTAGATTTTTTTCTTTTGTAATGATTACTACCCAATTTTTATTTATTTATTGAAGTATAGTCAGTTTACAATGTTGTGTCAATTCCTGGTGTACAGCATAATGTTTCAGTCATACATGTACATACATACATACATAGATTTTCATATTCTTTTTCATTGTAGGTTACAAGATATTGAATGGAGTTTCCTGTGCTATATACAATATAAACTTACTGTTTATCTATTTTATATATACTAGTTAGTATCTGCAAATTTTTAACTCCCAATTTTTCTCTTCTACCCCTTTCCCCACCCCAGTAACCATAAGTTTGTTGTCTATGTCTAAGTCTGTTTGTGTATTTTTTTTTTAAGATTCCACATATAAGGGACATCATATGGTATTTTTCTTTCTCTTTCTGGCTTACTTCACTTAGAATGAAGATCTCCAGGTCCATCCACATCGCTGCAAATTTTTTTTTGTTAATGGAGGTACTAGGGGTTGAACCTAGGACCTTGGGCGTGCTAAGCATGCGCTCTACCCCTGAGCTATACCCCTCACCCCCCTCCTAGAGTTTTTTCTAGAAGAAAGAATGTTTAACTGGCTTTGTCATTCAACAGTACTCTGTAGAACATGCTAACTTTGTATTCCTTGAACGCGTAAAGGTGTCCATCCTGCCCAGGGTGCTTTTTAATACAAGCTGCCCTCGATTCCCTAAGGTGGTTTTTGTGTTTGAAGCATAGTATGCATGTGGACTTTGGGGACAGGACTCTGAAGATATTCATTTGCACCCACAGTCCCTTGCTTGCCCTTCGTGTTTTGTTCCTGTTTTGAGTGCCGTG
The DNA here is from genome assembly GCF_036321535.1 of Camelus dromedarius. Taxonomy (NCBI): domain Eukaryota; kingdom Metazoa; phylum Chordata; class Mammalia; order Artiodactyla; family Camelidae; genus Camelus; species Camelus dromedarius. The sequence continues at coordinate 40,767,379 of NC_087451.1, forward strand.
CTTCACGGCCTTGATCAGTCTCTTTCATAATCTGATGAGAATACTTTATTTCCAATGCAGTAAACACAGTCTCTCTCTGGCATCAGCCTGACGCTAGTCTTTGCCTCTTTACTTATTCACAGCAGTCATGTCCTGATCTTTGCGCTATGTCAGGAGAGCCACTCAGCTCAGCCTGCCCTCACATGACACAGGGCAAAACTGGGTTTTGTCCACACCAATCAGGATTCAGTGGCGCCCCCTGGGGGCGGGAGGGAAGTGGCTACCAGCTGAGAACCAGTTCCCTAGGTCTTGGAAATGTGCCAGCAGGCAAGAGCTGGAAAATAACTGGGTCTCTGCTGTCCCTGACGACTTTCGTCTCCTTGCTCTTTGGATCATCTCTGCTCGTCACCCCACCCTTTCAGATTCAGCATCGCTAGGTCCCAATTTAAAAATCTAGTCATTCTCCTCCCAGACGTATAAAAGAAATTTATGGTTGCCAATGGGGAAAGGGGGCAGGCAGGGAGGGATAAATTAGGAGTTTGGGATTAACAGATACACACTACTACATATGAAACAGATAAACAACAAGGACCTACTGTGTAACACAGGGAACTATATTCAATATCTTGTAATAACCTATAATGAAAAAGAATCTGAAAAAGAATAGATAGATAGATAACTGAATCACTTTGCAATACACCTAAAACTATCACCGCAGTGTAAATCAATTATACTTCAATTAAAAAAAATCTAGTCATTCTCACATCTCTAAGGAAATGCGTCCCACCTCCCAACCCTTGGGTCTCCATCTTCCAGGAGGTCTAATTAGAACCATTATAATGTTTCTAAGTCACTACTTCAGTGCCCAGGGCCATTTACATCCCCTAATGTAAGTCCCTTCTCTTCCCAGTCTGAGTTTTTCTCTGAGGTTTTGAGAGATTCTAGCTCTGGGCAAGGTAATATCTCTCCTTTATTATGAGTGACGCCAAAAGAGCAAGCTGGGGCTCTTTGGAAAATGTTAAGTGCAAAAATCATAATACTCCAGAAAAATATTAATTTTAACAATAACTTCTTTAAGTTAGCGTGGCTTTATTAGGACTTTCTCATCAAATTACCCAGAGAGAACTAAAAGTCTACACATGTATTACGTAGTTTCTTTTTCTTTAAATGTTTCAGGCTTTGATTTTGACAGAGCTGGTTTTCTTCCGCTAAGGAAGAGCGATGTGCTATTGCCTCCACCTCCACGTGACATTTCAACTTAGGAACATAAGGGGGAAGAAATGAAAATTGTACTTACTCTTCAAAATCACAAGAGGAAGAGACATAGTTTTAAAATCAGCTTTAAATCAACAATGTAATTTTTATTGTTTGATCATCTTTAAACGTTGTTAAATATTTGCGTTTAGTAAAACGTTAGCGCTTTACTGTCTGAAAGAGAAATTATATCATATTTTCTTAAGTCTAGACTAATGTCAGCTGGCTATTTATTTATGTGACTATCATAAATTTTACAGCCTTTGGAAGAAACCAAGAGTCCAGTGTAGGATCTGTGCCACCTCTCTGTCCATCTCTCTTTGAAAGAGGTGAAAACCCAATAGAATTTTTCAGTAGGGCTTTTGGTGTGGGTTTCAACGGCAGGTAGTTAACATTCAGTAGTTAGCTGAGCTCCAGAGTCTTAAATCCTACATCTTAGTGCCATAATGAGTTACTACAACTTCTTCCACCCAAGGATCATCCTCCCTGGATAATTTGATGGGCTTTCATAGGAGAGGATAGATTAGAATGACTGAGTACATGAGTGGTCATAAAAAGTTGAAGTGATTTGCTGAAGATAACAATGAAGCAAGAAGGGAAAGACCCAGTAGCATATTCGTAAATATTATAGTTCTTGCCATTGTGGCTTTAGTTTCTAACTGAGAAAACACCCACTTCCGGCTATAATTTCTGGACTCAAGAATGACTCCTAACTGGAAGTAAGATTGATGGAACCAGGAACCAGAGAAGGATGTACTGGGAAGGCAGGTGCACAACTCCATACGTAATAGGCGCAGTTTAATTGGCCAAGCTTTCTTTCACTTTTGGTGCTATGAAAGTATGAAGTATAATGAATGGGTGAAGAGAGGATAAATACATGGCTTAACACCCCACCCAGTAAAGCGTCTCTTCACCAACTCCTCCCAATTCACCACTGCCTGGGGCAAGCAAAGAATTCTAGTGTTGGCTGAGGGTGAAGGGGATGGACCCACCAGTAACAGTGGACAGTAACAATCACTGCTCCTGAGGCTGTAACCATGGACATTGGTAGTCTTAGCCCAGAGCATCTTTCCTGCCTTTCAACTGGCTGAAAAATAGATGTGTGAGCCGGCTTCTCCATTCACTAATGTAAGTTGTTCATGTTGGGCGGTTTGTGGAAGAAATTCTGTCACATGCTCACTGATGCACTTCCTGCCTATGACAATCTGAGGCATCATAATTAAAATTTGCCCACATTTCCTTCTCTGAGAATGGAAAGCCTATCTCATGTTCAGAAATGACCGGATGTTTCATCGCTGACATTTCAGAATCATCTTCATCTGAAGATGTCTATTAAATTCCAGAATCAAAAGAAAAAAAGGAGAACAACCAACTCATTATGTCTTTTCCTTTCGCCCAACCTTTTATCTGAGGGTGGTCTGTTTTCTAAAGATGTAGGGAGAAACAATAATTATTTGTTTGAAGGCTGTATCCAGGCTCTGAATTACAAAACACGGTTTATAACCTCGGAGGATAATGATCTGCCCACCTGTAGATTTGTCCCAACTCCCTTAGAGAAGACTGACAGGTTGGGGACTTTTCCAGAGTTTAGTTTGTCTTATGTTGCACCCCGTAATTCAAAGCTATTCAGAATATTTTCCTGAGTCAGGAGCCCTAAAATGAAAATGCCGCAACTGTCAGCGAGAACGGAGAGCAAGATCAATACAAATTGCCACCACTGGGGAGGTGTGGGGGACACTAATTTAGCACTCTGTGTCTGCAAAGGACTCCGCTTTCAGAGGACTTTCCAGTGCCGGTCTACTGTGCAATGTAGTATTTCGTGCCCCTCCCCCCAGGCAGGAGGGGAGGGAACCTTGTGGTTTTGTTTGTTGTGAAGTACATCCTAGCAAATCATATTAACACCAGGATCCAAAACCATAAGACAGGGCTTAAGTCACCCTTCAAGACCAAGTTTCCCCCAGTCATTTATATTGTTTTCAGTCATTTCTTGGATAGGCGTTAAGTGTGGCAAAGTATAAAACTACTGAATGCCTGGATAATTTTTATTGCATCTGCAAGGCTGTGTTGAGGTATTCTGACTCTGCACGAGTCATGGTTTGTCCCGACTTATACAGATTTATACTGACTTCTTTATGGAAGACTGACAAGTGGGGGCCTTTTTAAAAGATTAATCTATCTTATGTTGCACCCAGTAATTCAGAGTATCAACCCAAGGTCTCATTTATGCAGTCCCAACACTCTTATCTAAATTTCCTTTTCATTGTCAAATGTACAATTAACATAAGGACCATTTTTCCTCCTCCACCCGCAAAGTAGTTCAAAATAACAAATAGCAGCAAGAAGTTTAAAAGCACGGATTGTTTCTCCTGCTTTCTCATATGTAGCTTTTCACATGAGCTGTTTATTGGTCATCAAATTACTTAAGGGTCAGGAATTCATTCTTTTCATAATGTTCTACAAAATAGACTCATTAACTTTGCTATTATTTCTAAATTGATACGCCCAGTCCATGAATATCTGACTGGTGAAAGGGCACACTGAGCTGACAGGATGCTCCAGTGTCATTGCTGAGGGCTTGCTGTATTTGGCCCGTCTCTTTCTCCTCTGCCCAGCAAAGATGACCTATTTAGCCACCAATACTCAGACACCTTTCATTTTTGGTAGAGTTCTGGTGAGGAGGATCCTCTAGCCGAACCAAGATTACCTACCAAGAATTCTGCATATAAGAGCGATTCCAGACTTCCAGCAATTGACCAAACATCAGTCAAGCAGAAACACAAAAGTACCATGACTCCAAAGAAATCAGAGAAAGCGGGCCCCAGCAAACCCTCTCCAGGTGAGTGGCGGGTTTATTGAAATTCACAAAATCTAAGATCCTGGCATCAGAGATAATGACAACAATCAAATGGGGTGGGGGGATCCCTTGATGACACCTAGTGTTTCCAAGTGGCTAATTCAGGTTTTGGAGGGTTCGATGATGGTACACAAGTGATAAAATGCATTGCAGAGTAGAACCTCAGGTCAAGGAGGTGTGAATTATGCAGAGCAACTGTCTCCACTGCCCACATTTTCTGCCCAGTCACTGGCTTTGTGTGGCCCCAGCCTAGAATGGCTGCTTTTTCATCTTCTTCACCCTTCTGGGGGGATAAAGGCATTTGGCCCCAGGTATCAAGTTTTATGACTCCATCCAGAGCATGAAGAGAAGCTTTCAAAAGCATCTGAATTGCATAATTTACAGCCGAGAAAGAGAGTAATAAAGTCTCCCAATTCTGGGGTTGTCCTCTCCGGGGAAAAAACGGGGCTTGATAAATCCTCCCCTTTGTGCAATTTGGTAAATAATTCACTCTTTAGCTGCCTTTGAAGGGAAGACCAGTCCTCTGCTTGAGGCAGGAGCAATTTAATAGTGTCCAGAAAGGGGATAAATTCAACTGAAAGTTTAGAGTCCCTCGGGCTCATCCGCATTAAAGCCAACATCTGTGGGACAAACTTGATTCCTCTGGGAACTGACGTCGGAGTTGGGGTAACTAGGCAGAAAGGTCTGCCTTCTGCTTGCAGTGGAATGGAAATGATCCAAATTAACTGCCGAAGAATTCGTAAATAGCGTGCAATTCATTTAAATCCCAATCACAATGACTCGCTCATCCTAAATAGCTCCTGTCTGCAACCACCCGTCCAGTTAAGTCTTGACGCATTTTTAGACAAGGGCAGCTCTCACTCAGATTAGCCACCCACGCTTTATAGCTTTAATGAAGTTAAAAAAAATTTTTTTTTGACTTCTGAATTGATGTCATTTCAGGCAAAGCCCCAACTCTTTTTCCTTATTTAATCAAGGGAAAGTATCACCATGGTTAATAACGTCTCATTTTGAAGACTTTCAGCAGGAATTAGGTTTTTAATTCAGTTGTTTAAGAATGAAATAGGGCAGATAAGATCACTCCCCAAATATTTCAAAATACGTGTTGTACTGTATCAAACTGAGGATGTTTTTAATAGGAAAAAAAATGAATTTAAGCTTAAATAATGCAACCCCAGTCACTCGATATAATTTTTAGCCTTTTTGCCAAAACTGGGTAGCCATTCGCATGGTGTGCTTTGCCCTCTGCAGAGGTAGATCATTCAAATGGACAGTTGAGGCCCACTCCGTGATTTTAGTTTGTCTGATTAATATAACTGTCTTCCCAACTGAGCAGATTCCATATGGAACTTCCAACACTGACAGAAAGGGAGAATTAACTTACTTTACATTCTATAAAACATCAAATTCAAAGAATGACTAGACTAAAGCACTAAGGTTTAGGCAAGAGAGCCACGTTGGCAGGAAGATACTTATTTCACCACATGAGGGATGTTCCCTGTGGTAAAAGCTTTTAAAAGCCACCAGCTTCAAAAAATAATAAAACAAATCTTAAAACACCAGCTTTCTCATCATATTCTAGCCCTAGACCCTGTCCACGCCCCACGCAGCCGTGAGCTGGACTGTGGCCCAGCTGTCCAGCCGGTGTAACAGTCCTGGTGACGGATGTCAGTTACGACACAAGCCAAATCAGTCCTACAGCAAATTGGGTTGATCATGTTAGCTAAAAGCCAAGCCTCAGTGTGTTACGATCCATTCGTTTTGCACGTGTAGTCTCACCCTCAGAGTTCCTTAATTAGCACAGCGAACTGTGAGCCCAGAGACACGGCAAGAATTTAAGCTGACTCTATCCAGGCAAAGTCGAGTCCAGTGGTGGTGACAATTGAGAAAATTCAGATAAATACCCAGCTATCATAGAAAAAGAGGATTTGGGACCTGAATTATCTGGACACATTGATTCGGTTCACCAAATAAATTCATAGGTTCCTGCTTTTCTTTACCTCTGCAGGGAAATAGTTTCCTAATAGTTTTGGGCCATCCCAAAGTTAGCAGAGTCACCAAAACTTCTTCCCATGTCAGACCTGAGTTCTGTGCAAAACCAAAGCATCAGAACAGTGAGATCCCTTTGCAACATCCACCTAATAGGCTAACCTTCCATACTGTGTTGTGCCAGACTTTTCCCAAATAAAATAAGACAGCTGAGGGATATGGCTTGACTTACATTCAAATCTATACAATGATAATCCATTATAATCCTTATATGTGAACTATCACCTGGAACCCCTAATACGGCTATTTACAATAGAGAAACCCCCAGTGCCCTCTAATGATAGACATAACTGAGAAGGCATCAGATTTGCATTGTACTTCACACTCTATTAGAATGAATTCACACATTTTAAATTAATTCATATATTCCATGGAGCTGTATCTAGAGCTGGCTTGTGATTGTCCTTGTTGCCTCTCTTTGTGCAGCACTTTTGGGCAAGTGCTTTAGAGTCAAAATGCTTGGATCAGCATCTGGGCCCCGTTTCTCATTTGCTGTGTCCCTTTGTGCAAGGAACTTCTCTGTGCCTCAGTTTCCTCATCTGTAAAACGGCGAAGCCGGGGGGGGGGGGGAGGCGCAGAACAGGTGTCCCTCTCTGGGATGGCTGGGGGGTTTCAATCATAAAATGTACGCTCAGCCCAACACCACAGCACTCGATACACGATAGCCTTATGGTATCTTGCACACGAGAGCTGCATTCAGTAGGAAGAATGGACTAGAAATATTGCCTCCCTGCCACCACCACCAGTCTTTTTTCCTTTACCAAGAAAAATCAGACTTGTGTTTTTAAACTCCTAACACAAATGCAGGTACATTTTTTACTACACCCTGAATTTCCAAAGCGAAACACCAAATGGAAAAAGATGAATAATCAGAAAGCATTCACCACCAAGCCAGAGAGTTGCTTTCCCTCCAAAAAGACATGGAAAATTCAGGCAGTGAGTCAGGACCCAGCTGGGTCTGATGTGCAGTTGATTCAGAAATCCTACTTCATGACCAAGGTGAACACTGATGTGGGGGGAGAAACAGGCCTAGCAGAGTTACATACTCATCTTTCATAAGCAGAGGGAGGCTTGGGGATTACGCTTTACTGAAGACCCAGTCTGTACCCAGGATCTGAGTCCTGTCGACCTGTACGAACCAGTGGGAAGCCCAGCAGACAGCAGGCCTGGTGAGTGCAGGGAGCTATAGTGGCCGCTGACTCCTGGACACCTGCCTGGTCCCCAAACCCCTCCCAGCCCCTTCCTGACTTGGAGAGACGCCACCTCTCCTTTCCAGGACATGTAGAGGCATCCAAAGGCCATTGTGCTGTGGGGTTCTGGCACCTGGAGCCCTAAAGCACTCTCAACCCCAGTGCCAGGCTCCTGGGATGTGAGTGTGCCCTGTCCTGCCCTTTCCTCTCACCCAGAGCCCGGGCAGAGTCCCCCGAGTTACGTGCCAGGAAAACGGATCTGGATGGAGTCCGGTGAGCCAGCTTCCAAAATCTTGCCCTTTAAAACAAAGCCAAATGTTCTGAAATTATCCTCGCTTATTACTGAGTTCAGTGTTCATCATTACCAGACTCAAATTTGTAGGAGCAGCGAAACCTCTTCCGCCTAATAGTGGCTTTATTGTGAAGATGTAAAACTAAGAAAAAGCAGTACATTCAGGTTTTAAAAGATTCACATCTAAAACAACCGTGCTCTCTTTGGGACCGGGAAATATTTATTTGAAGAGCAGCCAGGACAAGAAATTTGAGGGCAAATCCCAAATCTTCATAACTTACCTTGCAAATAAATTCTGTTGAAGATTTTCTCTGCAAGGCCAAGAGTAGTGGTTTCCAGGCAAGTCCACTGGCATCCAACAACTTTCCAAGCTACCTGCCCAAGTTAGAAAACAACCAACATAAGTGGATGCTCCCATATTTATAAAGAGAATCAGTTCTCAGTCCATTCATGGTGATGCTGCTAAGACAGAGGTGTCACAGAGGCCGAAATTTGAGGTTCTGGCTCCAATCCTGGTCTACCGCTTACTAGCCCTATCAATGTAAATTAGCAACTTCTCCAAACCCAGCTTCCTCTTGAGTAAAATGGAGTTATTACCAACCTCACAGGTAGACAGGAGGACTAAAATTCTGGGTATAGACAAGGCTTTAGGTAAAGGTTAACCCCAGTCCTCCCTCCCTCTGTTGCCTGCTCCCAACACCATATGCTGCCCCCAAGTTAGCATCTTTATAAGAGAATAGCTCAACCAAAGGAATTTTAGTTTGAGATGTGAGAGGCTAAAACCTGATTATAAAATGTTTAACTCTTTGATTATCAATTAAGTCATCAATTTATCCAGTACCTATGGGATGTCAGCAATACATTCAGCTGCCCCCACTGTATCAGAGTGTATGGTGCAGGGGGCGTGGGTTTTCCCATCCATCACCCATTCATTCAGCACTTTGATATTAGGTGCTGGGGGTACAAAAATAAAACCCTCCAGGGGCTCACAGCCTAGTGGGAGGGCAGGACACCAACAAACCCTGACCACGGTAAGTTCTAAGAATTTGTGGGGAGGGCCAAGTCAGGTGAAATCCTGAAGGACAGGGGATGTAGCCAGGGGAGGAAGTGCAGAAAGATGTGCCCAGCGGGACGCTCTGAGTGTGCAAAGGCATAGAGGAGACAGCGAGGCAGAGGGGGAAGAGAGAGAGGACAGACAGACCGACACCAAGGAACTACATCAAGGAACTACAAAGAGTCTAGGGCCTTATGCCTCAAGGTGTTCCCAGACTAGGAGCAGAGGCATCACCTGAGAGCCTGTTAGGAATGCAAGAACTTCAGGTCCCAGCCCAGCCTTACGGAATCAGTACCTGCATTTAACAAGATCTCTGCGAGATCTGTATGTACATTTGAGTTTGAGAAGCTCTGGTTTAGGGTCAGACTACAAATTAGGCAGTGTGGAGCATGAAGTTGACACCCTACAGGTAAGCAAGGACCACGCCCCCAAGGGCCTTGAATGTCACGCTAGAGGCAATGAAGCATCAGATCTAAGTAGGGGAGCAATGCCAGCAGACTGGCAATGTTAAGAGCTGACTGTGTCAAGGAAGGGAGGCTGTCTGGGGGAGCAAGGACTGCCAGACAGAGGCCAGGAGACCAAACAAGCTGTAGGTGCAGTGGACCCAGAGAGAAGTGAGAGGGCTTGGACCTGGAGCAAACGCAGAGGCGAGTGGAGAAGAGGGCCTGGGCTAGAGGGATGTTTAAGGAAGTAAACCTGACTTGGTGACTGTTGGGATGGGAATGATGAAAAGGGAGGAATCAAAAAGAACCTGGAGTTCTGGCCCAGAAAACGAGGCCAATGGTGGTTGCCTTTGCCAAGGCTGAGAAAGCAAGAAGAGGGTGGCTCCTGTTCCATGGGTGTTGTCTTTGAGAAATAGCCAGGACAGCCAAGAGATGCTGGAAGCACCTGGGTACCCAGGTCTGCTGCTCAGCAGAGGACTTCCGGCTGCCAGGAGGAAGCCAACGGCCTCCAGTGAGTAAGTGGCTGAACCTACAAGAGTGTCTCCCGTGTGACAGCGGATGGAGTTAGAAGAGGGGGAAATGAAAATAGTTAAAGAAAGACGGGAGAGAACAACTACAGAGACGTGATCCAAGAAGTAGGAACCACTCCAGGAGCCAAGGGAGGCATCTGGAAATGCAGGAGTGGGTAACAGTGTCTGCTGCTGTAGAGGATTCCAGTTTTAGGCCTGATACCCCGCCTCCATCAGTAATGGTTTTCAGCCGGATGGTTACAACGATGGCATCTTAGCACTGGAACCAAGTTCAGCTCCAGAATTTCCCAAGCTTCTCTGATAATAAGAATCACCAGGGAGGGGGGAGGGTATAGCTCAAAGTGGTAGAGCGCATCAGCACGCACAAGGTCCTGGGTTCAATCCCCAGTGCCTCCTCTTAAAAAATAAATAAATAAACCTAATTACCTACCCCTAAAAAAGATTTAAAAAAAAAATCACCAGGGAGGTACTTAATTGAAATTCCTGTACCTGGTTCCCATTCATGACCCAGAGCATCAGAATTTCCAATGAAGGGGTCCGCAAAGATGTTTGTAAACAAGCCCTACAGGTGATTCTCATCAGAGGTCCAGGCAACTGTCTCACCGCCTTGCTCCTCCAACTTTATGAGAAGCACCTGGGGACCTCGAGAAACTGCAGGTTCTGATTCAATAGGTTGGGGTGAGCCAAGATTCTGCATTTCTAAGAAGCTGGCAGGTAACACCCATGCTGCCGGTCTCAGGCCTACTCTTGGAGGAGCAGGGCTAGAGAAAACACCTGTCTCATTCTGCAGACGAGGAAACACGTTGGGAGGAGGTAAGCCGCTGATCCAAGGTGACCCAGCTTGGATAGTGGCAGAGCTGAGAGAGCTGTCGTGCATGAGGGGGTCTCTCTGGATCGTGACTCCAGCAAGGTTGGCAGATTGAGTGCGAGGTTAGCAAACAAATCATTAACTTCACTTGGACATTTCCCCCTCCCGTCCACCTGCTTCTCCCCACTTGCTCTCTCTCCCTTCCCACGAGCCCACCAGGGTCTCTCTGCTTCTTTCTCTTTTCCCAAGCTTCCCCGGCTGCAGCAGAAAGGCCAGGCTAGGGCATGACCACAGCCTCCCACCGGGGGCAGCTGGAAGACCTGGGGAGAGAGCCTTACCTAAGTGAGAGCCTGCGGGCCTCCATATGTTGCTGCCAGAACAGCTAATGAGACTGGCTGTGGGAGAGGAGAAGGGACCCAGAGCTTCCACGTGGGAACTTAGTGGGAAAGAACTTCCTGCATCTGTCAGGGACACTGGAGCCGACTGGCTGGAAAGGGGTGTGATGGTGATGCCGTCTGCCTGATTAACTCCTCAGTGACTGTGAGATCCCTGCTGGGTGCCTGCTGTGCCACCTGGAGATGCCACCCCCACCCCACTCCCTCCACCGAAGAACGATTTTTGCGTCTTGATTCATGCACAGACGTTTTAATGTCCTTCCCCACCGTGAGTGCTGCCTCCTGACTGCTCTTTTTCTTTTGTGCAGGTGACAGCAGCGAGCACCCCCTGTTCTGTGTTGAATATTCCCCTTACTGCTCCGTCTTTGCTTTCTCCCCCGTCTTGCAGCCCAATACCAATTGCTGCTGCCTCCTCCTGCCACTAGTGCCCCCCGCCCCACCAGCGGCCCAGGACTCTTCCCCCTACCTCCCTCCGGTTTCCTTTCCCTCCTTCCTGAGCCCCACCGCATCCTCCCCAGGCCCCATGCCCGAGTCCCCCGCAGCCCTGTGCTACTTCCCCATCTCCTGCCCCAGCCCGGCCGAGACCCCTGTGCTGTGCCTGCCCGGCCCCAGGAGGCCCAGTAAAATTTACCTCGTGTGGTAAGACGCCCTCGGCAAGGCACATGGCATGGTGGAGTTGGGGGCCAGGGTGGGGTGAACTTCAAGCTCCCAGGAGTCAGGTGGATGGGAGGGCTGTGGGGGGGCCAGAGGGCAGTGCCATGAACCACGGCAGGAGGTGTGTGAGGGGGAGCAGAAGACCAGACAGCTGCTGCCACTTCCTTCAGCCTCCTCCTAGCACAGGAGGAGCGAGCCACCAATAAAATCCCATCAGCTCTGGAGACTCATTTGATTTCTTCACTCCTGTGTCTGCCACAGTCTGGATCATTAACTACCAGAAACTGAACCGGCTCTTGTGTGTCAGATCAGACCCTCGGCTCTGGGAATGGGCACGCCGAGCCGCCCCAAGAGGGTGGCCCCAGGGGTAGGCCTTTGGGAAAGCACACGCTGCCTCTGAAAGCCCGTTCAGAACCACACCGAGGAGGGACAAATGAAAAGGCCCGGTCGCTGTTTACATTTTCTCTCCTGACTACTTATTAGGCCCTACACTTCCCCAAATCAAAAACCCCACCTCCCGGGTCCCCAAATAAAGCTATTTATGGTCCATAATTAAGCTTTAATTAAGCTCTCCTCTGGGTACGTGAGACAACACACATCTCCCACGCTCTCAGACGGGCAGACACCGCCTGTTATTTGTGACTGTACAGAAAGCTGCCACTTACACCAAGGCAACATCAGCTCTCGCGATTAAGCTGCCATTCTCGCCACTATCTGAAGGGAGCAATAAGTTTTTTTTTCCCAAAGGGCATCTCTTAGGCAGAAACTTGGCATCTCGTAGGATCTGGGCAGCGAAGTCAAGATGGCATGGGGGAGGGGTAAAGGTTCAGGATATGGACATTTCTCTTCACCTTTCTTTTTGACTTTGTTTATCCAGCAGTGTGTCTGTATATGTGGCAGGTGATCAGGTGAGGTGAGGAAATTTATGATCATCAGGTGCAGGGAACTAACGTGGACCGTTCAGTGGTCTCGCTTTTTAGTCATCAGGGTCGTGTAGAAATATAAGATTTCTACCTTTTTCCCTTTCCTAGTCAAATTAAGAACTATTCAGTCAACAGTCAGTGTCCCTGCACTGTCAAGAGATCTGAGGTGGACACCTATTATGTCAACAGCTGTTTGGCTTCTTTGTTCCTAGAGGCATCGCTTTGCCCAGATACTAGAAAGATATGGGCTTCATGTTGCCCAAAGCCAGCCACAGTCTTCCCAAAATTTGCCGACCAACTTTTTAGGATGCTAAGTTGCCTGGCAATGAAACTCCTGAACACAACCTCATCCCATTCTCTGTGAGGCAAAGGGTGTGTCCTGCTACCTGGAGAGGAAGTTATAGCTCACCTTTCAGTGTAAATATAACTTGGTCTTCCTGCAAGTTAATATACGTGCCACAGCCATCTTAGAAAGGCTTCAGAAGTCTGAGGTTTGGTTCGCTTTGGGTGCAGCTAAGGTGATTAGGAACTGGAATTCACGTACATACAACGTGTGCAGCTCTGGTCACCTCATTTGTGACTGCAACTGCAGATAGAGAAGAATATTTTGCAAGAGTTGGCTTTCCATAGAATTCAAAGAGTATCACAGGGAAGGAGTCAGTGATGCAGCCGAATTCGATTATAATCTTTAGGCTAAAATGTCTTACTCACCTTTGTGAGCCCTCAGATTATTACATAGCAAAGGCACAGGAGTATTTGCTGAACAAATTATAATTAAAAAAGAGTTGCTATTTACCTTTTGGATTTTATAAAAGGATTAAGGGAGAGAGTCAGCAAGAATTTCAAAGGAATAAAGGCTGCTGAATAAGTTAGTCTCAATCTATAAAGCCTACATAACAATAAATTTCTGGTCAAATTCAGTTATCTCAGGGGAGTGACTTCAGATTTCCAATTATTATTCGTAGTATTTTCACGGTTTATGGTAGAAGCAGCAGCTACCATTTTTAGCAGCTGATAAGCACCAGACACTGAGTTAGGCCATTAACATACATCATTGCTAAACTTACAATAACTCAACAAGATAAGAATATTCCCATTTTACAGATATAGATACTGAGATTCAAATTGCCCAAAGTCAGAGGATTCTGCCCGCTCTCTCACCAGTGTTTTCTTCATTGCCAGGCTTGGTAAAACAATCCCCAGTTTTTCAGCTTTATTACTTGAGTTTGCTGAGAACTCAGTTAGAGGAGTTATGGAAATCATTTTGGAAATTATTTAAGAGATCTGATGCTTTGAAGAAAGTACTTTTTTGAACAAGAAAACAAAATAACCTTATCTTAAGTCATCCTGGGTGTTCAGCACAAGAAAAAAAAATGGTTCTACTTTTGGAATTCCCATGGTTTCAGCCAAATGCATCTTCTCAAGCCCTGCAAATCCTCCTAGGCGATTATTTGTCCTGCAGGGGAGTTTGAGGCCACACAGAGGCTAAGACAGGGTCCTCATCCCTCAGGAGCTTACAGTTCAGTTGAAGAGAAGAGACACACACCTTAGGCAATTTTGGAATACTGTGAAAGTTCTGGCCAGAGTCAGAGCAGATGCAGTGGACATAAAAGTGGAAAGAGACCTCCAGGGCCCTGCTGGCTGGCACAGGCTAGTACAGGCCAGGGAAGAAAGGTCCTCTGGGAGGGAGGACCACTCCTCCTGAGGGAGTAGGGGTGTGGATGGGGTGGAGGTGTGGTGGGTTGCAGACTGCTGCCTGGAGTGTGAAGGAAATTTGAATGTTCTGCTGGGAATCAAAGTAAAATCCTTGCAACAAGAACCTTTGGGTCAGATCTTGAGTACGCACTGGACTTGGCCTGTGCCCCAGGCCTGCCCCTTACCTGGTCCTTCCTCTGCTCCTCCTCGGTAAATAGTAATCCCGCCGCTGCCTCCCCTTCATCAGGTGCCAGGCAGGAGGCAGCCGTTGATTTCTGAAAGCTGGAGCGGGATGAAGCCTCAGTGATGGGGAGAAGCCTCTTTACTGGAGGAATGCAGCTCTTAGGGCTGAGAAAGGCCCTCCCCCTTTCCTCTGTGCCGGGTCCCTTACTGTAAAGCCCTCCATCCTCTCTCTCACCCTCCTCCCCTCTCCCTCATCTTGGGTCAGTGACATCCTGTCTAATCACCACCCTACACCCTCCAAAAACTATATTCTCATTTTCTGGAGAATTCTCTCCTTTCTGGTCATGCCCACAACCCCTCTGGACTGCACCAATTTGTCCTAAGCTGGAATTGATACCACCAGCAGTTCTCCTCTTCTAGAAAGTTCCCTGTGGAACACGATCCACACTGTCTTAGAGCACAGAACCCACTGCCTTCCCCTGCGAGGGCCCGTCAGGGACAGCAGGGTAGTATCTAATCACTGTATTAAACTAGGCTTCATGGGCTGCCAAGGAGAACTTTCATTCCTTTCCTGAATCTGGATGAAAACTATTTACACAACCACAACTCACACCGTGGCACACAGATCCAGCTGTCTGCACGTGCCAAGAGAAGCTGTTCTCTCACACACGACTCGGGGACCCTTCCCAGCTTTACCCCCATTGCCTGCTGGCGACAGCTATTTGTGAAATTTCTGAACTGTCCAAAATGGGGGTGAGCCAGGCCAATTTTCTTGGAAGCATTTAGTCTAGATTTTCAGTTTAACTGCCTGTGAACTCAGGGACTCGCAGAGATGCATGGAAAATGACAAAACTTTCCCCAGACTCACATGCGCTGATGCTTAATCCACGTGAAGAAGAAACCTGAGATTATTCGTACCAATGAGCAACCTAATTCAGAATGTGAATTTAAATATATATATATATATATATGGAACTCAATTCATGTTCACAATATACATACAGTCTTCCTGTGAGTCTATCACCCCAGCACAGTGGCAGGTCACATATATATAGGCAAGAAAAAAGGTATATGGTCCCCAGGTGCTTGGAACCTTTCTGGAAGGCCATGCTAGCTGCTAAGAAACCACCCAGGGATACGAATATGTGGGTGCAAAACGGGCTGTGATTCAAACTTGGATGAGCACGTGGGGAGCAGGGCCTCTGTGTGTCTCAAATGTAGAAGGCTCTTGGGTGGGAGGGTGTAGCTCAAGGGGTAGAGTACGCTTAGCATGCACAAGGTTCAATCCTGGTTCAATTACCAGTTCAATTACCAGTACCTCCGTTAAAAAACAGATAAATAAATAAACCTAATTACCTCCCCCCACCAAAAAAAGAATTTAAAAAAATTTTTTAATGTAGAAGGCTCTTGACAGTTTTACCAACAGGCCCACCCCAACGTCTATGAATTAGGACGCTGGAAACGTCTTAGCAAAACAAAAGCCCCCCACTAGAGACTCCCCATAGCAGGTGTCATGGGTGCTTATTAATGGTAATAAGAGCCTTGTGAAGAAGTTACTATTATTTCCACGTAACAGGTAGGGAAACCAAATCTTCCAGAAGTGATTTGTCCAAGCCCACATGGCTGCAAGGTTGTGGAAACAGGTTTCAAATCCAGCTCTTCCCTGACCTCCTGGGTCTATTGTTCCCTTAACCACCTTCCCCGCTGAGGGCCCTCTAAACATTCTCTGTACAGAAGATGTTTCCCTGTAAAAAATTAATTATTGAAAAGATTCTGCACCTTTCAGCAGCCCAGGCACCACAGATTTTATCAAGGAAGAAGAGGCCAGACCTGGGGAGACTGACAGTCAGCCCAGACCTGCAGAGCCCGAGAGCGTGCGGGGACAGAAGCAGACAGAAACCGCGGCTGCCCGGGAAGGCGCTGGCCCTCAGGGGAGCAGGTAAGGGCCCCGTGGCTCAGGCACCGTGGGCCTCAGACAGACTTGCGCTGTTACCTGGTGAATTCCATATGGTTTTTAGGTACTTGTGCTTTGATGTGAAGAGACCGTAGCTCACAATGAAATACGTAAAAGGTTTTAAAAGCCAACTATTGGATCAACTTTCCTTTTCCAAGGGAGGCTGGTGGGAAAAGGCAGGGCAGGGGGAGCTTTTTACCTTCCTCTGCCGTTACTCCGTAAGTGTGACTGCGCCTGGTTTTGAGGGGATGCCCTCCGCTGGGCTTCTGGAGAGGGGAGTGGTGGGTAGTAAGTGTTGGGGGCCAGGACAGAGAAGCAGTCTGCAGCTCTGGGGATGTCTCACCTGGCCACAGTTCCCGCCCACCTCCCAGGAGGGGTAGACAGGTGTCTGTGGATGACAAGACTGCTCACCTCCTGCAGAGATCTTCTCCCCTCTGATCCAAGGCGTCAAGATCTTAATGTGTAAGAAATGACATCAGAACAAATCCATGCTTTATTTCAAAACATTGGTTCGGTGGATACCTCCTCTTTCAGTCCTGAGCATTCATCCTAAGGCCCAAGCCACACTCCTCTGCTAGGCACATTGTCCTCTCCTGCAGTGGCAAAAGGAGGAATGGGTACTAAGGAGCCCCCTTGGGAGTCAAGGAAAGCAACATTTGACAGCCAGCCTTGCCAAGGATCTGTTCTTCTGCCTGGGGAAACCACTGAGCATCACCCTTCCTCACCACCTAATGAACACAGTAGCCTTTACTTAAAAATATGAAATATACTGTGGTGGACACGTGTGAATATATCTGTATCTGGATGGCTTGAAGTCAGGAGCAATGAGAACATATGGGAATCTGCAGCAGCCAGGTGTCCACGGGCCCCCAGTGATCTGAAGCCTCCTGTCGGGAAGGGCAGCCCTCACTTCTGCCTCCAGGTCTTCCTCCTCCCAGCGGTGGAGCCTTGGGTGGTCAAGTAGCCAATGTGGGTTCCCATGTTTTAAAATAAAGATAATGAAGTCAACCTTTTTGCATGGCTCTAATACCTAAAGGAAATAAGATTCTGACCAGCACTTGATCACAGTGGGCACTCAGCTCCTGCTAGTTCCTCTCCGGCCATCTCCCCAGCAGTCCTCAATGACCTCTACTGTATCTTCCAAATTTTCTTTGAAGAATATTGACTACTTTTATAACCAGAGGGAAACAATGACAAGTCTATAGCTGTAAGAATATAGGAAACTGCTGATCAAACACATGCAGAAGTCTAGACCAAAGACATAGTCTTAAGGCAGAGGGATGATTTTTCTGGTTTCCTCTCATGGCACCTAGAACATTCAGATGTACCTAGTGGAACTCCTAGGAATGGCAGGCGCTCCACTCAGCTGGAGCCCATCTGGAGAGGCATTCAGCATGAGTCACATATCCTTGGCACCAAACTGGGTGTCTATCCCCAGGCTCAGAGCTATGATGTCTGCTCCCTATTTGATAGACACAAGAAATAGGGTTGAAACAGCATAAATATAGAATGGCACAGTCTGCCACCTTTAGGGGACACACACACACACACACACCAGGAACTGAATTTTTAGAGAGGAAGGCAGTTGTGGTGACCAGGAAGGGTGGAGACGCGCCCCCTGGGGTGTTTCAGGAACCCGCAGAGCTGCAGGGCAGCACCTAGCCTGTGACTTCTCCTGCCCCAGCAGCCAGTGTCACCAGGTGACAGCTCGGTGGCTTCCGTGAAATAAGCTATGGTTCCTGTTGTTTGCAGTTTCTGTTTTTCAGAAGTGGCTCAAGCTAATTCTTTGGCCTGTTAGGTGTCTCCCGAAGCCTCAGGGCCGAGGGGGCAGCTCCGTGTGTTCTGGGAACAATGCGAAGATTCAGGTCCCAGCACTTGCTAGCTAATTTCTGAGGCCCTTCACCAAATTCAACACGAAAAGTCATCAGCCAGAGCCTACACTTCCAAATCTTCCACATCAGTTTTTTCTCCAAAAAAGTAAAAAAGAAAAAAAAAGGAGAATTCAGGTTGTCACATAGAAAGCAATTGTTCCTTAAAATGCAATCAGCTCGGTCTGGGTGGGCACACAGCTCCCCTCCTGTACATCCACAGCCCGATGCCCAGAGCATCCTGCTCCCATGTCTCTTACTGGGTTCATAAAACTCATGAGGGGCCTAACAGGAAAGCTTAACTGATTTCTAGAAGAGCTGATGAGTAAAGATTCTCACTTGTGTCCCTGAGCGTCCTATGCAGTAAGCAATAAAAGAGGCTTACAGAGTATCAGGACATCAGAGACTCAAACTGGTGCCCCCCCCCACCCCCAGGAGGCACCTCAATTAAAACGAGTCAGTATTGACTGAGCCCTCGGCTAAGCTGGTTGCTCAGAGGATTTGCTTTCCACCTGCCTGAGCTGTTACCACACAGGACTTCCTGGACCTGGGGCACCCCATCCACTCTACAGGGTGAGCCACTTTAGAAATCAAACAATAAGGGCAGCAGGGCCTCGCCAGATCCTGCGGGATAGCGGTGAGGGGGGCAGAGGGGGAAGGCTGATGTCAGGAAGGAACATGGATAAGGGGCATC
This sequence comes from Camelus dromedarius, assembly GCF_036321535.1. Taxonomy (NCBI): domain Eukaryota; kingdom Metazoa; phylum Chordata; class Mammalia; order Artiodactyla; family Camelidae; genus Camelus; species Camelus dromedarius. Next base: position 40,786,198 of record NC_087451.1, read on the forward strand.
AGAGAAAGAGGTTCAGTGTTTTTCAAAAAACCCTCAACAGTGCACCTGCGCGCGCGCACACACACACGCACGATGAATTAAATGGATCCTTGTTTTCACGAGGAAATTGTTAGTCCAGCCAGTGTCTTCAGGGGTAACACGGGGTAGAGGTTGCAAAGACAAACTGTAGCATCAGGCAGAGTTGAGTTCAGACGTTCATTCCATGACTCACTGAAAATATGACCTCGGGCAAATTATGTGGCTTCCTAAGCCTTGGTGTCCTCACTTACGATGTGGTATGATTGTGGCATTTGCCCCATAGGGTCACAAGCCTGTGTGTATGTAACACAGTTAGCGTGGTGCCCGCAATAAGCAGTGCTTGTTCATTATTTTTATAGGGCAAGTTTTGACCAAATGATTTCGCCAATAGAAATTCCTACCCATTTGGGCTCTTGAACTCTCTCCTCTTACTACACCTCCTCCTACTTTTTAGATTCAGGGGGCAAGAAAGAGGAATTCTATCATAGCCAGAGGTTCTGACTGAGGAGATAATGCTGTCATGAGAGGGTTGTGGTTTTTATTTGAATAAATAGCAAACGTAACCCCAATGATCAATTTAACTGGGCACCAGCTTCTAGAGTCTTCCTCCTGATCCGCCAAATTAGATTGTACTTTTCTTAAGATTTTGTAAAGACATGTGTGAAGCAGGAGTGTCCTAAACATATGTTGAACGAACTGGGATGAGGAAGTCCTGGTGGTTTCTGTAGATGTCATTCCTGGAGTGCTGTGTTTTCTTCTCAATAAATACTGGAAGGGAAAACCACCAGCTTTTTTTCTTTTCTTTTCTTTTCTTTTTTGGTGGGGGAGGGAGGCAATTAGGTTTGTTTATTTACTTATTTAATGGAGGCACTGGGGATTGAACCCAGGACCTCATACATGTCAAGCACGCGCTCTACCTCTGAGCTATACCTTCCCCTCAGAAAACCATCATTTGAGAGATTTTACTCATCAGCCCTGGCAGACGTGGGGATGGATAGTCTTCCCAAAGCTTCTGCAGAAAGGCTCTGTATCCTCAGGGTCATCCCGTGTCCCCAGAACCAACCTGAACGCCGCAAATGTACCAGAGTTCATAGGCAGTAAAATGAAGCTGACTCTACTGTCCTTCTTTGGCACGTCCAGCCACCATAACCCCGCCACTCTTCCTCTCTAGGGCTGGTTGGCTGCCTTGCGGGACTCTTGCCCTGTGTGTCAGAGGTCTTTCCCCCATGAGCACCTATAAGAGAATGATAAACCTGTCTCTTCTCAATGCAGATCCAGTAGTTCAACAAGAAGGTCCAATACGGACAAGTGACACCAAGATGAAGAGGCCAACTCGAGAGAGAAGAAACTTAGTCTCCTCCTCACAGCTAGTGACGGTGACAGAGAAAACCCCCGAGAGAGCCAAGAAAGGAGACCTGAGTGCTCTTGCCCAGAATGAGCCGCACCCAGCCCTCTCCCAGGCCTTCCAAGGAACAAGTGGTTCTCAACTGTTGAGCGAGTCCCTGGGGCCACCGTTCATAAGCACCAACTTGGGAGGGCCCAGAAGAACGACATTTCAGTTCAGAGATGAAGATTTTTATTCCGTTTTATCCTTAAACCCTAGAGGAGAAAATGATGATACAGAAGAGGAAACCCACACAGAGGAAGAACTTTTGTTGGCCGGTATGCTCCCACTCCATTCTCCTTCCAGTCGTAAGAGAAGTCGATTTCTTGGGACATCGGCCACTCAGGCCAAAAATAAGAGTTTTGTAGACCATCCTGCAAATTGCAGAGCTAACTCTATAAGAAGAAGTGAGTTCAGTCCTGGCTTATTAAGAATAAGCAGTGCAATGGAGCCAGTGACAGAACAGCCTTCTGTTGGGCCAAGTATGTTCCAAGAGCCTAGGCTGCCTGATGCAGGGTCTTCTAAAGAGAATGATAGCAGTGACAGTTACAATGAGAAAAAGATCTTTCATTCATGGGACACCAAATCAGAACCCAGCCCAGATGATGATCTCCATGCTGACAATGTATTATTTACTGGTGGTACTTCTATGGAAGATAGGCCTGGTCCTCATGATTATCAAAGAGACTGGCAAGCCTATTTAAATGATTCTAGTAATTCTTTTGACTGTTTTCTTGCTAGCAGACCACCATCTCCAAGATCATCAATGAATTCATCCTGTAACACTCCTGGATCATTAATGCATTCTGCTCTGAGAGATGATACTCCAGGAGACCTGTCAATGTCATCTACTTTCGTCCCTAATTCAGACTCAGAGAGAAACTCCAGGTTCAATGTTCGTCAACCACTGTCCGTCATTAGACATAGGAATCTCCTGGCCAGTGCTGAAAACCACAGTTATTTTCCAGTAAACAGTGTACATGAATTTGATGTCAGGGGAGCAGAAGATATTACTTTAACAAGCCAATCTCAGGAGGCTCCATTATATACAGAAGATCTCTTACTAAATCATCAAAGCAGCTTGTCCTTGGTGGAGTCTTCCAGCTCCTCTCCATCACAAATGAACTTACAAGATCATTTGCATGTACCTGGGTCCCTGCAAGAAAATATACCTTTTACTTTCTTTGAAGTGTCTGAGTTCCCAAATCAAAATGATACTGGGAGCAGAATGGAGGTCTCTGGTTTCACAGATGAAAAGGAAGCCACTAAAATAAAGGCAGACCCTGAGAAACTCAAGAAATTACAAGAAAGGTGAGGAATTTTCATACTTACATGTATATACATATATATTTTAATTCTATTTCTCTAATGTCAAAATAAGCAGTGCTTTCATTAGAGGCATCATGGGAATTTCAAATCATAGATACGATTCCTTGACATTTTAATGATTGCTTATTTCAAGAAAATTATCTGTTGTGTTGCTTTCAAAATATATGTACCTCCAAAGGAAAGTTTGGTGTTTCAGCCCAAATTCAGTATTCAGCCAAATTCTTCAATATTCTCAAAGTGTTTTTACCTTGAACACCATAATTTTTAAGAAAGGCAAGTTTGCAAGATATAAGGGTTTCTGACTGCTATGTAGGGCTTGTCCTTCTCCCCAGCACTTAGGAACCAAGATTTAGGTTTGCTTTCTCCCCAGAGAATGAGCCATTCAGCACTTGAAGTTCCCCAACTCTCCCTCATGGGACTTTGGGCAAATCCAACCAGCAGTTCTAGAATCTGAATCTGCCAAACTAAAAGGCCAGCCCCGGTTACCATGGTTACATCAGTTCTCACAAGGGCCGAGCTGGGGCAACCACTGCATCCATGTTCTGTGCTCTTTCTCATGCATGAGAAAGAGAGAAATAAGATCTTTTTTAAATCGCTCTTTTCTTTGATCTTTCCTTCCTTGTGAGATTATTTTGGGATATTTCACAACTATGAAATGCAATACTTTTCAAAGCCACCATCAAACACCATGTCAGGATTCCACCATTTCGTTTATGATAGGTGTTTTCATAAGCCTGATGATTGCTTACCGATCTGGAAGGTGATTCCACAAATGTGAGCCTTCTTTGTGGGTTGGTTTGGCTCATTTGGGCCATTAATTATCCTACTGATACTCACTTATAAGTGGGAAAATTCCATGGCAATGAATTAGAATGGAGAAAAAAGGACAAGCTAGGACACAGAATGCAGACACACTCATGTCTATTATCCAACTGCAGGAATGAAGCAACTTCCTAGTTAGCGGCACCATTTTTTTTTTCCACATATCAAGCAAACTACCAAAAGACCGACCCAAGGTTAAGGGCCAGAAGGTCTCACAGCCAGCCACTGTCACCTACCCAGAAATACAGCTTCAGACCCACTTGTCAGGAGTCCAGACTTCCACCATCCCAAAGCAATGCCTTTGGGTTAAAAATGATTTCTTTTAAAAATGCACTCCCTTCTAGGTGTAGTAATTCATTAAACAGCTATTACCTGCGTGCTATATCAGACACACTTTTTTCTGTATATAATAATCCGTATGCTTTTCTTACAAATTTCAAAAATATTCACTTTAGGAAATACTAAAACTAAAAACTTACAAGAAAAATCATCAATAACCCTATAATCCAGAGATGAATACTGTTAAAAACTTTGTTTCCAGCCTTTTATCTCTGCATAGAAATGCAATTTTTAGTAAACGTTGGTTCATATTTTATAATATGCCTTATTTTAATTTTTCAAGCCCACTTCTCAATGCCACTTATTCTTTTTAAAATTTTCCCCCAGTTAGTTACTTCAACACATATAAATAAGCATATAACGGATGCGCTAGAGAATCAGACACAAAAACAAAACCCAGACAAGCCTGTGCCCACCTTCCAGCCAACAGGTCGTTGCAGAGCTTGTGAACCCCTCATCCACCCTATCGCCTCATCTCCCTCCTTCAACCCCCTCCCCGCTCCCTAAACCCAGCAGAAACCATCCCTGTATTGCAATTATCATTCCTTTGCTTTTTATTTTGTCGTTGTTGGAAGTTTTTTGCTCTGTGGTTTTACCATATGAATATACGTCCTCCTAAACAATATATTGTGTATATTTTTGAATTCAATAGAAATGTTACTATTAGTTTTGAATTCTGTAGAAACGGAATACCTGTTCTTCTGTGACTTGCATTTTCCCTTTACATCATTAACCAGATGCATCCTGGTTGATGTTTTCTGGCTTTAACTCTTTTGCTTTCACTAGTACAGGCTATTCCGCTATATGAATATACCACAGCTTAGCCATTCTCCTGTCGAGGAACATTTGGGTCCTGCGCACAATGCTGCATGAACATTCTTGTAAACGTCTCCTGGTGCGCATGGAGAAGAGCTATCTGGGCTATTTTTGTTAAGAGTGGGCAGCACATCTTCCACTGGACTAGTAATGCCAATGTATTGTCTCACCAGTAATGTATACCGTTTACATCCTTGTCAGCACCTGTATTCATTGGCATTTCAAATATTTGCCAGTCTGATGGGAGTGATACTGTGGCTTCAGTTTACATTTTCATGACTGTTAATGAGGTTAGGTGCTTTGTTTGCTTTTTTTTTTTTTTTTTTTTTTTGGTTGGGGGAGGTAATTAGGTTTATTTATTTTTTAATGTGTGTGTGTGTGTGTTTTGTTTTTTTTACTAGAGGTACTGGGGATTGAACCTAGGACCTGATACATGACAAGCATGCACTCTGCCACTGAGCTATACCCTCCCCACCTTGCTTGATCTTTTATACTTTATTCTGGGGGAGGTAATTAAGTTTATTTATTTTTAATGGAGGGACTGGGGATTGAACCCAGGCCATGCTACGCACACGCTCTACCATTGAGCTATACCCACCCCTTGTTTGCTCTTTTAAATTTTTTTTTTTTTTTTTTGCAGGGGGGAGGTAATTAGATTTATTTGGTTTTTCATTCGAGGTACTGGGTATTGAACCCAGGACCTCGTGCATGCTAAGCATGTGCTCTGCCACTTGAGCTGTACCCTCCCCCACCTTTTAAATGTTAAATGACCATTTGTGTCCCTCTTCTGTAAAATACTTTCTATGCCTTCTGCCCACTTTTAGAATATTTTTAAGAATCCTTTAAATATTCTGGCTGTTAATCTGATCCTTTGACAGTTATGTGTTGGAAATTTCTTTTGCCAATTTGTAGTTTGTCTTTTCTCTTGATGTTTTTCAATGAAGATGAATTCTTAATTTTAATTTAGTCAACTGGTTGTCTTAAATTCTTTGCTAACCTGGGGTCATTAGGACACTCTCCCTATTTTCTTCTGAAATCTCTACAGTTTTACTTTGCACGCTTAGGACTTAGTGTGAAATGAATTTTGGACCTAAGTGCGAAGTGATGTTTAATACATGGTGTGAGGTATGCACTGTGAATGCCCAGTTGTCTGTTCTGTCCTACTGATCTTTTTTGTTTTTCCCTAATAGAATACCACCTCATCTCAATGTCTGCAGCTTTATAAGTTTCAATAACTGATGATGCAAGGCCTCCTTCCCCAATTGGTTCCTTAAGAGTCTTGACGATATACATTTAAGATCCAGCTTGTTGAGATTTTCATTGGAGTCACGCTGAGTCTATAGGTTATTCTGGGGAGAACTGACATCTTGGGATATTGGATCTTTCTTGGACAAACATGATCTACTTCTCATTTTGTTTGTGCCTATAATGAAAAAACATAATTCAGTTCCTTTTCATCGAATTTCCCTTTCTTGGGGAGAAAGTTCTCTCAAGAAACTGAGCACACACTCCTATATCCAGAGCAATGTCCATTTCTTCCTCTCTCCTTTGATTTTAGTCTCCAGTTGGTTTCCTTTCCTTGACCAGAAAATCCCCAGTCCCAAGAGGATTCTAAAGAACCAAAAGTTAGCCTTAGGTTTCTCAGGTCTCTCTATAGGAATGTCAACCAGCTATTCTTGACTCACCATTTATTAGACACAAATGTTTGCTTACATTTTCATTAATTCCATCTTCATCGCATTCCAGCAGCTCACATTCTGGAATGTTGGCATAATTTATTGGCAAGCATTGAGTTACTGGTGAGCTCACGTCCAGGTCCACTGGTCTGTCACTCATCCCAGCCAGCATCTACTGATTGGACTGTATGTGCCAATCCTTTACCAGACCCTAGATGCACTTAAGCATTTGCAGGGCAGGTTCAGCATTATCATGGCCTCCAGGCTGCCCGGGCAGCAGCGTCAGGACAAACCCCATGGCTTTACAGGTGAGGAAACAGAGCCTGGGAAGCTTACATAGCCTGTCCAAGGTCACCAGACTCACAAGTTTTAGAGGCAAACCTCTAATGCAAGCCGACGGACCACAAACCCCTACACCCACCAACATGCCACCCGGCCAACCTCCTGGCAGTGGCCATGGCAGGGGTAGGGGCTCCCAGATCTTCCCTCGGTTTCCCTGTGTAGCCCTTTCCCAGCCCGTGGAGGATGTGGCAGATGCTAGTTCTTCTGGTCAGCTCACACCCATCAGTAACTGCACAGAAGCCTGATTTAAGAATCCGTACACCTGTTGTCAGTAAGCGTTCCTGGAAGACTGTTTAGCAGGGTCAGCGGGAACAGTGGGTGACCCGGGCAGCCCTGGTGGGCAAGGCATGGGGGGCCGAGGATTGCTCCCTCTCCCTCCTCCCGCCCTATGAATGCCTTGGAAACTGCACATATGTAGACTCCTGGTGACGAGGGCTTGTTTTCCACGTAGTCTCCTGCAGGAGGACTCCGATGAGGAGGGAGACTTGTGTCGCATCTGCCAGATAGCCGGGGGTTCCCCCAACAACCCCCTCCTGGAGCCCTGCGGCTGCGTGGGAAGCCTGCAGTTTGTCCATCTAGAGTGCCTGAAACAATGGCTGAAAGTGAAAATAACATCAGGTAGGTGTGGGGGGAAGAACGGCAAACGGGCAGCGACCCTATGATTAACCGAGGCTCCGCGGTGTGGAGCTTGACAACAGGGCACTCCGAGCGGCCCCCCGGGGGAACGTGGCCGCCCAGCCCGGGACTCCTGCTCACGTACCCGGACCCCGACCGTAACTGAACGCTGTCTTCAAATTACAGGAGGGAAGTGATTTTTTTTTTTTTTTTTTTTTTGCAAGTGTAAGGGAAGGATCCTAGAAAGTGCTATCCTCTGCTCGAGGCCTGAGCAGAGATGCTAAGATTGCCTCTCAGGCGGAAGGAGACTAGAAATGGGTCCGTGGTTGGGCCGCAGCCCGCAGCCAGCAGCCAGCAGCCATCCCAGCCGGTGGACGCCCGGCAAAACCAGTTCCGCTTCCTTTTACTGGTGCAGGAAGGGGTGGTGTCACCTAGACACTGAGCTAAGCTGCCTTTTTGCAGCAGAAGTAGGAAAAGAGCACTGATCTAAGCTTTCTAGAACTGTATTAGATAAAGAGATCCCCGTTGTGCTCACTCTGTCAGCTCTGGCTTTAACACGTCTCCTAACTGGGTGTGAAGCCTGTTCCCAGCTCCCCGGGGAGGTTACAACCTAAATATAGCCACGTCAGTAGGTTGGCTGTAGTTTTCTTGGCAGAAAACAGGAGGTTTCTTTAAAACATGGTTTTAGGAATGAGAGCAACTTGAACAACAAAAAAAAAGTAGAAGCCAATGCAAAGAACAGTTGGTTTCTAAAAGAGTCACTATGTCTTTCAGCCTCCCCTCTCTGAAAACTCCTTACCCCATAACTGGATGCTGTTTTTCTCCTCCACCACTTCACCTCCTTGGTAATCATTGTGCCAGACAACCCTGGAGACCTATGACTTGACCCTGTCCCCCTCATGGGGTGTGGCCCTGCCCCCTCACCAAGAACAGCACGCCACTGAGTCAGGGAATGAACATGGGATGATCCTAGCAAGTGTCTCCCTGAGGCCCCTTCTCCATGTCCGCATGAGAAACGTAGGTCCCACCACTGCCGGAGTTGCTTAAATGCATCTCCACGTAGTAAGCAGAGTACTCAGCCCTTCAGAGAGCGAATAACAAGTGGATCTCAGCCACTAATGACTCCGCCATGCAATGTGTTATCTTACTAGAAATTTGGGCCAATTAAACATCTAGCACAGAAAAAAATTACTCATGAGATGTGTGATGAAAGTACTGCTAAATGCCTGTAAATGCCAGTGCTAGTCTGAGTGTGTTCCTCAGGATTAACCTGGAGGACACATGGGACATTCCATAGCCTCAAGTATTATAGAATGATGTTTTAAAAAAAAAAAAACACCAAGCAAACAAAATGCAGATAAAGGATTACTGTTCATCCTTGTCCTTTGAAATTCTCTATTATTTACTGCATCTTTGTATCCCCCAGTGGGGAAAAGTATAAAACTGTACAAGCCCTATATTAACCAAATACATTCACGTAACCGATTAGTCCGCTATTATCTAAGGCATAAAATAAACACCAGTACATCATTAGCCAAACTGCAGCACATACACAGGGGGAAAAGCCATATAGCATAACGGTTGCTCAGACATAAAAGCCACAGTTCTGCATCTTCTACTTTTGCTAGAATTCATGCTAAAACAAACAAACAAAAAAAACCCTTCTCCTGTTTCTTTTCCCAAAGGAGGCTGAGCTCAGGCTCAGATGCTGGCCCCAGAAATGCTGTACCAGTGCCCGCACATGGCCCCGGGGTCCCTCACATTTCTCAGGTGGGAAGTCACCTGCTGGAAGTAAAAGTAGACTTGGAAGCCATAGATTGAGGATGGCTTCTACCACCAATTTGGTCCTTACTAATTTATTTGCTTGGATCTGTGTTAGGTCTGTCAGAAAAAACAACAGTAACATAGACCCAATATTCACTCTTTTAGCAAATACTTGTGCTATAGACTCTCAGCCTCCTTGTAGTAATTCCAATTTTATGAACCAATATGTTTATATTTAAACAGAAACCAAGATCTGTTATTTAAAAGTCATGGGAAAATCACTTATAGGAAGCTGCATAATAATGAAAATGGTTACAAAGGAAATTTTACAGATCTCAGATTCAAGGTCATTTTCTACAGAATATGGCTGACTTTTAAGAGTCTCTGAAACTTAGAATTCCTCACCCACACAAGTTCGCTCTCAGAATATCAACACAGAAAGACCTAGGGTTATATATAACAGAATTTTTTAATTTAAGGAGCAGATCTTAGCACTGTGAAGACCTGTGAGATGTGTAAGCAAGACCTGCTGGTCGACCTGGATGATTTCAACATGACCGAGTTCTACCAGAAGCACCAGCAGTCCCGGGTAAGAGAAGCTCTCACCCTCTCCGGCTCCACAGGCTAAAGTCAAGTCGAGGTGCAGGGCGAGAGGAAACTCTTTCCCTGGTATAAGGACTGTACGAGGCCTGTGCATGGGGTGAGTTTTCTCTCAGAAGATGTGTTACTAAATTGGACCTCTGGAGGGTTGGAAGACTTGGTTGCCCGGGGTTGAGATCCCACTGCTGTCAGGGACAAAGTAGGAAGCTACAGTAACTAACCGGACACACAGAAATACAGGAATAGTCTAGCAGGCTCCACACCCAAATTTGCTGAAATAATTTAAGTTCTGAAAGCAACAAGAGAAAAAAAATCAGGGTCTTGCAGGAAATAGTCCCCAATTTATATATCAAGTAATTCCGGGGTAAGAAGGAACTGCTTTGCTGAACATTCAAAAACACATAGTAAGTGCCTACTGTGTGCTTTTTAATACCTCATAAACTAATTCTCCTGGGACATCTGGATTGCAATTCTAATACTGTGAAAAGTTTAGTCAACCTTCAGTGGGAAGGTGATTTACGCGCAGGATAAGTTTATTGCCCAATTCTTAGGCAAACAATCTTCTATTTGGAACTGCACTGCCCAATATGGAAGCCACAAGCCACACGTAGCTAACGAACAAGTGGTTACCTCCAGTCGAGATGTGCTCTAAGTGTTCTACACTGAATTTCAAAGGCTCAGTACAAAAAAAAAAAAAAAAAGAGTGTAAAACATCACATAATAATTTAATATTAATTATATGTTGAAATGATAATATTTAAAAACATATTGGGTTTGATCAAATATATTATTAAAATTAATTTCACCAGTTTCTTTTCGCTTTTTAATGTCGCTCCTAGGAATATTCAAATTACATAGGTGGCTTGCCTTGATGACTTATGTTGTATTTCTTTTGGGTGGTGCTGATCTAGAAGGTACCCTGCCCATAATAAGCAGTCAGTAAATATTTATCAAGCGAAAATAGCCCATCAGTACCATTATAATTCAAGACCGACCTCCCTCATTACACAGTGAGAAAAAAAAAATGATTAATGACCACGATTGTAAAGCACACAATTTAAAAACTATAAAATCATTATTAGCAACTAAAATGTCACTCTTCAGAGGAGTCACTTCGGCTTTCAGATCATTAGCCTGTCTGTATCTAGACCCCCTTTTTTTTTTTTTTTTTTTTTGCAAAAAGCTCATCTGAGTCAAAATAGTGCATCTGAGTCTGGGCAATTCTGTAGTTGTCTTTTTAAAATCCTAAGGCTACTGGATTTTAAAAGTCGAAATATTGAAAAGAATAGAGATTTGAACAGCGCAACCAATAAGTATGATATAACAGACATAAGACTACCCCAGCCTTGAAGAGCTGGGGCCTCAGGAAGTTGGGAGGGGGGAAGGGGGAGAGAAAGGAAGAAAAAAGAGAATTTCCTGGGAAATCAACTCAGTATTTTGAGTCTATACATTTTGAGACGGGAGGGTCTCAAGACAGTCATAACCCCCAGGCACTGAGATCTGAGATGAGAAACAGAAGCCACACACGTTCTTAGCCCCTGAGGATGCTGGAGTCAAAGGATTGAAAGGAACCAGGCCCTCTGAATGCCTGAGGTCAGGGTGCCAGCCAGATGCAGATGGTTCTGTGCAGTCATTTCAAAGAATAAATTATTTCAGGAAGTGGAGCCCGCGGGACTTCCTGAGAAGGACAAGTTCAGATGAGGCCAAGTGACCCGAATCCCACCAGAGTGGTCTGCAGACTCCACAACCTCCGCACAACCCCAGGGAAAGCTTCGTCTAGGAAAGAAACCTGTTGGTCCCAAACGTTCCCACCCTGTTCTCCCTCTGCAAAGCCGAAGCCACTGCCGCCACCATACGCTGTAGGTTTACCAGTGGTACTTGTAGAATTGACTCAACTAACAGCAAATGTTTTCAGCTGTTTTTAAAGTGTGTGCATGCATGTAGACGAAGCAGCCCAGCCCACCAGAAGGCACACCAGCTTTGACTAAGTTGTGAACCTAAATCCTATTCCCCTCCCCAGAGCTGCCATGTGACCTTGGGGAAACTACACACACTCTCTGGATCTCAGTTTCTCATCTGTAGGAAGTGAGAGACAATGATTTCCTACCCCACAGGATTGGATGTAGGAAAAGACCCGAGCACATCACCTAAGACAGTGCCTGGGGCAGAGAAGACTCTCAATAAAAGAGGGCCATCATATTGCAGCTGCAGAGATGCCCGACCCCTTTGGACTGAATGAGAAAGCTAAGTATACCAGGACCAGGCTAGAGTCCATCGTTGAGCAAGGCCAACTGGCCCCCACAGGGGTCATATCGGTACCCTTGGCCTCACTGCATCCTACCAGCTGAGAGAACAGGCTACAAGGACACCCTAAAAAGAACTGTGAACGTAACTATGTCAGCCAGGGTCTGGACTGGAAAGAGATGGTGGCGCACACCAAAGGGGTGAGTGATGAGAGCTGAATGAACGGCCAAAACGCAGGCAGTAAAAGAGCAGCAAGGAATGACTGGGCATCCTGGGACCAGCCACTGACCACTGACCTTCCTAGGCCTGGAATGACAAGGGGAGGAGCAGCCACCAGGATCAGGAGGGCCGTAGCTATAGGAGTCACCCCAGCCTGTGACCTTCAGTCTAGGGGAGCTGCTGTGGCCACACCTCTGCCCAGCAGAGAAGGAACAGGAGGAACAACTACCCCAGACTCTGTCTCCTCCCGCCCTCTGGCCTCCTGCAGGGCCTCCCATTGGCTGAACCCAACAGGAAGCCAGGGGCCAAGGGGGCCTAGTTAAAGTCATCCATTGAGATGGGCCACAGAGCAAGGTGGAAAGTGGATCTGGAGGGGAACATGGAAAATATCCAGCACGGTAATTATGCTGCATGGAAGCAGAAAAGAGTTTAAATTAGTTTCAGTGAGAATTTGACAGGCCATCAAAGCCTTTTAAAAATGCCCTTCATTATCGTCTCAGGGAGACACTAGGTTGACAGACCCACCCCGGTGGGAGAGCAAAGGTCCCGGGAACCAACATGCAATATTTATCCGCTGATGGAAAGCAGTCGAGACCTCACACTTTTACAACCGTTCTGACCATTCTGATGGCCGGGGGGAGTTTAATAGTGTCTGTTTGCCTACAGCCTGAGTTAAACTTGAGAAACCAGGGAAGTGTGACATAGACAAGTTCAGAAACTCTCCATGGACGAAGACTAGAGTACCTGTTGTTTAGCACAAGGGCTGGAACACGACCTCAGGCCTGGCCAGGGAGCTGATGTGCACGCCTGTGCTTCTGAGGTCCAGGCCCTTTCCCTGACTCCCAAACCTTGGCTCCTCGGGGCCCTCTTAGGCAGCCCTCAGCACTCTTCACTCCTTGGCAAAGGGGTTCCCTTCTTGAGAAGTGGAGTAGCTGATGCCAGATACAGACAAGTACAAAGGAAAGGTCAAAACCAAAAGACACCTAGAACTGGCTTCAGCTCATTCTGGCTCACGCTTGGTCTCAGCTAGCTAGCTAGCTAGCTAACTCACTAACTTCTTTTCTTGTGCATTTTTCCCATTTAGATTTTTTTTTTTTGCTTTTCCTTAATTATAAAAATCACCAACACACAAAAATCTCCCATAATCAAAATTAACATTTAGCAGCATGTATTTTTTTATATTAAAATACAGACGCCCAGGCCCAGCCCCAGAGATTTTGATTTAATTGATCTGGGATAGTACCAGGGGATCAATTTTTTTTTAATGTGGCAAAATACACATAATGTAAGTTTCACACATTAACTTTTAAAACACTTGTTGGATGCCTACTGTATGTCAAATACTGTGCCGGGTGATAGTGTGGTGGTACCCAAGGCCAACACAGTCACTGCCTTCAAGTGGGGAAGCCAGCAGTGTCCCTGGGGTGGGAGGGCCAGAGTGACTGATACACAAGCAGCTGTGGGAACAGCTGCAGAGAAGCCCTCCCCACAGAAGAGGCATTTAAGACCAGGAAGGAAAAAGAGGAATGAGCTCTCTAGCCACATGGGAGACAAGACACCCCACTGGGCATCTGACCATAGACTGTGGACGTGCCCTTTGGGTGCCCAGTCAGCACTGTCAGTGACCTTTAAGGCTGTGGAGGGGCTTGGACCAACCTGTTTTCCTGATTTGCTTCAATGCATCTGAGTAGGGGCAGCATGAACCCTGCCCTTGGCTTCTACCAGGGCAGTGAAATCCCATTATCCCTATGTCTCTCAGACACTGGGTGTTCCCACAGGGCCCCGTAGGGTCAAGGCTTGTTGCTAGGCTTCGAGTGGCTAGATCAGGAGCCCCTATAGGCTGTCTGAAGAGAGACACCCTGAGGCTAAAGCAGATGTGGGGCCCCAGGACCTGGACTAAGCACCTCAGAGCTGCCGGCACCTGGTGGTCCAGTCACAGGCCTGTCAGGGCTGGCAGAGGTCCACCCCTACCCTTATTCAAAGGTGCCTGAAAATTCAGCCCAGCAGGCGTTCCACACCCACGGCCAATAGTAGAGCCGCACCTCCGCATCGCCTGTGTGCAGCTCTTTAACCTAGGAAGAGGACTCACACGTACTTGTGGGTGGGGCCCTCAGTCTCAGAGTGGAAGGAAGAACTCCTGGATGGCAAGGTGTAGAGCTCCAGGTAACACTCCAGGCTCCAAAATGGACCAAGAGAAAACCGGTTTAAGAGAAGCTTAGGTCACAGATTTGTACACTCAAACGCTGCAGAGGCCAGGCAGGTAACAAGTGATCTGAGTCTTCCGTTGGGAGTGGTGGCAACAGTGGCAAAATGGAGAGTACTCTCTGCAGCTGCCGAAGTTCACGTCCGTCCTTCTTTCCTTCCTTCCTTCCAACCGGAGCACATCTGCGGGCCAGATTCAGCTTCCTGGCTGTCAGCTGTTGATACTTTAGAGCAGGGGTTCTCAAGGCTGGGTGGTCCCCAGACCAGTGGCAACAGCATCACCTGGGAATCTGCTAGGAATACACATTCTTGGGCCCCACCCAGACCCACTGAATCAGAATGTGGGGGAAGAGGTGCCCAGCAACTACATTTTAAAAGGCCCTTTCAGTAATTCAGATACATGTCAAACTTGAGGCCGTTAGAATCAAAAGTCAAGTCTAGAGGAGCCACCGTCTGGTCCAGAATTATACATTGTTTTTCTCATTCTTTCATCCACACACCATATACCTGGCCTGGGCAAGGCACATACGGTCCTTACCCCAAACCCCAGCTTTAGTTCTTGCCTCTTGTAGGATGTTTCTTTGTTTTGCAGAATACCATGTCCACCCGTATTAGTTCATTTTGCCATAATGCCTTGACGAAATAAGCAGAACAGAGGATACTTCTCCCCTTTTATAAATTGTCCCTGTGCAGTTAAAAGTCTCTGCCCAACGTCATAGGACGTGATGGTCCTAGGCTGCCCATTTGGAGGGTCAAGGCCCACCAACGTGATGGAAACGTGCTCCTGCCACCTTGGCCCTGCGGCACAGGAGGGTCTCAGCTGGCCTCTGGCTGTCATTTCTCTGAAGCACAGGCCTGACTTCACTCCATCTCAGCCACAGACTGATGTCCTTAGACACACAGTCCCCTAATCACCCTCACACCTGGGAGCATCCCATGAACGGATTTGAAGACTTGACAGAATGTTCATCCAGGCTGTCCGTTTCTTCGAGCGAATTATGTTGAGAATTTCCATCCGTAGCAAATCTCTTGGCCGAAATGAATTTTAACAAAATGAAGGAGGGGTAAGGAGAAAAGAAAAACATCTGGCAAGTGGGCTGAGCGCTGCAGAGCTCCTGTCCACTGCTTCACATGCCTCTCCCTCCCCTACAGATCTCCCCACCCCACCTCCACCTCCAGCCCCTGCACTGCGAGTGGGCAGCAAAGTGTGATGCAGTTGGGTCGTAGGAGGGGCCGGTCAGGAGCAGCTCCAACAAGTAACACTCAAAAAACTAGCTCATTTTGCCTTGCCGAACAAACACCGTGGATGGAACTCTTTCTAATAACAGATCCCTCCCCGTTGTGGCTCAGAGTATAAAGAGTGACTCCGAGTTGACTATGAAATGCCTGCACTGATTGGTTGGCCCAGCCCTTCCATCTAGCATCCCAGGCTCTCCAAAGGGCACACATAAAGGAGCCCGGCCAGTAAGATTTATGGCATTGAGTAACAGGTTCCCTCCCACAGACCATAGAAGAGACACAATCTCCTCGAAGTGACTTTTCAAATTATCTGCAGAAAACATTAGTGGATATTTTCCCATCTGCATGCCTCTGGGTCTTATTGAGTCATAAAAAGTAAATGATTTCCCTGAAAGCTTTGACAAACCTGATAGTTCCAAGCCATTTTCTAGCTGATTGATTTGCCATTATGCATCGGAGGATCTTCCAGCAGAAAGGCTTACTGGCGAAGGGAGTGCTGGGGAGAGAGCTCGCGGGAGGCCGCCACGCCAAGGAAAGTGAACAAGGGACAAGGCTTGGTTTGTATGAAGGAGCTAAATGGCGCGGCGCATAGGCTGGGAAGGCTTCCCAGAGGTGGTGCCTTGTGAGACAGAGGCAGACCCTTAGGGAAGGTGGGAGGAGGCCATTAAGACAGAAAAAAGTAAAAACAAGCAACTTCCTCTCTGCCTATTCTAGGCCAAGGTCAGAAGAGCAAGGCTAAAAATAGGAGGCTAACCACTAAAGACAGCTGACTAGAGCCCTTAAAGATGGGTCTATAGGACAGCGGAGGAGCCTCGAGCAGTGACCTTGGGGCCAGTGGTCACCTCAGTCCGGAGCTGTTCCCAATTCAGAAGAACACATTGATCTCTGCTGAGCGTGGGCATCATTTCTGGCAGCTGTTTGGTCCTGGAAGAGGTGTGCTCTGCTCCAGCTTCCTGAGCTGCCCTGGGCCGGACAGGAACAGGGAGCCCGGCCCTTGAAGGGCCTCGGGCGCTGAGGAAGGAAGGAAGAGGCGCTGCGGTGGTCACTGTGTCAAGTCTGAGCTTCCATTATTCTGGGACAATGTTCCGGCCTTTCCCAAGGGTGATGTAAAGGGCCACGCCCTCTGCCGGGATTGTTGTCCCTGGGGGGCTTCCTGAGCCCCTCCCAGCCCACCCCCATCCCCTACCCTGGAAGATCTGACAGAAGGACGAATAGGGGAATAAAGCGGCAGGCAGGGAGGTGTCATGGCTAACGCAGAGAATTTATTGAAGGTCGATGCAAGTCCACAGGGGAGGCCCTGTACCACAGACACCCCAGGGGCTGAGGACCCAGGAGCCACCCTGTGCTCTCAGACCAGGGAGAAAAATATCACACAAGCTACCACCAAGAAAAGGCAAAAACATTAACAAATGCAAGATGCATGCAGCAAACAATAAAGACAAACTCTTCGGCATCAGGGAGGAAAGGAATGATTGGAACAGATGAGGTTCATTAGGACAGCTTCCACAAGGAGGTAACCTGGTGATGGCTGTAAAGGAAGTTGTGGACGTGGCTTAGGAAGGTGGAAGGTGGCAGAGGAGCATTCAAAACAGGCACAGAGAGGGAGGGTATAGCTCAGTGGTAGAGCGCATGCTTAGCATGCACGAGGTCCTGGGTTCAATCCCCAGTACGGCCATTTAAATAAATAAATAAGTAAGTAACCTAATTACCGCCCCCCCCAAAAGAAACCACTTTGGTAAATCTGACCCTGGTGTAAAAAAAGAAAACAGGTGAACAGACCCCACGAGGAAGAGCACTAGCAAAGGCCCTGAGGTTCACTGCCATGAGACCCTGCAGGGTGCGTGCTCTCTGGGGCTTAAATGATAATGGACTGTCCAGGGTGGGTGGGGAGTCAGGGAGCCCTTAGGTGAGACCATCATTCAGCCCACCTGTGAAGGGAGAAAGGTAACAGAGCCGGGCCTGAGGTCCTTTCTCTGGAGGGATCTAGGAAAATCAAGTACCCACACCCCACCCCACCCCACGGCACCTGTGTCCCCAGTTCTCCTACAGACAAGTTTGCCTTCCTGAGACACACCTCTCACCGTGTTGACTCCTCTGCTCTGAGGCCAGCAGCTTCACTCACACACACACACACACGTACACACAGCGTGACATCCAAACTCCACAGTTCTTCCTAATATGGTCCCACGTTACCGTCTGCCCAGCCCATGCCAAGATTTTTTTTTAATTCAAAACAAACACCCTCCCCCTATATACTCCAGCCACACCAGTGGGTAGAGGGTTTTGCCCGACATACGCTCTGCCTGTATGGTTGCCCGCATTCAGTGCCTCTGTCTGAAAGGCCCTGGACACCCCTCACAGCCACCCACCAAAGTCCCTCCCATCCTTTTAGGACCACCAAAGCCACCTTACCCCACGTCAAACACAGCCAGTCTCTCTTCACTTCCCTCCACGCCTCCGTCATGGCTCCCAACGACTCCAGCTCATATTGGAGCCGTTGTGATGAGGCTTTCTCTCCCGCATCACAGGATGAGGTCCCAGCAAGGTGCTGAGACCTTCCGCCCTGTGTCCCCAACGCCCAGCTCAAGGCTGTGGCAGGTTGCTACTAGGTACATGTCCGCACTGGGGCTGGGCCTGGAGCATGGGCCTCTCTCAGGCTCCTCCACTAGGCAGGAAAGAGTTCCAGCAGGGCTGCCCGGTCTCTACCCTGGACCGCCTTCTACCATCTTCCCTGGTCCCCCAGGGCAGGCCTTGCCTTGGGGCTAGGGCTCTTGTCCTATTTCTTGTCCCCTCTTGGCCTTGTTACCGTCCACCCCATGATTTAGACCACAAATACTTTATAAATGAACTTAAGAGCGTTCTTTCCCACACGTAGGCACAACACGAGCTGATGAACACAGGCTTGTACCTGGTGCTGCTGCTTCGCCTCTACCAACGGAGGTTTGCAGAACTCGTGAGACTCAACGACAACCGGGCTGCAAGAGAGAGGGTGAGTCCGGCTCTGCCTGGACTGTCGTGCAGCAGGCACACGAACCTCGCTGTGCATCTGCGTGTGGAGGTCCTCGAGGTCACCTGGTAGAATGTGGTACTGTCCTCACTAGGACTAAGACTTAGTGGCTGCTAAGTGTAGGTACAGTGGCCCTCTGGCTGAAAAATAAGTGACAGTCACATAATTGTTGAATATTAAACATGAATAGTAATTAAATGATCATTAATGGTCATATCAGCAAGGGAGTCTCCAGAGATATTTGCCCCCCAGAATAGAGGCCAGCAAGGCTGCGGGGGCCGAGTGTGAATTATGTGTGGATGTCCACTGCCCAAGCAAGGAGGGTCCATGAAATACAGGGACCCTCCCCAGCAAAAGAACCGTTTATTTTGCTTTGGACCCCAGGGTACATTATTTCAGCATGTGGGTGTGTGTGCCAAGGAACAAAGTGCTGATGGTGTCCCGTTTGTCATTAGAGAAGTGGCTGCCCTTCCTTTAATAAGAGACCTGGGGCCCTCTAGGAGGCTACACGGTGTGGAGGGGGAGCCTGGATCTGCTGCTCAACCAAACTGTGGGAGACGGACAGGCCGACCTCTGAAAGGTGCAAAGACACTTGGTCATTGCCAAGTCAGAACCCTGAGCCCCAAAGGGCATCCCTCTGGGTTAAATGCCTCCCGTGGCCTGGTCAGGAAAGAGCGCTAGCAAGACAGGGCCGCCTCTCTTACCTCAAGGCCATGCCAGGGGCTGCTGTCTTTTAGTGTTCTGGGTCCCCAGTACCCCTGGAGGCCTGGAACTCGACCTCTGCTCCCATACAAAGGTCAACCCTGGAAGGCAAGCCAGTCTGGCAGTGGACAAGCCACTGATGGTACCACAAGGCAGTTTTAGTGACAGTCGGCCACCCCATCCTGTGTACCTCTCTTTCTCTTCACTTTCCTCTCTCTGTGTCTCTGTGTCTCTCCACTTCTACCTCAAGTGGACAAGAGGCCTCTGCCACACCCGTCACTGCCTGATGTTGGAACCCGGTGACTCCAAGTGCTCCTTACACGGCCCCAGTCCTTGTACCACTGGAGGCAGTGGCCATCCACTGGAGCCATCCCTGCTAGAAACGCTGGGTTCAAACCATTGGTCATTAAGAATTCTAGATCTGTCCCACCATTTTTCTGGCTTAAATTCTCCCCTTAAGACCCTAAGCTCTCAATTAAGACAACAGGCTGGGTCTTTTCCAAGACATCTCCTCAGGAATCTCACCCTCTTTTTGACCCAGGCCTGTCCTTCCTTTAACTCTTCCGTAGTTTTAATGGTGACATAAATTCCTCAGAGAAATACTTTTTTTTTTTCTAAAGAAGTACAGGAAGCAGGAAACGATCCTTTGGTAACATTTCTGTAACCTCATTTTCATGATTCCACATCTTTTTAATGAACTTTTTATTGCACACTGAACTTCAAAGCACCCAGGGTTTGATATAGGTTACAGATGGCCACAACGTCAGCAAGCAAATGCAAGCGACATCAGCCTCGGGGACGGCAGAGCACACACGAGAAGGCAACTAGCAGTACAGCCCAATGGGTGACAACTAGGCCTTAAAGCATTGACTCTGAAGAACTTTCTGGTCAAACTATCCTAGAGAAGGAGTAAGTGACCCAAAGAGCAAGCTGGGAACCAGGAGGGGAGGAAGCAGAAAGAACAGGGCAACTCTCTTCTCTCATAACAAGCTCACCTGTAATTTGAGATTCCCTGAAAGAGACCTCACCCGTTTAAACCACCAAGCAGTAACCAGGACAGACAGCCAATTCAGAGGTGCCCGAATGGAATGGGAAATCACGCGGCTCTTGTCAAATTCACGCTCTTCTGGATTTGAGTCTTAGTACTTTCCTATAGAAACCACTTGGACTCTAAGGGTAACATCTAGCAAAAGAAAGGCACTAGGATGGGCAAGAGTCCCTCCCTCCCTCTCCTTTACCTACCAGAACTGGAAACCCATTCCTGCCGGGCTTCTGGCTGCATCTCACTAAGACACCCAGTGATGAGTGCCTGTCAGTGGTAGTGGTCATTCATTCACTCACCCATTCATGCCCTGACCTGTTTCAGGTCCTGAGACAGGGAACTGGGAAAGTGGCTACCAGACATGATGCCATGACGTCCCTTTCTTTGAGGAGCTTATGATGGAGTTAGAAGATGAGACTCACATACTCATAAAACCAGGAAATAATCAGAAAGTAGCCCTTGGTCAAGAGAACCAGTGGAGCTAGTGAATTTCCAGAGGCTGTGAAATTGACAACACAAGATACTCCCTGACTGGGGCTTCCCGGGGCTTCCAGGGAGCTCAAAAACACATAATTTGTGAGGTTGTGAGCTTTCTGAAGGCAAAGCCAGGCCTTCCACACCTGTCTCTCATGATGCTAGGCACACAGCGATTCATATTTGACTGCTGGCCATGTCCCAGGCACGCTGGATGCCAGGAACACTTACTGATTACAAACTTGCTAAATTACTGCCAAATATGCCAGATAAGGACGTGGTCTGCTAAGGGTTTCACACAGGCAGTCGGAGGGAAGGGTGTGTTCATTGGCAACTTGGACACGGAACCCTTACCTCGTTTGTATACCACAGTCCTCCAGTGCCTAGAAAATGCCCAGCACACAGTAGGTGCTCAGTAACCTTGATGCTCAGTCAGCTAATGAACCAATACCTGCTTCTTTCAGGAGGCAAGTCTTGAGTTACGTTTTGAAGAAAATGATAGCACAAATTGGTGGAGAGAAAAGGGTGTTCTAGGTAAAGGAGCACTCCCGGGTTCAAGATATATTTATGTTTTCAAAGATTTTCTGTGTGCCTACTATGTGCCAGGTTCTAAACTAGATTCTGGGAATACAAAGATGATCAAGACCCTCCTCACTTAAAAGGGACTCAGAGTCTACAGAGATAGACACGTAACCAAGAGTATCACAAATGTGCCTTGTATTACGACAGGAGATGCTGCCAGATGTGGAGGGACCCAGAGCAGAGTTAGAGGACCTGCGGGGCCACCCTCCTCCCCTCCTCCTTCCACTCCTTCTCCAGGACAGACTCTCCAGGCAGGGTCTTCGGGGACACAGGCCAGCATTTCAGAGGCCTTGCTTTTACTCCAGTTAGGGTGGACTCTTTGCCATCAGTTTTGCCAGCACTTGGGGAGCCTGGTGGCAAAGCTGCTTCCATTACTGCTCTCGTCAGCTGATCAGCTGAGGTGATGCTTGAACTGAATCTTGGAGTGCTTAGCAGAGGGACAAGGGAGGGAAAGGGCATTCCATGCAGAAGGAAACCCAAAAGCTCAGAAACGAAAAGACTTGCATGTCTGGCAAAGTCAAGGAGTTGAGTGTGGCTGGACCCAGCAGGAAGTGAGCAGGACGCGAAGGGTTTGTGTGCAGCTCTGGGAGGCCACTGGAGGGTTTCTAGCCTGGGACCGGCAGGCCGGGAGACCTGCGTTTCCCACAGGTCTGGAGAGAGAACTGGAGCAGCCACGCGGAGGGTGGGCTGGAGGGGGAAGAAACTACTGGGCAGCTGTTGCACTGGGACAGGGTAAGGGAGGCCAGGTGGGGAGCCCTGGAGATGGGGGACAGATTTAAGTGGGCACAGAGTGAGGTGCAGGTCGAAGGGAGCATGGACTATTATTCTCTGCAAAGGCCCAGCAGGAAACTGGCCTTTTCTCATTTCTGGTGCTCATGTTGGGAGCATGTCCAGAGGAACACAGGGCCCCCAGCCTCCCTTGACCCCACCTGGCTTACCCTTTAATCTGACGGGGACATGGGCTGTCCTGCGTGGTGAAGCTAAATGGACTTGCCTTCCCTCCCCTCTCTCCCTTTCAGCGCCCATGTGGGGCTCTCTAGAATTCAGGGCCTACACCCCCAGAGTCCCCTGTCCTGGGCTTCCTGCCAGCCTGGGTTTTGTGTGTGCCACACTCTCATTCTCCACAGGGAAATGTCCCTGTACCCTGAATTCCTCCCCCTGCAGCTCCCTATACCCTTAAAGTGTCTAACTTGCTAAACTAGATAAAATAGAAAGACTGTCAGTGTGCTAAAAGGCAGAGTGCAGAAGGGCCCCGGGGGGGGGGGGTGAGCAGCCACCTCTGCCTCCTGCCCCAGGTATGCTGTATTCACACGTCACCCGGAGGGAAATGGGGGCAGGGAGGGGACCACAGAGGCCGCCCTGGGAGGCAGGCAAAGGCTTGAAGTAGCTCTGAAATCCTACAGGCCCATTCACATATGAGGCTAGATGGACTTTCTCTAGGCCCTCCCCCTTGACGCAATTTCTACAAAACTGAAAACCGTGGTCTCAAAGGACCAAATCTTCCCAAAATTTGCAAGGCCCATGCTTGGCGCACAGTTGGGAAAGCTTTCCTACTCACCAAGATGGCGCTTCCTGGTGGAGCATGAGAGATGGTTTAAGTAGACGTGGTCACCTGGCACAGAATCCAGAGGCAGGATGAGGTGGTCCGGCAGCCAGGCTGCGGCTGGTAGTCCTGATGTATAATTTACCAGATAACCAGGGCTGCTACTCTAGAAGAAATTCCATCCTTCTCCTGCCTTCATCCTGGCCTTCGGGTGAGAAGGACCCAGGCGCCACAGCTGCCTCCACCCTGGCCAGGCAGTTGCCCCAGTAACAGTGTCCGGCTCCCCTTGTCTTGTCCCGCAGCCTGTCACAAAGTCCCTCTTCTCCCAGGGGAAGAGCACCAGCCCTTCTGCACCGGAGCCCACATCCTCACAGCCTGGCACAATGGGCTCCCACGGAGTACACAGTGTTTCTTATTGTGGCATAAAATGCCATAAAGCCAGAACAAAGAGGGAGCCCAGAGCCTTGATGGGCCCGCTGCTTCCTGCCGGGCAGAGAATACAAGCGATTGTTTCAAAGCCAGTGGTGAGGCAAGTGGCCAATTAGCGCGGCCTTCACCCCCACAGCCTGTAAATGTGATTCCGACCATCAGGACGGGATTCTGCTACTCAGATCAATTGCTGAAAGGAAGCAAGTCTGTTCACGGTGCCGAATTTAGAAGCTCAGAACCAGCTAAGGTGACCCGGGTGGTTGCTGCCGCCTTCTTTAGGAGGCTAAGCCCCACAGGTGCTGAATATCAGCCTTGCCCTCAGCACCTCCACCTGTTTTCTCTGCCCCTTTAAGGTGATGTAAGGGATTCCTAGAACATTCCTGAGACTGGGGGATTATACATCTATTCACAAGTGATGTGAACAAACAATTCATTTTTCATTATCTTCTTTCTCATAGTTGTCAAGAAATTACCCACAACCCAGACCGGAAGAAAATGAAAGTAGGTTTGGGGGTCAGTCCTGCCATGTTGAGGGTGTTTGCTAATTTGGTTTTTTTCTGTGGCTGGGTTGACCCTAACGGCTGTGGAAGGAAGTAATGACCACCACCCAGAGGCAAAAATAACCCCACAGAGCTTGGGAAGCTCTAGCCACTGCAGTCAGGAAGGCGAGCCCAAGTATGCTGGATGCAGAGGAGATAAGAATTTTAGTTCATCCTGAAAGCAAGGGTCAAGGCCAACAAAGGGAAGATAGTCTCCTCAGGCGTGGGGTGACGCTGCAGGTTTTTTCCTTTCCCTTCGCTGGGATTCTCCAGCATCCAGTACTTGGGGAGCCTCTCTGGTTTTCTTCTAAAAACCGTGGAAAGGAGTTATTTAGCCATTACTGAAGGGACCACAGTCACTCACAAGCTAGTATTGGATTTATTGGATTTTCTCACCATTTGGCCCAAACAAGTGGGTCTGCTGGATTCAGAAGTTGAACAAGGGAAACAGGTGTCCTGAGAAAGGCCAAAGGAGGCAGGACAGCTGTCTTCAAACAGGCTCATTATCCTATAGAAAACCCAACTGAAGAAAACGTGCTCAATTAAAGCAGGAGGGCTTGCTGTCAGACTCGGGAAGAACTCCATCATCTGGGAGAAGAAACATTACAGTGAACTGAGAGGGGTAGTCCGTGACAGTTCCACCCCCAAAAGCTGTTCTGGGGAGAAATTTCACAACTGCATGCCCTAAAAGGTTTAGAACAGCGATTTCCACACTGGCTTTGCCATCAGAATCACCTGGGGAACTTACCAAAAATACAGCTTCCTGGGTCTTTCCCAGAGGCTCAGATTCAGGTGATGGGATCGGCCCCTGGTGATGCTGATGCAGCCAGTCACCGTGACGCTTTTGGGGACCCCGGACAAACCACCCGGAGAAGCTGAACCAGCTCAAAACTCCACAGGGTGGGGCCCAGATGACGACCCTAGAGAACCCAATCAATTATTCAAGGCACGCAGTCCTGAGAACCCGAGCTGACCATTTTTAGAGAGGGAGGGAGGGCCCTTCCCTCGGTTCACAAAAGGAACCCGCAGAGCCTGGGTCCTGGGCGCGACCGCGGGGGTCCAGCCGAGCCGGGTGAGGGTCCAGCGCCCCCCTCGCGCCCTCCCTAGGCCTTGGGGCCACTCGCCGCCGGGGCGACCCCGAGCCGCCGCTCCCGCTCCAGCAGCCAGGAAGGGAGAGCGGGCAGGGAGCGGTAAGGTCTGGCAAAGACCTTTGTGTGCGGGCGCACACACCCACCTCCACGCCTGGCCTCGCGGGTCCCCACTGCGGCATTTGGCGAGAGCCTCTACTCCGCAAAGGGCCCTCGCGCGTCGGCCGGGAGGCCTCGGCGACCCCAGGCTCCGGCCAGGTTGTCGGCTCCGCGCCCGGCTGCACCCCTCCCCAGCCCCCCGCCCCTAGGCGCCCGGCTTTTCGCGGTTCAGGGAAACCTGCGGCGGCCGGGCGCGCCCGAGTGGGTCTGGCTGGGCAGGGGCGACCCCTAGTGCCCAGCGAGAGCCACTGCCGCCCTGCTGCTCCAGGAGGCACTGAACGGAATGGAGCGCCCCCCTCTCCCACCCTGGCAAGGGGAAGAGGGACCCTTGCCTCCCAGCCTGGGCCCCAGAGAAAGACGATGCCCCTGCAGGGCAGGAATACAGCATCCCTGGGGTTAAAAGGAGGCTCCACTGAGGGGACCCCGCCCTCCTGTGTTGCTCGGAGGCAGATGGTCCCCTGATGTCATTTACCGCCCCTCTTCAGGAAGCTGGGATTAGCTCTATGATCCACCCCTCCCCTATACCAGTCCCAAAGTGGGGGCAGTGAATTCTTCCCTGGAAACAGGTCTAGGTGTGGAGTGGGGTCCGCTTGGCCCTGCCCCAGCCCTGCACACACCCCAGACGCTGGTATGGGAAGCCCGGCACGGAGGGACTGTCCTGGCACGCTGGTCAGACGCAGCCCTTGCCTGGCTTTCCGCCAGAGCAATGATCAAGACAGGAGCCAGGGCAGCCTGAGGCAGATCCACATGCCTCCTGCCCTCCCCCGGGGCCATACTCTTCTTTGGTCCTTGGCAGCCTGGCATGACTCACCCAGTTGGCAGCGCTTTGTTAAGATGGGTTGCCAGAGCTGAGGCACAGCTGTGACCTGCTGCCCTAGCTCAATGCAGGTAAACTGCGAGGGGAAAAGGCAGAACATCAGGTGGCACAAAGAGATGCCAGCCTCTTTGTGGCTCTGTGGTGACCATGCCAACCTTCTCACTGGGCACCACATCCCCTCCTAGGAACCAAGGCCACACGCAAATGCCACAGGTGGCCCAGAGGTAAGGGCTACTGGGGAGAGTCCTTGGGTAGGTGCACCTGGGTCTAACAACATGTCTCACACAGCCCCCCCACAGCTGCTTCCCAGCTGGCACAAATGACTGTCACCACAGCCAAGTCCAAGGCCAGGGAGGGGAACACTGCCTCCTGCAGCCACCAATAAAGGTGTGGACAGGAACAGGCCTGAGGGCCTTCAAGCTAAAGGCTGGGCCAGAGCACCTCCCCTTGCATATGGACAAGTCAAGGCGACTAGAACAGGAGAGGGTGACAGAATGAGGGCAGCTCATGGGGCTGGGGCTTCCTTGTGGTGGAGGGAGAAGTCAAGAGGGTCCAGATGCGGGGGTGGGGAGAGGTATTACTTGCTCCTGCTCCCCTGCCATTCCTCACCGGGCAGAAACCACTTCCAAGTAATCAGTAAGCGCTCACTCAAGCCAGTGGGAAAAGAAATATATTGAGAAAAAGAGTTTACCCCAAGAATAAAGGAAAGCACCCCCCTGGACCCCCCACCTCCTCCACTGACTCCACTGCCATCTCACTGCCTCTTCACCCTCCCTCCCTCCCTCCCATCCTGTGACCCTTTGTTCCCAGCCACTGTCATCTCTGAACAGGGGTCTCTGTTCCCCACACTGTTCAAACTCTGTAGTGTGTGTGTGTGTGTGTGTAGCCAGCCACTGGGGCTGGGGGCTGGGGGGAGGAGGGCAGATGGGGGCCAGCGATGCCATGCCTCCACGACAGATCCCACCGGCAGCTTCAGCTCCGTGGCCTGAGAGATCTTCTTGCTTTCCAGGTTCCGAGTTGGGAGACGGAAATGAAAGCGGCATTTGTGAAAGCAACAGGCGGATAGTCTAGCAAGGAAGCTGCCCCCGGAGTGAAGCAGAAGCTTGTCCCCTCAGCTGCCCTTTCTCTATCCCCATGTCCCTCCTTCCCTCCTCCTCTTTACCAAAACCGAAACCAGTGTGTTCCCACTTATCTTTTTCACCTTATGCCACTCTCTTCTTGGGATCTGGCTTGAGCATCTCCAGACAGCAACTGACCAGCCCGGTCTCAGACAGCCCAGGCCACTTGGGACCCCGCAGGCTGCCCTGCTGCTGCCTGGAAGCCCGGAAGCCCAAGAGGACCCAGCAGCCCCCACAGGCTCCATGGCCTGGGGTCCCTCTGCCCAGGGTGCCCTTGCAGGCCTCACTCCAGCCCAAGTAGAGTCAGTAAACTGACTTTATTCACCCAGCTTGGCTTTGTGCTTATTCCAGTTTCCTCAGACAAAGGGTCCAGGCCTCAGACTCAGAGGAGAGGGAAGCCCCATCATAGCCCCACCCCACCTGCCCTTCTCCTGCCCCCCGGGGAGGACGCATCCTGGACCCCCATGGGCTGGGACAGGCTGGCTGCCCAGCCACCCCAACCACCTCTGTGGGCACCCACTTAGGAGGGTTTGGTGCATGGACTCCACACTTCACTCCCAATTATGTCTTAGGGCCTAATGACCAGATCTGTGCCAGGGTGAAAAAAGAGCAGAGAAAGTAAGACAACTCTGTGTGTGTGTGTGTCTGTGTGTGGGAGAGAGAGAGGGAAACAAAGATAAGTGAAAAAATAAAATAAATAATAATAATAAACTACTAATACATGCAAAGACATTACAGGAAGTGAAAGAAGACAGACACAAAAGACTACATGCTGTACGGTTCTATTTGTATGCAATTTCTAGGAAAGGCCAAACTGTAGGGACAGAGCAGTGGTCACTTGGGGTTGGAGAGAGGAGTGGAGACTGACTACTCGAGGGGACTTTGGGGGATGATGAAGGGCTTCTAAAAGCTGGTTCCCGGTAACGTTTATGCAACTGGATAAATTTACTGGAGCTCATTGTGTGTTTAAAATGGGTGAACTCTATAGTATAATCATAAAATATGCCTCAGTAGATTTTCTGCAAAATGGAAGAAGGGACAGAGAAAAGAAGAGAGAGAGGTGAAAGGAAGAGGAAGAGGTGCTTCTCCCTCCCACCCTCAAGTCTCGCCCTCCTCAGACCAGGAGCGGCCGCTGCAGGTGTTGCTGCCAAGGGGGTCCCCGAAATAAATGATGGTGCCAACAGGATTTTCAGAGGGCTAGAGTTGAATTACGTCAAAATCTCGTCCTACTGCCCTGATCCATTCCACACTTAGACAAAGTCACTCAACCACTGCAAACAAGTAGATTCAACTAGGCAGCCTGGATCCAAGATACAAACAAAGGGACATCTTTGAATGTTAACAGAGCCCAGAAGAGCCGCTCAAGTTGAAAATATCTCCATGATATACATAAAATTCCTAAAACCTCAGGTTCCTCCATTCACATACAGAGCCCCAAGCCTTGATCATTCTGAGAAAATAGGCCTTTCTTTTTAACTGAACTTTAAGGTTGGCTGAAGATGAAAGACTTGTCCAGGAGCCAATACTGAAAAAGGTCTAAGAAGGGACAATGCATATTTAAAAATAAGTTTCATAGAGAGCTTGATGGAATTTGAGGCGGCCGGGTAAACATTCTGACAGGCCAAACCCACTGTAAGATGTGACAGTGTTTGAGGCAGCTACCCTGAGATCGCTACAGGTTCACATCAGCCAATGTTGGGTTTTTGGAAACCATTTGAAGGATTTACAGGTGCAGCCAGGAGTGTCTCCTGTGAGGTCTGGGGTGGGGGAGACGCAGCAGAACAGACAACTACCTGTACCATCGATTCAGCACCACTGCAGCCCCGGGGTCTGCCTGAGGTGCCAAAAGGACTGAGTCTCATTTTTAAAAGACAATGATGAACCACAAGGTGCTACTGTATAGCATAGGGAACTATATTCAAAACCTTGTAATGGCGTATCATGAAAAGGAATATATATATATATAACTGAATCGCTCTGCTGTAGACCAAAAATTAACACAACATTGTAATCAACTATACTTCAATTTTTAAAAAAAGACAACGAAAAGGGCTACCTCCTTCCTCTATGACTGGGTGAGTGCAGCTGGAATCTATTAGAGGTGGAGGCACACTGGACGGGACACAGTGTCTCTCTAAGCCTTTGGCTTTTTAAGCAGCTTTTACCAACCATCAATGCTGTGTCAGCCAGTGAGGACACAGGAGAAATGCATGATGCCCACCTTCTTGGAGCTCTGCCTTCCTGGGGCAATGGGACAGATATAGAAAAAATCAAACAGGTAACAGGAGCCCACGTGTGCCACTTAGCACTTCCCATGAGCTGGGCCCGGGGATAAGCATTTTACATGTATCTCTAATCCTCACAATAAGCCTATGAGGCAGATATTGTTAACCCCACATCGCATGGGAGGAACCTGTATTAGGGCTCTCCAGAGAAACAGCGCTACTAGGATCCATAGAGACATACAGAAAGAGATTCACCATGAGGGACTGCCTCCCACGATCACGGAGGCTGGGAAGTCCCACGATCAGCCATCTGCAGGGTGGAGACCCAGGGAAGCGGGAGACATGATTGCAGCTCAAACCTGGGCTTGAGAACCAGAGAGGACAGTCCTATGTGTCCGGGTCGGAGTCCAAAGTTCCGAGAGCTAGAAGTGCTAATGCTCAAAGGCTGGAGAAGATGGATGTCCCGTCTCAGCAGAGAGAAAATTCGCCCTTCCTCTATCTTTTTGTTGTATTCAGGCCCTGGACGGGTTGGATGACACCCACCCACACTGAGAGGGGTGATCTTCTTCACTCAGTTTATTGATGCTAATGCTAGTCTCTTCCAGAAACGCCCTCCCAGACACATCCAGAGATAATGATTTACCAGCTCTCTGGGCATCCCTTATTCCAGTCAGGTTGACACAAAAATGTAACCATCACAAAACCTAACCTCAGGAAAGTTAAGTGATGCCCCCAAGTTTACAGGGTAAAGTTGGTCTGTTAGCCATGCTCCTGGCCAGCCTGAGAGAGGGTTACATCCCCAGCCAGCTCTGGAAGTCAGGGGCATAGTGGGTCACCAGGGCCACGTGGTGCAGGAAAGGACCCTGAAGGATGGTGGAGGCCAGGCATGCAGAGGGTGGTGGAGGGGTGGTGAATATCCGAAGCTAGTCAGTTTGGGGCATCGACGGCCAGTGATGAATCCATTTCAGGGAAATGCCTGCTTGCTGCTTTGCTCGTCCCTTTCTTTGGCATTGGCTCCCTGCCTGCTTTTGTGGACAAGGATTGAAATCTGCAGCTCCAGCAGGGCCAAGTCTGGTGGGAGTCAGGGCTGAAGTCAGCCTCCCCTGGGCCTCTTGGCAGCCTTGGCCCCCGAGATACAGGCCTGAGCATTTAGGCCCTTTCATCTCATACCGGTCCCGCTCGAGACCCCTCCATTTTCCCTCCATCTCCTTTCCTCCCTCTTCCTGCCTGCCTTTCTTGGGGTCCTCCCTCAAGACACAATTCTTTCCCTTGTCCCTGTAGCAGGCTGAAGCCCTAGTGCTCGAGGCAGCCTGGCAGGGCGTGGCCAGCTCCGTTCCAGGAGGGCCATGTGGTGTGGCTGGCCGGCTCCCCACCCCTGCAGCTTCACAGCACTGCCCACAGGGCCAGGCTAGCACTGCCAGGACACCTGGGAGGAAGCCATCTCTGGCTTGACAAGAAGAGGTTGTGAGAAGGCCCTACACCATTCTCTGGAGAGCAGCCCTGTTCTCCCATTCATTCACCGATTCAGCAAGCTGTCATGATGTCCAGGTGAGCCAGTTTAGCCCTGCAAGTGCAGGCTGGGCTCAGTGCCGGGGTTCAGTGCCCTCTGCCCAGGCCCCGGGGCTGGGTCTCAGCGCATCAAAGATGGAAAATAGAGGAGGGGCCTAATGCTGATGGAATTGAAATGAGCAGAAAGAAAGGAGGTTCTGCCACATTCTCCACCAGAGCCAGCACTGGCCTGGGGGTCAGAGGCAAATGGCCCTGAGCCAGGAGCCTTCCTCCAGCCTGACAGAGATGCTGGGGCATCCTCCTCCCTCTTTAGGGCAGACAGGAGCCTCCAAGCAGAACAAGGTCTATGGGGAGCCCCCAGGTGCCTGTGAAGCTGTCTGAAATGCTTTGGGGTGGGGTTCAGGGCAAGGACTAGAACCACCAAGGACAGAAGTGTAGAGTGCAGACAGGTATTTCTGGAGTGATTTAAACCTCTAGACCTGCAGCAGCCACCAGGCATACAGGTCTTTGCGCCCTCAGCTGCTCCTCCCACCCCTCACCCCCCACCCCCAACCTGGGAGCCCACGCCCCTGCCTTCACCACTCAGCTTTTCTTCTCTCTAGGGGCAGCGGTCAGCAGCCAGCTTCCCAGGGGGCTCCTGCCCAGGGTGGCTCCAAGCAGCCTGGTCCAGCGATCTTTGAGCTGTGGCTCATGGCAGGGCACTTAACTCACAAAGGGAACTGCTCCCCAATTTGGAGAGCTAATCACTCCAGGATGAAGTATATTAATCATGAAGGACACACACACACACACACACACACACACACACACACACACACACACACACACACACACACACACACACACACACACACACACACACACACACACACACACACACACACACACACACAGGATTGAGGCTCCCTCCCTGAAGTGACCGGGCCCCTCCGTGTTTCCCGGTGCTGCTGCAGAGGAGAGAGCCGGAGGAGGGCCTTGGGCTTGGCCTCAGTCTTGGACTCAGAAAAGGAGCTCACAAGCCCTCCTCAGAGCTCCCCAACTCAGTAAAGGCACCCCATTTACCCTGCTGCCAGGCCACAAGCTTTGGGCTTCTCAATGTCTATCTTTCTATATCATTTAAGTTAAGGCTTTGAACCACGTGATGGTATTACCTATTCAGAAAATTAGAAACTTGCTTTTGAAAATCACAAATGAGGCAAATACACACACACATGAACACAGAATCTGACCATTGCTGCAGTCCTGATCCAAACCACCTTCTGGAAAGGTCAGACTAGCCATTCCCACTGACTGCCTGCTGTACGGAACATCCACACTCTCCACCGCTGCCCTCAAGGCCTCAGGCAGGCCCCTCCCCACACTCCAACTGGCCTGGCCTCCCTGCTGGTCCTCTGAAGCACCAGGGACCCCTCAGCGGGGCCTGCCCCCTTGCTATTCCCCCTGCCCAGGACCTGGCCTAGATGTTTGCACCCCTCCCCTACCTCTTTTTTCATGTTCCAGTCTCACCAGTGAGACCCTCCCCAACCATCCAGTCCAAACTAGTCCCCTCCCATCGGCACCTAGCACCCCCTGGCATAGCTGACCATCCTTGGCTGGCAGGGCCTTCTCTTTGTTGGCAGCTCTCTTTCTCTCCAGCTCAAACATCCTGAATGAATGAGCAGATGAGTGAAGGTGGGTGGGAGGGAGGTCCTGTGGTCCACTCCCCTGCCTCTGGGTGGTTTCAGAGCCAGAGCTCCCCAGGGACAAATGTGCACTCCTTTCTTGCTCAAATGCAGGTCTGACCAGCTGCCTTGGAAGGATGGTGGTGTGGGGACCCCAGCAGGGCTGGCCTGGGCACCTGGAATGCTCCCCTGGGAGCTGCAGCCCAGAAATAGCAGTCTTAGCTGGCGTTCAGGGGGCAATTCCTACAAGAGCATGAAGGCATGGTTCTGACTGCTTTGCACAGGTGATCTGACTGCTTTGCACAGGTGATCTCATTTAATTCTCAACTATCCTTAAAGGAACCGTAAGAGGTGGGTCCAGTTCTCCCACTGTACACACTGGAAGGTGAGCTAAGTTGCCTGCGTTCACACCTGTCCAATGGCTCCTGAGCTCCCTCATCCACACACAAATCCCCAAGAACAGAGAAGGGCGAGGTCCTGGAAGAAGAGACGGGGGTAAGAATGTCTCTCCACGGGGCCCTGAGATAAAAAGCAAAATAGATGTGAACTCCCAAATATGAGGGACACGGCTCACAACAGGACAAAGCAGGAACCCTTCTCTCTCAAGCCTCTTAAAGGTGTTTTATTTGTTTGCTTTTCTTTTCTTTTTTTTAAACAATAATGGCACATTAAAAAAAATTAGGAACTACAAAAAAGGACCATGTCTTTGAGTCTGTGTTCACATTATCCTGTGCCACAGCACCAGGACTGGTGATTCTGGCTGGGATTCTGGCCTCCTGGTAAGGTGCTGGGTGGGTCAGCGGGGCCACTCCAGGGGCTTGGGCACTGCTCCTTTGGGCCCCACTAGAGGGTGGGCACGTGGTGCTGTCCCCGGGCTTCCGCCCCTGAGGCCCCCAGGATGCTGGCAATTCCCCTCTCTCTCTCCAAACTAGATCCAGAAGCTGGAAATGTTAGGGAACTTATTTTGGTCCCCACAGGGGACTCTTTGGGGACAGAGCCCTCCCCTGACCGGCAGGAGATGACACCCCAGCCCAGCCGGGTCACCCCCGGGAGGTCAAGGTGTCTCTCCCCAGTCCTGTCTCCAGCCCAACTGACACCACAGTGGTGCCCAGGTTCTCAGACACAGCCCAGGTCCCTCCTGCCACACCCCACAGCTACCCCAGCAGGCACAGGAGTGACAATGCTTAGCCCCCTCAGCTGACCCCCACCAAGAGCAAGAGGGTGCCCCAAACCCCAGGGCCCTGGCTCAGAAGGAAGGACTGGGTGAGAAGGGGGAAAGGTAAAGGGAGTGAGGTGAGGGGCTCAGAGCTGAGGCTGCCGGGGAAGGAGAAAAGCGACAGGCCGGCTGAGGGCGCAGGGGAGGCTCCTCCGACTGCAGTGAGAAGGGGGTCCTGGGGCACAGGGTACAGGCTGGGGAGGGGGGCTAGGGAGGAAGAGGCAGAAAGAGGCTCCTATCCTACCTCTGGTTACCATGGGGGGGCACAGGCCCAGGTGACAACCTCTGGGCCCCCCAAAAGGGAAACACCACACTGCACTCAGCCAGGTCTCAGCCCAGCCCCCATGGGAGGGAGGGACCCCACCAGCCCAGGCCCTGCCAGCCCCAGCCCCAACTGCGGCTCCCAAGGATACCCCTCCATAGGCCAACTGGACTGTAGCTGGTGGGGGGCCGGCTGACCCAGGGCCCAGCCTCCCCAGCTCCTCCGGCCCCGGCCCTGACCACGCCCTTGGCTCTACTCCTGCTGCTCGTTCATTTCCATGTCGGACACCAGGATGTTCTTCTCAGTGGCCTCGCCAGGGCCGGAGGAGCTGCGGCTGTAGCGGGCGCCCTCGAAGGCCCCACGCTCCACGCTCTGTCGCCGCCGGTAGAGGATGAGGGCCGCGGTCAGCAGGGCCAGGAGCAGCAGCACCGCCATCAGCACCACCACCAGGGCCGCCGGGTTTTCCGGCAGGGCTGCTGCAGCAAGAAGGACGCTCGGTCAGAAGCCTCACTACCACCACGCACCGCCCAAAATGATGGGAAAAGGTGGGAGAGGGCTAGTCTCAGCCCTTCCTTCTACTCACCTGATGGGGAGAAGCTGCTCTCCTCAGCTGCAGGGAAGGAGAAGAGGCAGTTAACAGCAGTCGTAGTATTATAATAATAAGCAAACGTGTAAGAGCACTTTCTGAGCGTCAGACACTTCACTAGCTCACTCAGTCTTGTAGGTACTGTTATTATCTCCATTTTATATAATAGAAAACTAAGGCCACGGAGTTTAAGTGACTTGCCCAAGGTCACAGAGCTGGTAAACAGTCTGGCCTAGGATTGAACCCCCATCCCTGCCCTCAACCGCTACAAAATGATGGGTTTGCTGTCTAGTGTGGAAATTTGCAGGAAGAGCCAGTCCTTCATACAGGCTGACTTATCCCAAGGGAGGGTCCTGGGGGTCCCAGGCCTGGCTGTTTATGCCCTCCCATGCACCGTGTCGCCTGCAGGATGAGAAGCACCCCTAGCTGAGCCCAGCCCCAGACGTGTGGGGTGGAGGGAGGCTGAGCGGTGCACCCGCTGGGCGGGCAGGGGCGGACACTCACCGCGAGGGAGCTTGCAGACCACGCCCATGGTGATGTTGGCGCAGGCGCCCGGGCGCCACAGCCCGCTGCTGCTCTGGATCCAGTAGCAGCTGTTGTGGCTCAGCATGCTGGGGCCCAGGCCAGGGGGCCCCCAGTTGGAGTAGTTCACAGCTGTGTTGTCCTGCCAGACCAGGGTGCCTCCTATGGGAAAGAAGGCACTGAGGGGGTGTGGAGGTGGGGGTGGGGGGAACAAGGTGGAGCAGGAGCGGGTGGGAGAGAGCAGGCCTGTTCTAGAACCAACTCCCGCCTCCCATGAGTCCTCACCCCCACCAAGCCCTGGTGGTGGGAGGGCATCTCCCCTACAGCCCGGGGCCTTTCCCACCCGATCCTAGGCACAGGACACTCACCTTTGGGGTTAAAGTTCATGCCCAGCCAAGCGCCCCGACTCTGGCCCTCAGAGCTCTGCAGATGCTCCCAGACAAACACATTCTCCATCTCATCCAGAATGGACAGGACAGCCCCACCCGCTGGACACAAAGGAGGCCCACGTCAGGGCAGACAGGTCTCGCTGGGGTAGCAGAGACCCCCGGAGAGGTCCTAGCCCTCCCTCTCCAGCCCCCACCCCTGGCAGCCTGAGTAGAGGATGGTGTGGAGCGTGCGAGCGCATGTGCGTATGCAGGGGGTGTGTGTGGGGGGGGTTGTGTTATATCCACCTTATGTCTCAGAAGGTCTCCGTGCACTGGAACATGAGGGGCACTTTAGTGTGAGTGATGCTTTGGGTAGTATGTAGCATGGGGACTGCATTCATGGGGCCTCTGAGTGTCCACAACAGGGGTCACCACTTGAAACGCCCACGTGTGGGCTCTAGCCTGCCCAGCCCACCTCTCTGGCAGCGCTGCAGCGCCTCCTTGTGGCCCAACAGCAGCTCCATGTGGAAGGAGTAGCAATGCTCCCGGAAGGGAATCCAGGCCGAGTCTGCCAGCCCCTGCGGACAGCTGCCGTGGTAGCTTATTCTTCGGGGAGGAGGGGGCCCTGTGGGAGTGCAGGATTGAGGGTCTTCAACTGAGTGGCTCAGGGTCCTCGGGGGGTTGACCTAAGCCTGGCCCACCCCTCAGCCCCAGCGGGTGGATGCTCACCGTTAACTCCACACACAGCCCCCTGCAGCTTGGTGTCACAGCTGGTGGTGCGCCAGGCCCCATCCACGTCCACATAGGCGCAGCCCCCTGACTGCTGGGGCTCCCCATCCTGCCAGCTCACGTAGCTCAGCGGCTCCTCCGAG
Source organism: Camelus dromedarius (assembly GCF_036321535.1). Classification (NCBI taxonomy): domain Eukaryota; kingdom Metazoa; phylum Chordata; class Mammalia; order Artiodactyla; family Camelidae; genus Camelus; species Camelus dromedarius. Next base: position 40,822,528 of record NC_087451.1, read on the forward strand.
ACCCAGGAGTACCGCCGGGAGCCCTGGGCACAGGGGGCCATCAGGGTGGGAGGGAGGGAAGAGCCGGGGAGGGGGTGGTTGGGGCAGGTAAGGCCTGGAGTTAGGAGGAGTAGGGAGGGAAATCAGGGGAGTGGGCCCAGCCCAGGTGCCCACCTCCTCACTGGCCAGCCCGATCCAGAGTGGCGTGCGCAGCCCTCGGGCAGCCTGCGTGAGGAAGGCCTGGGTGTAGGGGTCGGGCACGTGGGCCAGGCTGGTGTTGCGGCTCTCACACAGCAGGAGGGCGTCATGCCAGCGCAGCGGCTTCTGCAGCAGCCGGAAGGTGCCGTTGAGGTAGGAGAGCTCAGCGCCCGGGGCAGGGGGCGACGCGGCTGGGGATGGGCTCAGGGAGGGGTCTACAGGGAAGGGGGCAGGGCTCAGGCAGGGCTCTGCCTCCCTCATCCCCTCTCCACGCATGAGGTGGGGGGAGCACCGGGCATCAGGCAGAGACCAAGTCTCCTCTGGGCACAGTGCTTGGCACAGGTAAGTGTTAGCCACTGTTACTATTAAACAATACATTCTTGCCAAATAAATGGATGAGCAACCTAGAGCTTGACCAGGAACCCAGGGCAGAGAGACCCATGCATGGAGCTGTAGGAGCCTCAGACACAGAACCTCAGGGCCCCTGACACCACGCTAGTGTCTAGTGCTCCCTGGTCAGCCCTCCCAACCGCAAACCTTCCTCCTGAGACCCCTCAGTGCTCACTGCCTTTCCCTCTGATTGATGTCGTGTCTTTCTGTACATCTGCTTCCCAGGCAGACACTAGACTCTGGGGGTCCCTGAGGTCAGGGACCATGTTTCACCCCTGCTGGCACGGCCCACAGCATCTAGCCTGGGGCTGGGGTTTCCAGGTGCCCTGGTGAGACGTACCCGTGCCCCTCTGGCAGATGAAGCCATGCGTCTCCTCTGTGCAGCTCCGATCGTCCCAGCGGCCAGTGAAGTGAGCTGAGGGGCTGTGCAGGACCACCGCACAGCTGGTCTGAGGGGAAGGAGCTGCTCAGGGGAGCCCCAGCAGCTGCCCTGCCTTGTGCCACTGCCCCCAGAAGGCTGCACTATGAGCAAAGCAGCTGAAAGAGGGGGTCCCTGGGAGAGAAGGCAAGGGCTGCAGGCCAGGGCAGGGGTGAGGGGCAGAGGAAAGAGTGGGGAGGGGCTTCCTCACCGGTATGTTGCCGCTGGGAGCTGGGCTGGGACCGGAGGGCTCCCCAGGGGCCCAGTTGGCGTACAGCAGAGGCTCCTGCTCCACCCACTGGAAGTCCCTCTGCGAGGCATGGAGGCCAATCCAAAGGTCAAAGGTGACATTGGGCAGGCTGGCTGTGATGAATGCTATAGTCCCCCAGAAGAGAGAGTTATGAGTGACAGGGCAGCTCCCTGCTTGCTCTGCTCTAGCCATTTTGGGGAGACTGTGTCAGAGGAGACCAGGGCCTCCCCAAGGGCCGATCCTACCTTGCTCTAAGGGGTTTGCAATGGTGACCAGTTGGGCCTCTTGCTGTTCACAGGAGAACTGTGCCTCTGACCACTTCACCCGGTCCTGGGGGTCCTGGCCCTGGATTCGGAAACACTGTAGGGCGGAGGGGGAGGCGTGACGTCCAGCTCCACCGCCCTGGCCCACAAACCCAGAAACTCCGCTGCACACCCCACAGCCGCAGGCCCGGGGGAGGCTTTGGGGGCCGTGAGCAAAAAAATCAGAACCAGGACACCTGGGTCTCCTTGACCAAGGCACCAGCACCCTCTCGACCTGGCACAGCAGATTCAAGAACTTGCCCACGCTCTGGGAAATTTTTAAGTGGGAAGATTTCTTTGGGCCACCAGATACGCTACTATCCACGACAATAGCGCCTGGGCCACGCCTGGGGACAAGGTCTGTCTTGCTCTCAGCCAAACACCTTTCCAAGTGTCTGAAATCTGTCATTTTGCCCTGTGAACTTAATATTCATCTCTAGGATATCTTAATCCTTATTTTGGAATGACCGTTGTTAGGCAGCAGCTACTAACTCTGTAATTTTATGTTTCTCTTTCTCCACCTTTATTACTTCCACAAGGTTAAAGGAACCCTGTGTGGGGCATCTGTTATCAGGTGAAGTCTCTATATTTGGAGATGAAAGATTTCCAGTAACTTTCTGCTCAGAGGTGGTGAGATGGGGGAGGAAGAATGTGAGGGAACTTTGGAGTCACAAAGAAGGGCAGGAAAGGGGCGAGTCACATCTGGACTTGACTTTTCTGGCCTCAACTTTTCTATAAAATGGGAATAAAAATACCTGTCTCTTGGGATCATTTTCAGGATTAAAGAGAGTGCAGGACACAGAGTAGGTGCTTAAAAAGAGAAGGCTCTGACTAGTCATGATTACATCTAACACCAACTTCCGGATGCAACTGTCAGATGTGCGGTAGAAGGCTGTAAACTGAGACATAATGCAAAAGTTTTCTGGAGGTTTGTCACAAGGCCTGTGCATTTGACTTCACAGAAGTAATTCAGAGCCACTCTGAAGCCTCCTTTAAATAACTAGTAAAATCAGTCATAAAATTAGAAGCAGCAGGCCATCAGTGCCAGCGAGAAGAAGCAGCGAAAGCGAGGAAGTATTCAGTTCAGTCCAGTGAACCCCTGGGGCCTCCCTACCACATGCAGGTGTAGTAAGCAGAAGCCAGGTGCCAGTGGCCCTGCTCTCCAGGAACTTAAAGCTCATGGGAGAGGCAGACCTGTACACACTGCAGGGGAGGACACGAAACTAGTAAAACAAGGTGTCTGGGGCCGGGCAGTGAAGGGGCAAACAGCCTTGCATAGTTGAAAAGCTTTTGTTAGACAGGAGTGTAACTGGTATCATTACAATGACGCTAACGCATTAAGAAAGGGACCAATTACACATATAAGATCTAATTTTGCTTTATATTAGGTGGGAGAAGCCATGAGAGTAAGTTTTTGGAAAAATTTAATGATCTGAAAAAATGCTCAAAATATAATACTGAGAAAGAAAACCTGGCTGTAAAATTGTGTTATTTAGTATGATCTCAATTATGTGGAAAAAGTCGGGAAGTGGAGTAACAAATATGGACAGTGGTTATCTCTGGAGAGTATGAGTGAGTTTTCTTTTCTTCTGTTTTTTCCAAAATGTTAATACTACACATGTCTTACTCTGTTTGTTTGTTTTTTTTAAGGCAGAAAGGTATAGTATTCATTTGAATATTCTGAAGACAGCGAGAGCTTCACAGCACCAAGGGCTGGCTGCACGCCAACAAATGACAAAGATTTATGGATTATGTCATCTGGTGTTAACTAAACCAGTCCTCGCACTTGGGCTAAGTGGTCTTACAACGAATGTCCTGCAAAGAACAGAAGGATCCAAATTCATACTAACAATGCTAGGGCAAACCAGAAGGAAACAGTGCCCTTCTCTTCCTGGGATGAGCCCTTGTGGGTAAAAACAATGAAGGTCTAAGCAGGTCTGATAAATCAGCCCGTGAGTCAGAAAATAACCACTTTTGGAAAGAAACTCACACCACAGAGGGAACATTTTGAAAACATGTTTAGAGGCATATTCATTCTGATTAATTTTATTGCCCCAAACTTTCCTAGCTGCACTTCGGTTAAGAATTTTCTAAACGTTGTTTTAAAAAATCTTCTTTTTTTAAAGACTTTTTTTAAAACCCTCTCAATCTCGGGTGCCCCCTCCCCAGCGCCTACCTTGTTGAGGAACTGGCTCCAGCCGGAAGGACAGCCCCCTGTGGGCGACGGGTCTGGCGGCTGCTGCTCTCGGGTGCTGTTGCTGCGCTTGCAGATGTAGGGCAAGGCCGTCAAGCACCTCTGGTCCCCCCAGTCCTCTGCAGAAAGGGAAGAGCAGTCACCCCGACTGCAGAGCTCCCACCCTGGCTTCATGTGCTGAGAGGAGGCAGGACTGGGGCTCAGGACTCTGTGTCCAGCTCTGAACTCATGTCCTGTGGCTGCAGGACCACAGGGACAGGCCCTCCCTTCCCTGGGTCTAGCCCTCCTTGGGTCATGGGAACAGAGAGAGTGAAGAGAAACGGATGGCCCCTGCCCAGGCTCATGTTGCTGCCCTCAGCATCAACCCTCTCCTCGGCATGTGCACCCTCCCCACCCCCCTCGGCCTCACCTCGGCTGGCCATCATGTACACGCACTTCTTGTCCTTGCCTATGGGCCGAGGCTTGCCGGGTGCCCAGGAGATGAAGTTTATAACGGAACCATCTGTCCACCTGCAATGGCACAGACCAGGGGTGACTCCAGCCCTGGCACTGGGCTCGACCTCCCCTGCAAGCAGTAATGAGGGGCGGGGACCAGGGCCCAAATCCTGGGGCTCAGTGGCCACAGGCTGAGGAATGGGGCTACTGAGCTCAGTGCAGCTGGGACCCAAGGACCTAGTGCCTCCAGGTAAGGCCAGCCCTCCTGGGCATTCACTTCTCTAACTAGAAAGGAAGTCTGAGAATCCCAGAGCAGGGGTCCAAGCACAACACTGTGCTTGGACACCCACATGCTCCTGGTGCTTCCATGCCTCCTGCTGGTAGATGGACCCCAAATACAAAGAGGCCCCTCTGTACCATCACATGTTCTTGCCCACATCTTGAGGGAGCTATTCATGAGTGACCCCAGCATAATAGGAGCTGCGGTTATTTAGTGTCCAAAACTGCTCTGGATGCTGTGCTAAGGACCCACATACCTTATTTCTAATACTCACAACCGTCCTACCAGGCAGGTCTCATTGTTTCATTATCATATGAGAAAATCGAGGCCCATAAAGGTTGTCACTTGCTCAAGACCACACAGCTTGCAAGAGGCAGAGCTGGATTCAAATCCAAATGTCTGTCTCTGTGTGGGGCCGCCTCCCTACCTCCAGCCTGGGCTGAGGCTAGCCATCTACGCATGCGCCCCTCTCACGCCCACTGCCCCTTCAGGGCTCCCACCTGAAGCGCCCGTCATTCTCTGAAGTGTGCAGGCCGATCCACCAGTGCTGCTCCTGGCCCCGAGAGAACTAGGGAAGCCGGGTGGGCAGGTGAGGGTGGGCAGGGCCTTTCCCTCTCTCCCAGGCCTGCCCTCCCGGCTCACTCACGTGCCCACCTTCTGCAGATTGTGCCCTAGGAAGTCCAGCTCGGCCTGGCTATGCACGGAGGTCAGCTCCGCCTGGAACCATGTGCAGATGCGCTGCGCCTGCGCCCACGTGGAGTGGTGCTCGAAGAACTTGTACTCGGCCTCCTGGAAACGCAGCCATTCCCTCCGGCCTGTGGGGACAGAGCGGCAGTAGGAATGGCCGCCAGGCTGGGGCTGCCTGCCGGCCCCGCCATGTCCGATGGAGGACAAGGGGGGTCCAGGGCAGGCGAGGCTTGCGAGCCCATCGGACCTCCGCCAATAGGGCTGCAGATGCCCCATCCTCCTTTCCTCTGCTGGAACCCCTAGCTCCCTTCGTTCTGACCCTACCAGGCCCTGCTTGGGAGATGACGCCCCTTTCCTTCTAGCCCATGGGGGATGGGCAGGGAACCTCACCTTGCGGACTGTCGTCGGGCTCCCGCACATCCGCGCCTACGGGGACAACAGGGACAGAGACGCTGCAGGAAAGGGGACCCTCTCCTGGATCCCCGGCCCCGCTGCCCTTCACCCCATCCCCTGTCCTCCAGCCACCCCACCCAACCTCGAGGGATCTTGCAGATCCAGTCCAGCTGCGTCTCGCACTGCAAGGCCACCCACTGCAGGGAGGCCAGGTCGAGCACTGCGCAGCCCCTGATGTCGTCGTCGTCGTGCCGGCTCCGGTCGAAATTGTGATAAGAGAACTGATGAGGTCGGAGGGGGAGAGGGATCTCAGGTACCAGGTGCAGGCTGCCCCCTACCCCCATAACAGGCCGACAAGAGGCCTGATATAAGCTGGGAACCCCCAACCTGGTCTGGACACCAGCCCCCCTTTCCTCTTTACATGCCAGCTCTGGCCAGAGGCCCTGCCTCTACAAAACCTCGCTCACCTCGGAAAGACCACGCCCATGCCCAGACCTCGCCCACTCAGGCCCCGCCCACCTGTTCCGCCTCCTACAGGCCCCCTCACCCCGAGGCCGTCGCTCCAGCGCCAACTCTTCCCAGCTCCGGGGTCTCGACGGTTCAGGCCGATCCAGAACCAGTGCTGCTCGTGGATCTCGGGCTCTGATTCACTTAAGCACAACCAGGGGTGGAGACAGAAGACATGAGGGATGAAAGGAGTAGAGGCTACTTGCAGCTGTGATGCAGGCAGTCCCAAGGGCCTGGTGCCTCTCCATCTTGGCTTGACGCTCACTGGGCAAAACACTGTTGGGGCCCCCTTAACAAGTTCTCTCCCCAGAGAGAACTGGGCTAGCTGGACCAGGCGCCTGGCTCACTGGGGGTGATGGCCTGGCTCCCTTCCTTTGTTTCCCTTTGGGTGGGGTTTGCTTTGCCATCAAGACTACAGGCTTTCACATTAGGAAGTCAATGGGAATCGTGCAGAGACCTGGGGCCCTGGAATCAGATGCACCTGGATTCCAGTCCTGGGTCACCCACAGATCAATTCTGTGACCTTGGGCAAATAAGCCAACCTCTCTATCAGCCCACAAGAGATAAGGTCTACTTTGTAGGGTTCGTGAGAGTGCTAAGGAGGGTGCTGAACGTGGATTGACTGTTAGCACAGTATCTGGTACGTGGTGAGGAGCGATCAATATGAGCTATTATAATTACTAGTCAAATAATGTAATCATGATGTTTGCTAGGAGGCGATACCGCTGGAAGCCTGGATCCCTTTGGACTTCTCCCAGTGCCAAGGGAATTACAGAGCTGCGTGTCACAAGATGCCTTAGGAGCCCACAGGACAGAGATGGGGTTCTGGAGGGACCTCGTGGGCAAATGCTCACTTTTGCAGCCTTTCTCTTCCTGTCTCTCAGGAAAAGCTGTTCATTGAGAAGTGTGGGCTATTATAGGATGGTGATGGGGCATTCAACTTGGATCAGCTTACAGGAGATTTTGCCATGGAGGAAGGATGGTGAGGGTGGTTATTTGTGTAAAATCTGTGAGTCTGAGGTGGGTGTTGCTGGCTTTGGTGAGCAACACAGGGTCTCCGACTCCACAGAGGGAGGACAGGATGGTCCTGGCACTAGCAGCAGATACACAGGTCTTTCAAGCCCTGAGACAGGCTTCCCTGGGGTCACCTTCACCTGGCCCCTGGCCCCTGTCCAGCAAAACGAAGAGGCACACACTCGTGCATGCAGGGCCCCCCACCCCCACCCCACAGTCTCAGTACCCGAAGATCTTATTGAGCATATTGGCCACAAAATGCTCCTCCTCATAGCTGGCCAGGCTCAGCAGCTGGGCCCCCAACTCCTGGCAGGCCCCCTGGGCCTGGACCCAGTCCTTCTTGTCCTGCAGCCGCTCCCAGCTGAACACCTGCAGGAGCAAAGTCCAGTGGTCCAAGCTGGTCCCCCGGCCCATCTCCCCATAGGACACCTGCCCTCCCATGACATGAATGGGAAGCGAGGCTGGGGCCTCACTGGACAGTGGGTCCAAGCTCACTAAGACAGTCCTGCTCACCAGAGAATGAGTCCCAGGGGACAGGAGCTGATAGTCATCTTCCAGAGAACACTCCCTGCCTGGTTCCCCGACCAGCAGGCCGATCTGGGCTCTTGTCCCAACGGAGCCACAATTTGCCATAGGCAAGTCCTTTCCCCTCCCCAGACTTCAGCTTTGTTGTATAATACGGGACTGTGGACTGTATCAGTGGCTCCCAAACCCAGCAGGGTTTGAAAAACACAGATTACCAGGCCCCATCACAGCCCACTGAATCCCAATCTCCATAGTGGCAACCGGGAAGATTTTTTAAAATCAGACTCCCCAGGCAATTCTGAAGAGCAGTCAGCTTGGCCCCAACACTGAGAACTGAAACCAATGGTCTCTATGGGATTTTTCCAATTCCTCAAAGGTTTACTGAGCACCTACTACGCTCCAGGCCTCAGATTCCACTGACAAGAGCTCATCAGAAAGTCCCTGTCTGCAGTCCTTTTGGGGAAAAGTTTCTCTGGGGCCCAGCCGCCTGGATCATGGTTGGGGCCACCCACCAGCCAGGGATGCGGTCTCTTTGCTCTTCTTTTTCCTTCCTACTCCCCCACCCCCAGGCCTACAGGCTGCCTACCTTATAGCAGTGCCGGAGTTTGGGGTCTGAGCCCCAGCCCTGGGGACAAGCGCCGGTGAGGCTGGGTGTGGGGTCCGGCCCAGGCAGCTCGGGTGTCACTGGCGTGCCCAGGCTCTGCCGGCATATGTAGCGAGCCCGGAACGAGGTGCAGTTCTTCACCTCCCACAGTCCCATGGCGCTGCCCGTGGCCAGGGCCACGCAGCCCCCACGGCTGTACCCTGAAGGAGGGAGGAGGGAGACCCGCACGCTGAGAGGGACTCACAGTCCAGCCCTCCCACATCCCGCAGGGCACCACCATGGCCCTCAAACTGGGGGCCAGCTTGGCCATCTCTGCAGGGACACGCTCTGTGGAATCAGGGCCCCAGGGGAAGGAAGAGAATGGAGGCAGAGTCCTAGTTCTATGTTTACTCCGTGAGACCTCAGGCAAGTTGCTTAACCTCTCTGAGCCTCTTTCATCATCTACCTCATCTGGTTATTGAAAGGGTTAAAAAAGACAATGAATGCGAAATGGTACTAATCGTAACGGCAAGCACTTGTGCAATTCTAAGAGCTTGACCCACATTAAGCCACTTAAGCCTCAGGCCCACCCTGTGAGGAAAGTATCATTACTCCACTGGACAGATGAGGAAACTGAGGCTCAAAGATACGAAGCTAATAAAGTGCAGTCAGGACCTGAGCCTGGCGGTCTGGCTCCAGAGCCTGTCCTCCTGACCACGTCACCACACTGCACGAACGGCCTCGGTCCTGGCAGGGCTGGACCACCGTGGCCTCCCAGCTTCACCAAGGAAAGTCAAAGAGGAGGGGCTCACCGGGCTGGTCCCGGTTCCAGTGGGTGTACATGACCTCGTCCCCGCTGAGCCAGCGGAAGGAGCCGGTGCTGTTGAGGTCCTGCAGGGCCGTCCAGAAGTACTCGCCATCCCAGCTGTAGATGAGGCTGCTGACAAAGGCCTGCTCAAACCTGCAGGAGGGAGGCTGGTCGAGGCAGGGAGCTTGCCCCCCGCCATTCCCTGGGCCACGGGCCAGATGCCTTGCTCCAGGAGCTTGGGTGCTGTGCCTGATCAGAAACTTGGTCAGGGAAGTGGGGGACCCCCTGCAGCTGACACACAGTAACCCAGCTCCCCTTCTACTGTCTGCACCTCCATGCCTTGCTGAGAAGAAAGAGAGAAAATCAGACACAGCCTAGACCTCTTTTGGGCATCCAGCTCACTCCAATGCCTATTCCTGTCCCTGCCCAGGACCTGCCCCATGCTGGGGCCACTTAATAAACGCGAGTCATTCTGGTGACACTATTAGAAAAAGGCCCTGGAGCCAGCTGAAGCTCCAAGGACTCAGGTCCCTCTGCACTTGATGGCAGGATGCTGCCCACGCTAGTGGAGGGACCACACTAGGCCAGGACCTGGGGGAGGGCTGGTCCCCCTCCTGTACCTGTTGGTGATGGTGACCAGCTGAGAGCCATGGTCGGTGCACAGGCGCCGGGCCTCACTGTAGGTCACTTGGTCCTCTCCCAGCCAGTAGCAGGATGGGCTGTGCCACGTCCAACCCTGGCTCAAGACAGTGGGCGGAAAAGGGGCATGTGTGGGGAGGACTGTCCTCTCACCCGTGAATCCTGGGGTAGGGCAATGCCATCAATGGCACCAATGAATTTTCTGCAGATTGGGCATGGGACAGAGGGGACTGGTCTGACACCAGAGCCAGCTCTTTCCATGCTGTGTTCTGCACCTTCTCACTCCACCCTCCCCTCCTTACCAAGGCCCACAACAGCCAGACCTGCGTGGAAGCCTGGCCCAAAGAGGCAGCCAGTCACCCGGGCCCCAGCGTGGCCAAGAAAGATGAGTGGCCCATGGGCTCCTCTCTTGGGCATTTGAACCAAGAGATGCAGTGGGAAAACTGCCAGTTGGCTGGGAAACCAGAGCCAAAAAACAGGGAGAGCTGCCAGGATGTGGAGGAGGCTGGTAATCCTCAGGGGCCTGGAAAAGCTGGAGCGTGCGCCAGGCCCAGCGAGGGGCAGCAAAGCTGCGAAGGGAGACCACCCCTCCTGAGCTCCTAAGCCGCTGGCTCTCCACCGCCCACCCCCACGAGGCCAAGGAGGCCACATACATGCATACACATATAAACATATATGCATACACACCTATGCATGCACACACACATACACATACGTGTGTATGTGTGAGGGAGCATGTGGGGGATGTGCATGTATGTGGGGGTATATATGCATGCATTTGTGTGTACATGTATATGTGTGTATACGGGGGGCCACAGAGTCCCATACGCTCAGCAGAGACCCTTGCTAAGACCCTTGATTCTCCCAAGAGTGGCTGCCCAATGCCCACCCCGACTCACTCCAGGCCAGCCCTGGTGCAGGGCACTCAGTGATGCCCCCACCCCACTGTCCCACCTCATCAGAGCCACCCTGACCACGCCGGCCCCCAAACTCTCCAGCCAGGCCCCTGTCTGCTCTCTTCTCCTCCCCACTGGAGGTCATGCCTGCTGGCATTCCCTCCTCCTCCCTGGAGGAGAGTTTTGGGGGGAAGGTTGGGGGATTGTGGTAAGGGGCCTGAATCCAAAGGAAAACAGTGAGAAGCCAGGCTGGCAGCGAGGGGCTGGCAGCGAGGGGCTGGCAGGAGGAGCGTGGCCTCGGCAGAGGGAGCCGTCAGAGACCCAAGGCACAGTTTCCTTTACAAGTAAGTAACTGTATGTGTCCACACCACCACTCATGCCCTGCTCAGTCAGGGGCCGGGAGTGGACCTGGAGGAGGGAAATGGGTCAACACCCCCTTGTCCTCTTTCATACCCTCTCCCGGACTCATTTATTCTCCCATTCAGTCCTGACCCCTTCCCTCCTGGGGCTAGAACACAAGGAGGGAGACACCAGAATGGCCTCGTTCCTCCTGAGGAGACAGACGAGCACATACTGTATCAACGGTGTGTTGTGTGGCAGCAAAGACTGAGGTGGGGCAGCAGGACTTGGGTGCACAGAGGACACGGGCTCTCCCCAACAGCCTGCATGCAGGTGACAACTGGACCAGAATGGGGGCCTGCCCACCCCCACCTCCTGGTTCTCTGCTGCCTTCAGGGAGCAACTTTCCTATGGAGCCGGGCTCGGGGCTGGGAGTGGGGAGCTCTGCTTCCTCCCAACAGCCTCCCTCCCCCACCCCACCTCATCCACTATCACTCCTTCTGGACCGGAGCAGTTTGGAGAATAGGAGAGAGGCGTGTGCCAAGGAAGGGCCAAGGCCATGGGAGACTGTAGGATTCCACCTGCCCCTCGCTCCCCTGGGAGCTCCCCTGGTTGGCACCCCTCCCAGGCAGCTGCAGAAGCACCCTCACCTTCCGGCAGCCGTGGTCTTCCTCAGCGGTGCCCTGGCTCAGCTGGCCTGCCTTCTTACAGATGGACGGCAAGGACTGGTTACAGGGACTGTCATTCCAGCGACCTTCCTAGGGACACAGGGTGAGGGGAGTCTCAGACCATCTCTCCCAAATCTCCCAAACCCCTTCAGTGAACCTGGTTTCCAGACGTGGCCCTGCCTCTGACATGCTATGTGAGCCTGAGCAGGAAGCTTGACCTCTCTGTGTTCCAGGCCGGAAAATAGGGAGAGCAGGATGAGGGCTGTAAGCCTTACAGGGCTGATGAGAGCACACAGAGCTGGTGTGCAAATGCCCTGAAACTTCGACAAGCGCTGTCTAAATGGGAAAAGGTGCTCTTTTAAATTTTTTAGAGCTCATTGCATAAACATCTAGGACAAGCTGGCTAAGACTACTAGCAGGACAGGGAGACAAGAGTCCCAGTTTGGCAAGGTGTCCAGCCAGTACCTGCAGATCCAGGATGAGCGGAGGCCGTGTGCCCAGACCCTCACCTGGGCGGATGGTGCTGCCGAGGAACTTAGTCCTCGGCCCTCCTGTGTCCAGGGCACCCAGTCAGCAGTTTTTGTTTGCCTTGAGCTCTATCCAGAGGGCAACGGTGTTTGTGTGTCCCAGCCCCCAGGAGAATGCCTGGCACATAGCAGATGCCCAGCAAATAATTGTTCATAACTTTTAAAGAGCATCCCCTAAGTCAGATGCCTCCACAGTCCCTGGCTCTGTTGCCTGTCCTCACAGTCATGGCAGAATGTCCTCTCTGTCTCTGGAGTGAGCAGTCTGTCCCTATGGTTTTGTCTGTTTTTTAAGGGTCTCTTATCTCTGCTTGAAGCCCTGAATCAATTCATTCATTGACCCACAGTGTGTCTCAGCCAAAGCCATGGCAAAAAGTCCTGACTCCATCATTCCTTGAAGGGACAGGACCCTGGGCTGGGGAGGGCTGGCACACAGCAGCCCTGTCTGCGGAGCCTGTCCACATAATATGGGTTCTGACGCCACCTGCTGGCGGGAAGTGCAGCTGGTAGGAGATCAAGATCACTGCAGGCACCGTCCTAAGGCAGCACAAGAATTAACTCTTCTAATCCTCCCCATGACCCTCTGCAGTTGGCACCATTAGAGTTCCACTGACAATGAGGAAACCAAGGCACAGAGAGGTTAAGTAGCTTGCCCAAAGTGACCCAGCTAGTTGGCAGTGGAGAGGTGATTCAAATCCTGGCAATCTCTCCAGGTGGAAGGGACGGGACTGGGGCATGAAGATGGGGCTTCTTGAGAGGCAAGGGGGTGGTGTCACAGGTAGGAGATGATAGGACATCTTTCAGCTGGGGTAGCACCAGGAAGCAGTGGGTGGGTCCTGGGGCCCTGTGATAGGGAGAGGGAGTTCTCACCGGCCCCCAGATGGTGACACAGTCCTCCAGGCTGTCCCGGAAGTTGTTGGGCTCAAAGGGGTGCCAGTGGGTGAAGCTCACGAGGCTCCCATCGGACCACTCAAAATTCATCTGCAGTTTCAGGTCGTTGAGGCCAATCCACAGCTCCTCCACCTCTGAGGGCGCAGTAGGGGAGAGGGGTGAGAGGACATTGGGAGGTCAGCCTCAGCCACTGGCAGGGGGGGAAAGGGACCATCCCTGAGCCTCTGGGGCAGACAGGACGGGCATTCGGGAGGCCCCGGCCTCCACCCCAGCCCCCTGGACGCTCAGCCTTTCACCTTGCTTGATCTGCTTGGTGATGAACTCCAGCTCGGCCATGCTGTGGATGCTGAGCAGGTCGCCCCCACCCCGCAGACACATCTTCTTGGACTCCTGCCAGCTGCGCTTCTCAGCCTGCAGGCGGTAGCAGTGGCCCTGGAAGGGCTGCCAGCTGGGCTCGCACTCCACCTTCACGTTGGCCCACACATCTGCGGAGACCCGAGAGGCCGCTGCTCAGGGACCCAGCCACCCAGCCCGGGCACCAACCCACTGGGTGTCAATGCAGCCAGGGCTCCAAAGTCACCTCCTCCCCAAACCTGCCCAAATCCACCCTTCCCACCAGGACAGATCTGAACGCTGAATGATGATGAAAAGACAAAACCCTCCAAGGCAGCTAGAGCACCAGGAAGTGGTGGCAGATTTCACCCAAGACAGGATGGCCACTCTAGCTGGGGCTCTCAGAAAGAGATGGGGGGGTTCAGGACAGCCCAGCCCCTGGAGCCTCAGTTTCCTCCTCTGTAAATGGGGTTTCCTGCTGTAAGACTCCGATTTATCTCATGTTCACCTTGTTTATTTAATAAGTGGCACCACCGTCATTGTCTCAAAGAGCATCTATGGTGTATGGCCCTGTCAGTCTGGGGTGAAGAGGGTGGAGAAGTGGGGCCTCCCCGGGTCAGCAGCTTGTAATCCCTGGCTGGGATTTCTCCTCTTGCTCCCTCTCCCACCCCCAGCTCCTCTCCCTGCACCCCTCCAAAGGTCCTAGGCCCTTCCTCACCCCTACTTTTGTGCATTTCAGGTTCACCCTCTGGGGATCAGAGTCCAAGGGCAGCTGAGGCAAACAAGTCCTTACTTTGGCCTTGGCAAGAGAAAACAAGACTTCGAACCACCCACAATTTCGGGCTCAGGCAGGAATCTGCTTGACTGGGCAAGAAAGCATGTGACCACTCGAAGCGTAACCCCACTGGGATCCGCTCCATCCTGGGAGATGCTCCAGGGTCCAGCCATACAATCTCTCAGAGATCCGGCAAAGTAGGCAGGGCCAAGAGCCTGAGCAGGCTCACTCCCTGGCTCAAGACCCATCAATCACCTCTCATTAGCAGCTAAGACCCCAGGCTGCCACCCAGACAAAACTGTTTAGTGGGTGTTCAGCCCCGAGGGGGACCTGTTTTGGGCTGGGGGAGGAAGGGAGCTCATGAAATGTGGCTGCTTTGCGGGCATGATGGTGCCTGCCCTCCAAATGACGTGCTTTGAGTGATGAGTCCTGAAGACAGAGCCCACCCAAGAAACTTCCTACAAAATATGGCTCATGCAGAGATGTGGGCCAGGATGAAAGAGGAAATCCAAGGCCAGGGACATATCTGCAGGTCCGTGAGGCCCAGAGGAGGACTCTCCACAGTGGCCACACAGGACACATCCAGGGGACAGAGGACACGGTGAGGGGCAGTCTCAGTGGGGACCACAGAGAGGCCAGGCTTGCTGCTCAGCCCTACTAACCATACTCCACCCTGTGGCCCTCCTTCTTTGAGAAAGCAGCTTCTGGAAAGACCTGGAATCGGTCAGGCTCCCGCCAGCTGGAGGTGAGGTACCCTAGATGTGGAGTGCCAATGTTTTAAGCCTTTGCTCCTGACTCCCCAAGGGGTGAGGGGAGAAAGCAGTGGCTGACGGCCCTGAATCAGTCTTTCACAACACTTTAATTGCCAGAAGCTAAAGTTTCACACTGTAAGCTCTTTGCTTTCTGTGTTTTGTGAATTTTTTCTGGTTTTGCCATATTTCCCTTGTACAAATCCCTGCTTGGCTGTTCCCATGGCGACTGACTCCTGCAGCACTCCTTCCAACCAGCTCTGCCACCTGCGGAGCCAAGCCGCTCCTTTGAGCCTGGCCAGGTCTCCAGCCTTACAGCAACCACACAAGGGGTTAAGAGTTTATCCTCAATTTGCACCTCAGAGACTAAGCTGCTTGCCCAGGGTCACACCCCTAGCACTAGGGCTAGGCAGTGAATCACAAATGTGAGCAAGATACTCCCTGCCTTAGAAGACTGCAAAGGCTCCCACAGCCTACCTGGCCCTACTGATATTTCATCCGAAGCCACGATCCTTCAGGGACTGCCTGCAACGTGCCTTTTGGAGTTGTTCTTGTCCCCATGCCCTCCAAGCCAGGACTTCTCAAACTGACCCAGCACATGAATTGCCTAAGGAGCTTGCAAAATGCAGGTTCTAATTCAATTAACTGGGGTGGGGGAGGGGCACCTGAGAGTCTGCATTTATAACAAGCATTTATATCATCATCTGGGAAGGCGAGGCTATGCTGCTGGTCCAGGGACCACAGTTTAAGTAGGTCTATACTCTAACCGTTAGTCACGGTGCGATACTCACCATCACTTAAAGCTGCTGTGAACTTCCATGCCTCCATGCCTTTGCACAGGCAGTTCCCTCTGCCAGAAATACCCTTCCCTCACACCTCTTATGCCTTTTAAAACTTATCCTGAACTTGAAAAGCCCAAATCAAATGTCACTTCCATGAAATCCTCCTTAACTCTCAAAGCGTAATCAATTTCTTCTCTAAGCCCCTCTAATATTTATTTGACATATTTTTGATAATAGTGCATAACTCAGGGTATGCCAATTGTGTGTTGAGATGTCTGTCACCTCCAGCATACTGTGACCACCAGGAGGTCACAGTCAGTAATGAAGCCTCTAACACGGTTCTCCACAGAAGTTCCCGAACGAACGCAGTAACGGCGCATTTCAATTTGTTCAGAGGTCAGCGGAACCAGTAGAGAACAGGGAGGGCCAGGGCGCCGGCGCCGTGAGAGCCGCACCCCCACCCCGGGCGCGGGGGCCGCCGCTCACCGGGAGGCGGGAGCTCTGCCGTGGCGTTGGGCTTCTTCTTGCAGACGTAGGGCAGCGCGATGCTGCAGTCGCGGTTCTGCCAGCCGCCCGACGACTCCGTGCGGATCACTCCGCAGTTCTCCTCGCTCGGGTTGTCCGGCTGATCTGTGGGGAAAGCAGGGCGCCAGCGCCCCAGGAGAGAGAAACTCACCCCCTGGCCCCAGGAGCCCACCCGGAGCCCCGTGCGCCCCCGGAAACCCGAGCCAGCCCAGACGTCCGGTGTTCCGCTGCGGCCCTCCGCCCTCGCTGCTTCCTCACCCGGGCCCACGTGGGCCCAAACCTCTGGCCGGGCTGCTGATGCACAGCCCCGTGCCCGCGGCGGAAGGGATGCGTGGGAATGAAACCGGTCCATCCCCGAGGCCCTGTGCCCTGAGGAAAGGGCATCCGCTCCTAATTCAGACAGAGGCACTGCATGGACCAGCGGTGCCCACTCCAGAAGGGGGAGAAAATCTGCCCCCATCCCCACTGCTCGCCTGGAGTAGGGTACCAGGGAAGGGGTAAACAAGAGACCAAGGGCCTGTGGGGTCCCCCAGGCCGCCCTGTGCCCTGAACCCCGCGCCTCACCACTCTCCCAGTTGAGGTACTTGAGGGGCGAGTTGTCTGACCACTGCCAGCCACCACTGGTGTCCAGGTCGTTAAGGCCAATCCACAGTGTGGAGCTATAGCCAGTGAGGAGCCCTGACAGCAAGAGAGCGACCGTGAGAAGGGGGTTGCCCCATCCTCAGCCCTCCACTCTCCACCCCACCCACAGCATCCTTACCCCCACTGGCAGGCAGAAGGGGCTCAGGGTCCTCCAAAAGTGGGGGCAGGTGCCTGAGACCTGCCCCCCTGCCTTGCCCGCAGAGTGAGCCAGGCCCGGCCAAGCAGCCCAGGCCCGGGGTCCCTCACCAGCCTCACCATTGATGTAGGTCTGCTCGTGGATCTCTGTGATGCTCAGCAGATCTGCCCCCTGCTGCTCACAGCTGGCCCAGGCCTCCCTCCACGACAGCGTGGACTGGAAGTTAAACTGGTAGCAGCTGTCAGTCAGCTGGTCCTTGTCCCAGAAGGTCTCACAGTCGTTACCTGCCACCATGACAGCCGGGTGTAGGTCCCTCCCAGCCCTGGAGGAGTGCAGAGACCCACAGGGACTGCCCCACGCTACCAGAGGGGCCTCCCCAAAAGTTCTGCCACCTGCACAGAGGCCCATGAGGGCCAGCCTCCCACCAGCCCCACCCAGCTCTGCTCTCACTCTTGATGGGGCAGAAGCCCCAGCGCTCATCCTTGCCGTAGTCCTGGGTGGTGGCGCACCACAGGTGCCCGTCCTCGCGGCCCGTGCTGGTGCAGCCGTGGAACCACTGGTTGTCATACTTGAACGGGATGGTACACGGCTTCCCGTGGGAGTTCCCCTGGATGGTGTAGACCTCTGCAGGAGAGGGGAGCCAGGCCCTAGGCAACTGGACCCCAGAGGCTGCCCAGCCCCCTCATCCCTCAGGGAAAGCCCCCTATAACCCGGGGAGCCGGGCTGAGCAGGTATTAGCAGAGAGCGGGAAGGGGCAGTGGCACCAAACAGTGGCTTCAAGGCTCCCTCTGCCATCAGGTCAGCCCAGAAGCCTAAGAGAGGTCCCACAGCTCATCTCATAGGGCTGGGAAGGATGGGTGTCCACCAGCGCCCTTATGCCTGTCCAAAATCCAGCTGCCCCTCACACCAGGTTACATCCTGGAACTCTATGTGGCTTCTAGGAAAAGGGGCCCAGGATGGAGCTGCCCAGCAGGAAAGGCCCCTCACTGGGTGATTCTGGTCCCCGTTCACCCCTGCAAAACAGGGATCAAGACACTTGTTGGGGGGTTACCTTGGGGTCTCCCCTGAAGAGCGGGCCTGGGGGAAGGGATTTCTCATTTAGTTTTCTGTTACATGCTTTTGTACTGTTTGAGGTCTTCCAAGAGTATGTTAATTTCATAATTTTTTTAAGAAGCAAATTAAATGCTTTGAAGTTCATTTTCTCAATTGTTCAAAAATTCTTCTCATTACAATTAAAGAGGTGACTGCCAGAAGTTTGCAGAGGTCAAGGTTTTGTCACCCCAGCGTCTGTCCCTCTGTGGCTCCAGGCCCTCTGCCACCCGGGCCCCAGCCCTCCTCTGCCAGCAGCTTCTCACCATAGTAGGGCCGGGAGCATAGATCTTCATCACTGCCATAAATGCGCCACTGGCCACTGCGAGTCTGGTCACCACGCTCGGGGCTGCCAGCCTTGGACGTGTTGCCAGAGCGGCCGCCCAGGAGCAGGGAGAGCTGGTCACCCAGTGTGCGGCAATGCCAGCGAAGGCTCAGCGCCTCCCGGTCACATTCATACATGCCCAGGGAGGCAGTGGTGTTGCTGCCTGGCCAGCCTGTGCCCAGGCACTGCATGGTGCCCAGGTTGAAGAGCCGGTTTCGGGAGACCCACTTCCAGCGCTGGGCAGGAAGACTGGCATTGCAGGCTGGGGAGACTCGGACTTGCCCACCCTGGGCCTCCAGGCAGCCCTGCAGTCCGTGGCTGAAGATGAGGAAGACGTTGGGTTCTGGAAGGGAAGGCAGGACATGAAGCCATCACCGGGGCTCTCCCCACTGTCCCTGAGGGCCGGTGCTGCCCACAGACACTGACCACAGTCCCGGTGCTGGGTTGTGAGCCTTCTCTCCTACAGCAAATCACTCATCCTCACTACCAACCCTTTGGGGCAGTGGTGAGAGACACTGCTGTCCCCCTGTGCCCAAGGGAGGAGGAGCCCTCATGACCAGCCTCTGTTCTAGCCCCATGTCACCTGGAGGCAGGGCTCAGCCTTCTGTCCCACCCCTAAAAGCAAACCCAACTCCATATAGCAAGCGGGGAACTGTTCATTTTTTGGAAGCGCTTATGAGGAGGATAGAGGTGTTTATATTACACACCACACCACAACCTTTATCTCAACCTCCGTTACACAGCGGTATTTTTCTGCCAAAGTTCTTCTCTGACCTGGAGTCATTTTGTCTCACGTTTCCCTCTTGCTCCTGAGCTTCACCAGCTCCATCCTTTCCTCTCCTTTAGACTCTTTCCGAACCACTCACCACCATCCATTCGTGCCCCTATAACCATCTCACTCTTTAGTTTTTAGGCAGCATTTAGCTCTCTGGCTCCCCCGATACCGCATCTTCTCACCCATCACCTCACCCAGCAGATACTCCGTGGAAGACATTGAAATCCAACTTGCCGCCAGCACACTGACTTTACAGATTAAGAAATCAAGACTAATATGAAAACAAATATATGTATGTATATGCATGATTGGGACATTGTGCTGTACACCAGAGATTGACACACTGTAATTGACTGTACTTCAATTAAAAAAAAAAAACCTAACAGATTAAAAAAAAAATCAAGACAAATTTACAGGAGGTAAATCATTGGTTGCCTGGGGCTGGACTGGGGTGACGGGAATGGAGAGTGACTGCTAACAGGTACAGGGTTTCTTCTGGGGGTGATGAAAATGTTCAAAAATTAGACTGTCATGATAGTCAACGCAATTCTGTTAACATCCTAAAATTCAATTAAATGCACATTTTAAATAGGTGGGTTTTACAGTATGTGAATTATGTCTCAGAACTGTTATATCTTAAAGATGTTATTATATCTTAAATGTGGAGAGAGAGAGAGAAAGGGAGAGAGAAAGGAAGAAACTGACCCGAGTTTAGAGACTTGACGTGACCTACGCGTGGTCTCACACAGCCAGTGAGCAAATCCAGGTCTCTCTAACACCCAAGTTTCACCACCTTCCTCTTGTTCCTCAGCTGCCATTCAGGACACAACACACACATTCAACACATCCCAGTCTCCAAAGAAATTTTGTATCCATTAGCCATTTGCTCTTCAGGATAACTTTCATGCCTTGAAAGCATGAATCTGACTGCCAGGGTTCGAATCTGAGCTTTGCCACTTAATGTGTGAGTTGGGCATGTTGCTTAACCTCCCTATGACTCAGTTTCCTCATAGTAAGACTACGGTAAAGGTTAAATGAGATAATGCACATAAAGCGTTTGGAATAGGATCCAGTACACGAAATTTGATGATGATGATGATGACATTATAGGCAAAGAAACTGACTATGGGTAGTAAAACAAACTGACCAGAGTCATAAGGCTGGAGAGAGATGGAGCTGAAATTTGGTCTTCTGAGTCCAAACCCCAACATCTTTCTGTTCCACCATGCTGGCCTGATCATCCCTCTATAAGCCATTCTTCACAGCCAGGCAGAATGATCTTTAGACATGTAAATAAGTTCCAAAAATTTTTTTAAATAATACTGGAGTGTTGAAGGTCATGAAGAAAATAGTAATGACTTCAATGACATAAAAATTTTTTCCATGGCAAGAAAAATGCCCTAAACAAAGTCAAAATTCAAATGCCAAATATATGTAACTTTTTAGAGGCAAATAGTTTATTCCCTAATATAAAAAGAGCTGCTACAAAAAAATATGATAAATTATAAGGAAAACAGCAACAATATAGTAGAAAATGAATAATAGATATGTATACACAGCTTTAAAAACGTAACTGGCTCTTAAATATTTGAAATATTTGACATAACAGCCTCTCTCATAGTAAAAGAAAAAGCAGTGTAAGTCAGATTAGTCTCTCTCCTGTTTCAAGGGCTTCAAAGGCGATTCAACATTCTTCAAATAAAACTCAAACTCCTTACTACAAGCCACAAGATCCCACATGTTCTGGCCTCACCTACCAGTCTGATCTCAGATCATACTACTCCACCCTGCTCAAGTCACAGGGATCTCCCTGCCCTTCCTTGAACAGGCCTGACTCTTTCCTGCCCCAGGGCCTTTGCACTGTTTCCTCTGCCTGGCATTTCACCTTTCAAAATAAGCCACATCTTTACAGAGGCCCTCCATGACCTCTCAGTCTCAAGTAGTAATCATAGTTACTCTAAGCATATCTACTTGATTGTAATTCTTTTCACAGCACGTGTTATTATATGATTTTTTTTCAACATCTGGGTTATCTGCGAGTCTAGGTCTACTGACTGATTTTTCTCTTGATTATGGGTCACTTTTTCCTGCTGCCTGCATGTCTGGTAATGTTTATTACATACTGGACATAGTGGATAACGTTACAAGGAGCCTGGGTGTTTTTATTGCATATTGGATGTTGTGGAGGACATGCTAAGGGGAGCCTGGATTTTTTATCTTCCTAAAGAATGCTGAGTGTTGTTGTGACAGGCAGTTAAATTGCTGGTGGATCATCCAGCTCCTGTGGAGGCTTGGTTTTAGGTTTTGCTAGGGTGGGGTTGTTTGGGTTTTTCCTTTAGTCGGAAGGCGTGGCCCTTAGCCTTGGGTTTAATCATAAGGTGAGGCCCTTCTAGAGTTGCAAAGAAAAACCTTAAGCAATTACTAAGCCCTTCTAACTCAGTGGAACTTGAATTCCAAACTCTGTGTCCCCAGCACCAGGACTTCACTGAAATGTCTCCTCCCAGCTGCCCTTTCTTGCTCGGTTTCTTAAAGCTGCACTCAGCCCCTGCACAGTTTACAAGCTGCCAAGGATTTGAGGAGAATTTGTGGGAAAACATGGCCTGCCTTTCCTGGATTTTCCCTCTCGAGTTTTAGCTTTTCTGGTCGCCCCTCCGCTCCTACCAGTGAAGCTGCCACCTTCTGTCTGAGCTCCTCAGATGGGCAGCGCTCTCAGGAGGAGAAGCTGCTTAAATGAACCCCTCCCACATCCGCATCTTCCTGGTCAAGGACCCTTTCCTCCCAGCGTCTGCCTGGTTGTGCTGTTCGCCTTAGCCTCTAAGGACTCTTGGCCGGAGAGTTAGACTAATACAAATTAACCTGCCGTTTCCAGAACCAGAACTCAGAATCTGACATGGTTTTGTTCATTTTGTCTCCCATCTTGTTCAGAAGCTTCTGGGGACCTGCTCTGTCTTCACTGCTGTATCCCCAGGACCTATCACTCTGCCTGACACACAGCAGTGCTTAGTAACAAATAATGAACAAATGAATGAATGAATTTCATTCCTAGATAACAATCACAACCAACCAGTCTAACTTTCTGCCCCTTGTCCCAGCTGCCAAATTACTTTTCCTAAAACAGAGCGCACACGCCTCCTGCCACCGAGCGCTCAAAATTCCACAGTGGGAAGGCCAGTGGGGGAGCGACACTGGTCACTCTGTTCTCCAACAACACCAGGATGGGGTCCTCCCTGGGCAAGACACAGGTGACTGACTGAAGGACCAACGACGGCAACCGATGTAGTTAATCCTCCCACATCAGGGCCCCTCCCCTCAACTTGCTCCTTCCCTTCCAGCCACCTTCCTGGAACCATAAATTGGCCCAGGACTGGATCCAGGCCTGCCCCAGCCTCCTCTAAGGATTAGGCATCTGATTCACAGAAAATCCCCTCCATCAAGGACAGTAATAACAGAAAGCAGCCCTTGGCAGGGGGTCGGGAAAGGGTCTGGGACCAGAAAAGAAAGAAAGCAGTGCTTGCTTCCACGGGTGCTCTCAGAGATGGGACTGGACGTACAGCCCAAAACGCCACGGGAGCCCACAGCAGCCCAGGGGGCAGAACCTTCTCCTCCACGCGTGGGCTAAATTAATCCCAGCCAGGCTGAGCAGTCACAGCGAGCGGCAAATGAAGGGTCCAAAAGAGGCCCATGTCGGTCAGGAGAGGCAAGGCTGGGATCAGGCCACCTTCCCACAGCTTAACAGGTAAGGAAACTGAGGTCCAGAGAGGGGAAGGGGCTAGGATGTCCAATCCAATCGCAGTACCTCTTGAGGCCTTTCCTCCTGTTACATCAGTCACCACTCCAAGCCCCCACGGCACCCCCTCAACGCTGCCGTCTGAAGTTCTACAGATTCAAATCCACATAACTCTCTGGAGTGCCTGCTCTGCGCACAGCATGTACCAGGCAACTCCGGGAACACGAGGAAACACACAGCTCCCTCCTACTTAGAGAACAGTGGGTTTGGACACAGCAGGACGTGAGGGCAAACAGGCCCCTAAAATCCAGGTGTCTGGGGACAGAGGAGGGAGCTGTGCCCTCAGACTCTCTGAAGTCACTGAGGATGCGGGGGAGGCTGAGGGTGAAGAATGTAGGTCACAGAATGGCAGCGAATGAGAGAAGGACGAGGAATCTGGGGGCAGCAGGGAGGCCTGCAGGAGCAGTGCTGGGCCGAGGGGAGGCCAGGGGCTCTTCTACGAGGTAGAACCCAGGCGCTCAGCCCAGCTAGGGGCCTGGGGGACCCTCGGGAGAGGGCGTTTTTCACCCAAAGTTGAGGGCTGGAGCTGGGGCTGGGCCCACACAGAAAGGAAGCTGTTTCTCCAGGGGCCAATGGAGGAGGAGATCTAGCTGGGCCTCGGCCGAGCTGGCAGTGCTGCAGAGAGAGGGAAGGGCGCGAAGGCATTTTGAGAACTAATTCTGTGTTCTCTGCATCCGTGCTCTCAGCAAGCACACACGAAGTGGCAGAGGGAGCTCAAAGCACAGAGGCCTGAGGCCCCCCATTCCCAGAAGACCCCCTCCAGCCTCACCCACCCCACAGCCTCCCTCCACTCGCCTGGGGAGCATGCAGGGAGTGGAAGTGGCCCTTACTGGAATCTTGGTAATGCCTGCATCAGAGACCAAGATGACCTCTTGTATTCTGATGGCAAGCACACCAACAGCACAACACTAGGCACCAAGCTGCGGGTCACGATGCACTTGTTGGTGAGTGCATAAATGAATAAATGAATGAATGAAGCCAGGCAGGGAACTATGCACTGAGCACCAGCTGCACATCATTCATTCGTTCAACAGATACGGATTGAGAATCTAATCAGGGCCAGGTGGGGTGCCAGGCAGCAAGGGTGTCCAGATGAGCCACACAGACATAAATCTGGGCACCATAAGGGCTGGAAGGTGCCAGGCTCTGCGTGAAAGGCGTGGAGACAATAATGGACTCCCTGACCTCACTGAGCTGCCCGTAGCCTCTGGCTTTTGCTTTTGTCTGCCCAGCAAACTTCCCATCCGCTTCCCTTTCTTATTTATAAAAAATCTTCCTGCATCTCTGGCTATGTGAGTGGACCCAGGGCTCACCCTTAGCTAATAATCGTGTCCATCCCCCGGCCACAGTGATTGGTCACTTAACTCAAACAGGGCTAAACCAGAGTCCTCCCCTGAAATACATGAAGTCTCTTCTCTCTGTTGAGATCACTAAACTGGGGCTGCCAAACGTGGCCACGTTTCCTTATGAGGAGAAGGCCTTGCTGCTGTAGGTAAGAAAGGGGATAACATGGAGAGAGACACACAGCTGAGAGATGGAAGGAGAGGTTGCAAGTCCTCATGGTGCAAAACGTCCAGGCGCCGAGATCTCCGTGGCTCTTATTCCATCCTGGGCATCACTCAGGATTGTCTGCAGCCACGTTCCTTTTTTTTTTTTTTTTTTTTTTTTTGCTGAGCTTGTTTGCATCGAGTTTCTATCTTTATAACCAAAGAATCCTGATAAACACACAACCCTAGGCGCTGGAGCCAGAGCCTTTCCCCCAGTATGAAACACTGGTCCACGCTCCTTACTCCCCTGGAGGCCTGTTCTGGGGTCCCCTCTGACCGTCAGATCAGTGATGAGCTTCTTGGGCCACATCAGAGGAGGTGCTGGGAGGCTGGACCCACCCCATGCTCCTGATCGCTGCTCCCCTAGAGGCTTTCTCATCCATGCAGACAAGCATTTATGACTCACTGTACTAGGTACTACAGGGAAACAAAAGGACAGGGCTTCTGCCCTCAAATGCAGCCGGAGAGGCAGAACTCACGAAGTAATCCACGACAAAGTTATAAGCAACACATCAACAAGGTGCAAATCAGTCAGGTCTAATTTATACTGCATGGCTGGGGGTAAATGGACAGAAACAGATCTTCCAGGAAACTGAAGTGTGACAGGAATCTTTCTGGTGTGGACTCCACACTCCCTTGCTTTTCAGACATCCAGGGCATCACCCTGAAAATTTACTCCTCTGCTCAGGGGCAACTGGGTTTTCAAGCTGTCTGCCCTACGCTGAGTAACCCCATCTTCTCCCCCCCGATGGACGGTCCCTGTGGCCTCCTTTCCTTTCTCGTCTGCCATGAAATCCACATGATGTGCTGGTGGCGTCCTGAGGCTGAGTGCAGACGTTCACAACTGCCTGTCTTTTGGAGCAAAACCTCTCAGCCGTCCCTGCCGCTTCCCGGACTCAGCCTAGCGTTGGAGGCAGCCAGAGGTCTGATCTCAGATGAGACGGCTGCTCCCCATCACAAGTTGAAGACATTATGCTGAAGGAAGTTAATTGTAGCACAGTGCCTGGCATGCAGCAGGCCCTCCACAAATATCTACTGAATGAGAGGCATGTCAAACAAAATCCAGAAAGGGGCAAACAGAGACAAGGACAGGGAGGGTGTTCCAAGTTGGGGGGATGGCAGGAGCAAAGACTGGGGACCCAGCAACCAGCCTGGCTCAGCAACTAGAGAGCTGGGGATCAGGGACCAGGGACCAGCTGGTGAGCCCCAAGAGCTGACAAGATTTGGTCCCAGAGGGCACAGCTGGGTGGCATCCAGCCTCTCCTCCATCTCCCCCATCGGCACTCCTCCCCAGGCCACGCAGAGGCCAGGGGTCATCCCAGGGAGAGCCAAGGGCCGCCCGCAAGGCCGCCAGCCAAAAGGAGCAGCTGTTTTCAATGAGTCGCTTGGCCCTGAGGCCAGGGCTGGAAATGTCCGAGTCAGCAGAAGCTGCCAGCCCCGCCCTGCTGAGAGGCTACTCTGGGGACCCAGCACCCCACCCTGCACCATCCTCTATCAGAGGCTGTGTCCATGTCCATGCACGCACACTGGACCTGAGGCGGGGCATTCCTTCCACGGAGGGCAGGGGAGTCAAGGACTTTTGAGGCCCAGTTTCCTACCTAATTGTGCCACAGCCTCACCAAAATCCTGGGCAAGTGTGGGCTTCCCTCTGCTGTCCACCCTCCAGGCTTCTCACACCCCCTCTCCTCCCGAGCCACCCCTCCACTCTAGCCAGGCCAAATTGCTTGCCCCTCATCATGTACAGTACACCTAACAATACCCAACACAGGGGCCCCACCAAGGCTCCGCTGTCGCATGCATGCATGTGTAGTCTCTCAATCTCTCCAGCCCCATGAGCCTCCTCTCTCACTCATTTCTCACTCTCCCCCATTCCATACTCAGGGTGATTTGCTGTGCTCTATTAAGATGTTAATGCAAACTCTGGCAGAGGATGAGTTTAGAGGTGGGCTTGTCACTTAAATGCTAGAGAAGAGGGACATGAAGAGGGTGGTGGGAGTGAGAATTCAGGTAAGTTCAGAAAGGCAATTTTAACCCTCCAGTGGCTCTGCCTGCCAATCCTCGGGTCCCCCAAGTGGCCCCTGGGGCTCTCTGGGACACAAATCCTCACCCGCCCTGACCTTCCCCCACTCCGGCGATTGAATGCTGTTTGATCTCATCCCCTGCTGGCTTTTTGTCTTCTCAGGGTAAAGCATCACAAACTTTTCTTCCGTCTGTCCTTTCCCAAGCCCCATCTTGTAGGAAGGCTAGGAAGGGCGGGGTAGGGGTGTGGTGTGCTGCCGAGCCCAATTTCGCCTCTAACCTCTGGCAGAAAACGAAACCCTCTGCTCCTGGGCAGCTCCCGCGGCCTGGCTCCTCCGCCCTGTCCCCACGCCTCTTCCTTACCGGAGCATCCCAGGGGCGGGCCCACCTTGGACCCTACCTCCCGCCCGCCCCCTGGACCTAAGGTACTGGGACCCGCCTGTCCTCGGAGTTCTGGGTCTTCGCGTCCGCTCTGCGCCCCACTTCGCAGTGCACCGCTTGTCGGCGGCGCGCCCTCCCTCCACGATGCGCCGCCCCCACTGCCGGCGCCCCAGCTTCCCGCGCGCCCCGGGCAGTTCCCGAGCCTCCGCGAGGCCCCGAGGTCCGCCCGGTCCCCAGCCCAGCTCTGCGAATCTCAGCTCTGCGGCCCCCACCCCACCCCCCGGCGCCGTCTGCTAGCCCGCAGCCAAAATAAACAGTCCAAAGCCACTTCCTTCCCCAGGGGGCAACTTTCACAACAACGGCCGGCTCTGGTCGCGGCAGGAAGTGGCTTTCTGGGCCAGCACAATCCAGCCTCACTGACCGGGCAGCGAAGGGCAGCATTCAGGACCCGGGACTGGAGCCTCGCCCAGCTCTGCGTTTGCGCTTGGAAGGGAGCGCGCGTGGGTGGGGGTGTGTCCACCAGACGCGCAGGCATCACCCGGCTGCTCCCAAGAGCATGTCTCCGCCAGTAGTGCCCACCTCCTCGTTGACCGAGACCCCGGGCCTCTGCTGAGCCACATTTGTTTTATCTGTGGGAGTCCTGAGCAGATTATTTCATACAGTCACTGGCAGGAGAGCCCCAGCCACAGCTCCATAGTTGGCTGATTGACGATAAATGAGAGAATTTATTAGGAGGCAACCAGGCAAATTTAGAGAGAGCAATTTTTTAGATTTTAATTTTAACAAAGTGGCTGCAGAGGTGTGTGCCGGAGCCAGGGTCAGTAACTGAAAGCTAAAATATTAGAAGTCCCACAACCCTGCTAACTGCGTTGTCAACAGAAAGGAAGAATCTCCTTCCCTTGGGCCTTTCTGTATTTCCCAAAGTGAATTTTTTTTTCAACGTAGATATTCACAAAAAAGAAATGTGTGGAGGATTAACCTGAAATGTATTGCTTTGTTTGTGAGAGATTGAGGTTTCAAATATAAACAGTCAATTCACAAGTAACATTTTATGAACAATTTCTAGCTGACAGTCTTTCAAAGAACACAGAAAAAAAAATGGTTGGGACCCCTCCCTGCTGCACACAACTCAATGAGTTCCTCATTGGCCAACTGCCCTTGGAGGACCCAGGCTGTGTCCTTGGCCTCTCCGTGATTTGCCTGAGAGTCTGGATTCATGGTACATGTCTGTTGAATGACAGAATGAATATGAACAGGAGGATCTTAGAATCCATTTTGTCAGTCTTTTAGAATGTGGAAACTGAAATCCAGAAAGGTTATGTGACTTGTCCAAGGACACTCCAACAGCTGGAACCATGACCTTTTCATTAGGACTAAAACTTGTTCAAGTCCTTAACAGCCCGATGCCAGTATTTCCTTATATAAGTTGACCTTATAATTTATTGTCTCATATTGTGAATGAGAAGGAGAGTTAGTAACAATTCCACCACGACAAGAAGCTTGAGCCAGGACTGTCGCAGCAAACTAGGACATATGGTCACCCTGCACTTGCAGGAAGAGACCACAAATAGTGATACAAGCTAATGTTTACCATGCACTTGCTGGGTACAGGGGACTGGGTTCCAGGCTTTCTCATTAATCCCCACAGCAACCCTCAGAAGTAGGTAAAATTCCTATCTCCACTGGATAGATAAGGAAACTGAAGTATTAAAATAACTGAAAGATCAAGCATCTTGGTAACATGGCCAGTTAAGAGGCAGAGCTGGGATGGGAGGCTAGAAAGACCAGTCAGTTCCAGAGTTGAAGTTCAAACTGTTCCAGGTACTTTTAACTGATAATCTGTAAGCACAGTGTATTTGGCCTTCATGGTACGTGAAAGAAAAGTGAGCCAACATTTAACACTGGAGAGATTTCACATAAAAATCTGAATTTCCAGCTACCCTCAGACACACTGGGCGGCCTGATGACACTGGGCCAGTGTGCCTGCAGGGAACCAGTCACAATTTCTGGGGGCGGCTGCCCACCTGGGTGGCGACTCACCAGTTTGCCACAGTCCCCACCCACCCCTTTTGCAACCCCTACCCCAAAACTGAGGTGGAATGAGAGTGGCCGTATATTTTCATGCTCCCACCATGGTTTTTATCAGAGTAGAAAAATATTCTTCAGTATCCTGGTCTCCATTAAGAATGGACCCTCCCTTCCCTCCAAAAACAAAAACCGAAAAAAGAAAGAAAGAAAGAATGACCTGAGGGCTGTGCTTATTTCAAAATTGGGAAAAAAAAATGTGTTCAGGGGCTTCCCTCTAAATTAAGCTCCACTGTCCCGCAGTCACAATGTCCCTGTGACACGCTGCATTCCTTTCTCGACATGTGTTTGAAACGCAGCACAATATGATTCTGATAAATCGTGACAAGTTTCACTACAAGTTTTTGCTCTGCTCGTTGGCAGTTTCGTGACCTTCTGACGTGGCGACATTCAAGGACTTGTTTGGTTCTCAAAGCAAAGCATGGCCCACTTTAAAGCCATGATGAGAAAAACAACTCTTTTGAGCCGCTGCCTCGGCATTTTACAGTATGACAAGCCCGCTCATACCCAGAGTCTGGACGTTTAGATAAGACCTCAGTTTGGGATGCCCACCACAAGTGGGATGTTCCCACTTTGATTTTTCTGGGGCACCTTTTAAAATAACCACTTAGAGTTGAGCCCTTGAAAAATGAGTGACCTGGGTCCCAACCACCTTCTAAGTACTAGGTGTCTGCCACCCTGTTCTCTAGCGCCTCTCATTGGTGACCAGGGATGCGCCCCACCCCCTGCCCAGTTTCTGGGATCTGTAAGTAGCAAATCGTTATTTCTACCTCCCCTGTATTGACTGGTTTATTGAAACTGTGCTTTCAATCAAAACAACCCTAGGGTTTTTACTTTTCCAAGGTGGAAGCTCAGTTGCTTAGAGATGTCAACACCAAATCCACGAGCCTCTTCTAATCTGCATATTCTTAACTGAATACGCCAGCTCCGGCTTCTCAACATAAAAGTTAAATGAACTTAGGATCTTTTTTGCTTTGAACCTTCTGGATCTCCCTAAAACTATATGCCAAAGATGAAACTTGCTGTCCTCTGAGATGACAGGCAGATGGGACCTTCCTTATTCACACCTTCTCCAGAGGCACCAGGGTGAAGGGCTTAGGAGGGTGGCTCTGGAATCAGGACCCACCTAGGTTCAAATCCCTTCTTAGGCCCTGGGGCTGGCTGCCTCACTTTGGGGAACGCACCAATACGACCCACCTCCTGGGTTTCTGGGCAGATTAAGCAAGAAAATGCTTAAAGATGTTCTGTACCTGGTAAGCACTCAGTAATTGAAGGCCATTATTGTTTTTTGACATTGAAGTGCCTTTACCCAGATGGGGGCTGTGAGCTCAAGAATCTGTTTGTTTCACAGCAGAGAGCCTGGGAACCAGGCTTCGCAGACACTGCAATCTGGATAAGAGGAAGTGATAAGAGTAAATAAAGCCAAGGACTCGCGTGTTTAAGCTGCTCTTCAGAAGAATTACAAGAAAAATAAATCCACAGTCCAGATGTGGAGTCCTCCCCTGGTTCCCAAGGGTGCCTGGTCACTGGCAATGATCATTTTTTTCTGGCCTCTGAACTTTTGGACCCTCCTCAGGTGCGCCTGGCAGGGAGATGCAAAGAGAAGAGGCATGGACAGTATGTCAGGGAAGAGTAGGGGGACTTCTGGGGAGGTCAGGGAAGCCTGGGGTATGCTGCTCTCCCGGCCACATTCTGCGGAAACAAACTCCAAGGGCCATTGTAAAGGGAAAATGAGGTCACAAAACACGCAGCTGGAAGGGAGGGTGTGGAAGGAGGTGGCGTAGCGCCCACACTACTCACCACGGCAGATGCTGGGACGGGAGGAGGAGGACAGAGTCTGCGTGGGACCCTCGCTAGGACTCAGGCAGTCACATGGCATTGGGGCCCCAAGAACAGAAGGAGGAACGGGTTGGGGCAGTGCAGGCCAGGGAATCTAGCCTAGGCGTTCAGGTTCTGATTCTGCCATCACAATGTAAATGATCGTAGGGGACTCTTGTTTTCTTACCTATAAACTGAATTCAAAAATACCCTCCTCACCCCTTCACAGGCTCCTGGGGAGATCTACAGGGATATTGACATGACCCTTTTAGGGTCTCTCTCTCCCATTAAACTGTTCCTTCAGAACAGGAGCTGTGTCTTATCCATTCATCTCTCCAATTTGGGGCATACAACAGGTGCTCAGTACATGTATGTGTGTGTTTTGTTTGTTTGTTTTGTGGGGGAGGTTTGTTAGGTGTATTTATTTATTTATTAATGGAGGTACTGGGGAAGAACCCAGGACCTCGTACATGCTAAGCATGCACTCTACCACTGAGCTATACCCTCCCCTCCAATACACGTGTGTTGAACAGAGCTGGACCAGGGGAGATGGAAAGGCAAGCTGCCCTGTGTCCTACAGACAGGGGGTTAACATCCTCTGGGTTACACCTTCCTTTAAAAACAGATCATGTGTTGACAAAGAATAGAAAGGAATAAGGGAAACATGAAATTATTTGTAATGCCAGGAGGTCAGGATTATGCATAACTTTCTATTATGTTATTATAATGTTTCTGGAGTAAATAAAACCAAGGGAAAGGAGACACAGAGGGCATCTTAAGATCTTTGAAGGAACCAAACCTCTCTGCATTTCCTACAGAACCCAATTCTGTTCTCCTCAGTGTTTGGCGAGGTTGACTTGCTTTGCCCTGGAGGCCACTACGAGTCATACAGACAAGACCCCACCATCACCACCATTGTGACATCACCCAGACCTCCAATGACACAATAGACACAATACAAAGAATGTCTGCGAGGGCGCCCCCCCCCAAATTCCTTCTCTTTTCCCACCCTTTTGCTCCTTTTTGCTGATTTCTTCCGTATATTTTGAGAACCGTATTTTAAAAGTCCTGCTCCCACAGCCATCACAGGTCTTCCTCTCTGATCTTAGTTACAAATCAATGGTGCGGTCAGAGAGCTCAGGCTCTGGACTCAAGTCTGGGTTTGAATTCTGCTCTTCAACTAGTCATCTGAGTTCTTCATCCTTCAGTGCCCTCACTGGTTCAGTGGAGAAAATACCCCTCGTGTTTACTGCACAGAACAATTAGCACCTGGCACGTGTCAGGAGCTGTGCTGGTGCTGCCCACAGGGTGCACCTGGCACGTGTCAGGAGCTGTGCTGGTGCTGCCCACAGGGTGGCGGGCAGGACTGGTTAAGACCAGGGAGGGAAAGACTCACCACACTGCCCCACACAAGTGAGCTCATGGGAGCAGTAGCCCCAGGGGGCAATCCTTCGGGAAGAGAATTTGGCACCCTGTGTCAAAAGCCTTCAAAAACACAAAACTTTGACCCCAGAGTCCACTTCTTAGGGATTTAACCTAAGGAAATAATTAAGAATCTATGCAAAGATTTCACTACACAGCATTATTTATAATACCAATGACTAGGGGAAAATTAATATCCAACAAATTATGGTGTTAACTGAGTAAACTGAAATACACTTACGCAACAGAGTACTATGCAGGCAATAAAAATTAATTTATAAAAGAGTATTTAACCATGAATAGAGGTTCACACTGTAACTGATTTTTAAAAACTGAATGTATAATATGACCTTATTTCTACTTTCTTTTAAACCAGGTAAAGTCTGAAAAGACCTTTTTGCATTCTTGTAATTAAACGTGGGTGTCCAAATTGCCAGGGGTGCTTGTTTACAACGCAAGTGGCCAAGCCCTACAGCAGACCTGCAGGATGAAGGAATGAATATCTGGATTGTAAACAAGATTCCTGGGTGACTCTGAGGCTCACCAGAGTTGCAGAACCACTGTATATGCCTAAGTGTTAACAGCTATTATCACTGACTTACGGGGTAGCTGGTGATTTTTATTTTCGTCTCTTTGTATTTTCTACAATTTACATGTTTGGAATTTAAAGAGGTATGCCCTGAATGTCCAATAAGGGATGAGTTAAGGTATATATATACAATGGAATCTTACATAGCCAAGGGAAGGACTGGGTGGAAATATACTAATGACAGGCTGGCATAAGAAAGAAAGTTACAAATCAAAACTGAAACACCTATGTAAAGTTCTATACAGAAAGGGATGGAGAGGAGAGGAGACACAATTTGGACGGATATTCTCCAAAAGGTTAATAGTGGCTGTTTCTTAATGGTGAATTTTTAGCTACTCTTTCTTTTTTTTGTAACTTTTCTATTTTTTGAATTGTCTACTATGAGTAGGTATCTTTTTTTTAAATCACAAAAATGTATTCTTATTCTGAAAAAATATATATGCAGCCTTGTTCAAGTTAGCTAAATGAAGCTCCTCCAAGTTCAAGTGTGCTCCTGGGGGCCTAGTGGGGGAAGGAGAGTTAGTGAAACAGAAAGGGTGGGGGAGCATAAAAGGGTAAACGCTAGCATTCCAATGAAGAAGAGAACCCAGTTCCACCCAAAGGGCTTTGTAAACCGTACTGAAAGGGCCAACTGTGTGGAGGAGGAGGGGGATCAAAAAGATACTTCCCAAATAAAAAAACGTAAATGAAGAACACACAGGGGAAAGATGTTTGTAACAAATATGGCAAGAAGCTCATATAAGCCAATGAGAAAAATATAGAGACCCCAGTAATTTTAAGCCCCTAAGACCTGAAGAGATAAGATGATCAAGGACATGGATGAACAGACAGTTCACCCAGAAGAAACATTCACGTCTAATGAGGGTACGGAAAAATGTTTAAAAGCACTTGAAATACTGGTAATGTTCCTATTTGCTGGATCTGATCCTTGGTTAAATGGGTGTGTTCAGTTTGTGAAAATTCATTGAGCTGAACATTTATGATGTGCTCACTTTCCTGTTTTTATATTATACTCTGAGAATGAAGAATTGTAAAAGCAAGGGATGAATAAAGACAAAATAGAGGCTGGGAGAGAGACAGAGAAGAAGCACATAGGTAGATACAAGTATTATAAAGTTCTCTGTCATGGATTAGGTGGTGGATTCACAAATTCATTATCTTATAATGCATAATTATTTGTTTACAAGAAGACCATGCAGAAAACCAAACAGTTCTGGATTGCGTTCCCTGCTCTGCCACTCACTAGTATGTGATCCAGGCTCTTCGCCTCTCTGGCTCAATTTCCTGATGGGTGAAATTGAGGAATGTGAAGATTAAAAATATAGCGCATGTGTTATTGCCTAATACTGATCCTGGCGAACTAGATGTACTTAAGTATGCATGTGCTTTCCATTTCTCATTTGTTGCACAATGTTATATAGAAACATCACAAAGTTTTCAAAAAGGTGGAAGCTTTCTGAAAGGCTGATTCCCATCCAAGTACTAACCAGGCCCGACCCTGCTTAGCTTCCAAGATGAGATGTGACTGAGTGCGCTCAGGGTGGTATGGTCTATACTGACTGATACCTTTCTGATTTCCCTCATCCCCTAAGCACTGCCATTTAGAGCTTATAAAATTTTGTATCCTGATGTTTGTTCTTTAAGTGCAAACTTGTGTTACAGCATTTGCATCCTCTCCTGTTGTCCCTTCTGCAAACACTGGGCAGATAAGAGCAGGATCACAAGGTTCACCTTTGGGGGTCTGTTAACAGAAATAGCCGCAACGCTAGTGCCCACACCCACGACCCAGCTCTTGCGGGTGAGCACCTTG
This sequence comes from Camelus dromedarius, assembly GCF_036321535.1. Lineage (NCBI taxonomy): Eukaryota > Metazoa > Chordata > Mammalia > Artiodactyla > Camelidae > Camelus > Camelus dromedarius. The sequence goes on from NC_087451.1 coordinate 40,857,037, forward strand.
AGAGCGCCCTCAGAAAACCCTGCTCTGAGGCTGACTCTCCTACACAGGCCTCCTGGCCTGCAAGCCGGGGAGGCCCAACTCCAAATCATCGTTTAAGAAAAAAGAGGGGCAGGTGTGGAGTAGCTCACAAAACTGCAACCAGGGTCTCATCTGGCTGGGGTCTCGGTCCCTGGAGTCGCCCATCCAGCACACATTATCCACACTTCCCTCCCGCAACCAGGCTGTCCCATTCCTGCTGGACCCCACAGTGCAGGGCTCCCTCCACGCCCAGAAAAGCCCGCCCTCCCACGAGACTCTGATTGGCGCTGCAGAGTCACGTGCCTCAGGCTTGGCCCCCAAGTGGGGGATGGGAGTGGGGGAGGGTGCTACTGGAATCACGTGGTTGGACAAAGAGAAAGTTGTCCTCTGCCACTCTGTTGCTGGAAATTACAAACAGGTTTTTTTTTTAAAAAAAAAAAAAAAGCTTTAAAAAAATAGTCACTCTTGTTAAATAATATGTAACATAATATGACAGAATATGACATACATAACCTGTTAAATTTTGGTATGGTCTTTCTACCCACTTTATCTATATACCACAAACACACACACGCACACACGTCCAAACAAATGTTTTTGCATCTTGTCTTTGTATTTATTATTTTAGAGAAAGGGTCTTTCTGTCTCTTAATTTTGTGAAAACAATTTCAATGGTTTTATGCTCTTCTGTGATGTGATACGCCACGTCGCAGTTACTCATTCCCTAGCTATTACTACTGGTCTTCAATTTGTAAGCAGATTGTCTTAATTATAAATAATGTTGTATTGTATATATTGTTACATCAATCTTTGTTGGCACTTTGTGAAGGGTATCTTGCTTTTTTTTAATTGCTGGTGATTTAAATATTTTCCAAAGGCATATTAGACATTGGTATTCCTTCTCTGTGAACTCTGTTCCCAGCCTTTATTGTCTTTATCTATTCTGATCTCAGATGCCTTAAAACTACTGAGGGTGCTTGTGTTTTTCTTATTGGCTTATATGAGCTTCTTGCTATGTACATTCCAGATATTTCTCCCTGTCTGTTGTTCTTTTAAATTTTATTTGGGACCCCCTATGGTCACAGCTTCTCCCACCAAGGGTAACTGCTCCTGCCTTCAAATAGCATAGATCAGTGTTGCCTCTTTATGTATTTTACACAGATGGGTCATGTTTCATGAATGCCCTTGCATCTGGCTTAGTGTTTGTGAGCTTCACCCACATGTCACATGTGGTTGAAGGCTGCTCATTCTCATTGCTGTCTAATACTTCATCGTGTGGAGCTACCACAATTTATCCATTCTATTCTTAATGAGCCTTTGGGTAGTTTCAAATTAGGGGCTAGTTTTCAGTTTTTGACTTTTATGAATAGTGCTGCTATGAGCAACTTCACTTTTTAAAGACTATAGTTTAGTCCCTAAGATTATGTAATAAATACAAAGGAGAAAGGGCACCTTTTTAGTGGAGAGATCTGGTTGACACCACCTGAACCAAGTGCTCAAAGTTAGCATCATCAATAAGGGAACAAACTGACTTAATGTGACACAATGGGAAGGACATGGCATCCCCCCTGTGGTTTTCTTTCCAAAAATGTTTAGCATGAACTTAATGATTCAACAATCAGACAAATATAGACTGTGAGCGTTCTACAAAACAACTGGTCTGGAGTCATCAAAAACAACCCAATCCAAAAATGGGCAGAAGATCTAAACAAGCAGTTCTCCAGTGAAGACATACAAATGGCCAATAAGCACATGAAAAAATGCTCAATATCACTAATTCTCAGAGAACTGCAAATCAAAATTACAATGAGGTATCACGTCACACCAGTCAGAACGGCCATCACTCAAAAGTCCACAAACGATAAATGCTGGAGAAGGTGTGGAGAAAAGGGAACCCTCCTACACTGCTGATGGGAATGTAGTTTGGTACAGCCATTATGGAAAACAGTATAGAGAGTCCTCAAAGAACTAAAAATAGACTTACCGTATGATACAGCAATCCCAGTCCTGGGCATATACCTCCAGGTAATTCTAATTCAAAAAGATACATGTACCCCAATGTTCATAGCAGAAGTATATACAATAGCCAAGACATGGAAGCAACCTAAATGCCCATTGACAGATGACTGGATAAAGAAGTTGTGGTATATTTATACAATGGAATACTACTTAGTGATAAAAAATAAAATAATGCCATTTGCAGCAACATGGATGGACCTGGAGACTGTCATTCTAAGTGAAGTAAGCCAGAAAGAGAAAGAAAAATATCATATGATATCACTTATATGTGGAATCTAAAAAAAAGAAGAAAAAAGAGGACACTAATGAGCTCATCTACAAAACAGAAACAGACTTGCAGACATCGTAACAGTCTTATGGTTACCAGTGGGAAGGGATAAATTTGGGAGTTTGAGATTTGCAAATGTTAACCACTATATATAAAAATAGATAAAAATAAATTTCTTCTCTATAACACAGGGAACTATATTCAATATCTTATAATAACCTTTGATGAAAAAGAACATGAAAACAAACAACAACAAAAAAAAGCAATGCCATAAAAGACAAAAAGGCCAACAATTCTAGACTAAAGTAGACATGACACCATACTGAGTCCTGGACTTGAATAACTGTTGACGTTACTGGGACAACTGGAGAAATCCAAACACGAACCGCATACTACAAAAAAGTATTTATCTGTTCTATTTCTTGAAGGTGATTGTGGATTTATAGAGGAATATCTTTGTTTTTCATTGATACATGGTACAGAACTCAGGGAAATGTCATGTCTACAGCTGACTCAGAGCCTCACCACACACACACGGTGAGGTGAAGCAAATGCAGCCAGATGTTAACAGTTGGTGCTTCTAGGTGAAGACTATATGGGTGCTCACTGCATTATTTCCCCCCAATTTTTCCAGGCATTTGAGAACAACTATAATACTAATGTGGTCCTCTGGGATTTTTTTCCCACTCAACAGCATGTCTCTAAGACTCACTCATGCCAGTGCATGTAGCTGAGGTCCGTTAGTTCACTGCTGCATTATATTTCATTGTGTGTCTATTTCCTGTAATTTATGTATCCATATTTCTTTCGTTGTGCGTTCTTGTTTTTGTTTTGGCTATTGTAAACATTGCCTTCCAGCCCCTTCCAAACCACCAATGCTCTTATGTCCTCAGATCCTTCAGAAACGAGGTTAAGCAGCTATGAAGTTAGAAAACCCTTTCCTCAGGGACCAAGACTGGCTGCAAGGCCATTTCCTGTTGAATTCCTGCTTGACCAGGCTGGTCTGACTCAGGGCTGTTTCTCTCTGTGGTCAGACAGGTTCCTGACCCTCCGTCTGAGATTTCAGAGCAGTCTACTGCTTCCATCTTTCTTCTAACAAACTTAAAACGTGGCACCTAAAATGACATCAGTAAACCTTTGCCTCTATTTACGTTGCGTTACATTTTGGGGCAGGGATTACTCTCAAAATACAAGCTTCAGGAAGGCAGGAGCCATGCCTGGCTTGTTCACCACGGTGTCCTCAGTGCTAAAGACCAGGCCTGGCACATTGTCAGTGTTCAGGAAAACAAAAACAGTTAACCGAAAGAATGAGAAAATAAATGTCAGTGGTCAGGCATGCATTTTCATATAGTTGTTACCGGTATGTGTATATTATTTTGTAGGATTGCCAGGTGTCATGAGAGCTTTCCTTCTTAGATAAAGTTCCACATAATGATTAATTATCTATTTGTCACTTAGAACCACATAAATTGTCCATCGTGGTAAGATATCTTGGTTTGATTAGCCATGCTCTTCGTGTTGGGCGTCTGGATGGTTTCCAATTTGTGGTGCTATTATTAATAGCACTTCTATGAACATTTTTTTTCCTCTTTGGAATTAAGGCCTTACAAATCCCCCAAAGTGGAATTATGAGGTCAAAGGATAAGAAGTCTTACATATCTAGTTTCTCACATGTCTCACATGTTCTCACATGTTATTCAGGGAATCCTGAATAACTGAACTAACTTATGTGCCCCAGGCATACATGTTAGTTTCCTCACAGTTCTGCCAAGATTAAGTTTGCCATTTTTACTAGTTTAATTACATATTTCTTAATTGATGTGCACTTAGGATGCTTCCATATTTTGGCAATTATAAATAACGTTGCTGTTAATGGTGGGGTGTATGTAGTTTTTGAATTAATTCTTATTTTGTGGTTGGCTTTATTCCTCTGATAACTATGTAATTTTAAAAAGCTGAAGCTCTAAACGTTCTTAGAAACAATGAAAAGTACATATATTTTTTTTAATGTGCAGTATATTGTGTATGTGTATTTACATGCAATATATTGTGTATGTACAAATTGTGACAATTCTACCTAATAAAACTGAAAAATGAAAAAAAAAGCCACAATACCTGACGTTCAGTAGGTACCTATATAATTGCTTTAAATGAATTAATAAATCTCTTGCATCATCAAAAAAAAGTTAACTTCTAATGATCTTTGCAATGTGACAACCTGCCATCCAAATTTTCTCAACTGTGATCAGCTAAAAATTAAAACTACACATTTTAATTTATAATCCAGTTGTCCAATAACATTTCAAATTAAAGATTCCTTTTCCCATTAGTGTGTTGCTTCTGGTGTGTCTCACACTGAGTCCTTATAACAGTCTAAGTCTACTTTTGAAATGCATTCCAGTCCACTGGACTTTTTTTCTATTTATTTTACTTTAAATTTTATTTTAATGGAGGTACCGGGGATTGAACCCAGGATCTCATGCATGCTAAGCATGTGCTCTATCACTGAGCTATACCCACCCCCAATGTTTATTTTAATTCAATGCCATATGTTTTTCATGATTGTGACATCATCTAAAACTGGAAGGATAACTCTCCTAATTGCCTTTCTACTATAACAAACAAAATTCTCATCACAAGAAAAAAAATTTTGTAACTATGTGAAGTGATGGATGTTAACTAAACTTAAAACGGAGATCAGTTTGCAGTACACACATAGAGCAAATCATTATGCTATACACCTGAAATTTAACACAATGTTCTATGTCAATTATATTCAATAAAACTGGGGCAAAAAAGCTCTTTGCGACACTTGTCTGCTCTTTTTATTTGTCTGTTTGTTTCAGTAAACATTGACTAAATGACACTGTCCCCAGGGCTGAAAGCTGTGCAGGGTCCACACAACCCGGGAAGGAAGGAAGTGGCTCAGCCAGACGGGTGGCAGCGATGAGTGTGTGAAAGGAGTCTGGGGAGGAAGGCTTTTTCCCGCGAGGGAGCGGGGACCCCGGGACATACCTGCGAAGCCAGGCGCTAGAGCAGAGGCTTCACCCAGCAGAACTCAGGGCACCAGAATGTGACCTCCTCTCAAGGGTTTAAAGAGAAAGGCTAGAACCTGATTGTGGAAGGCCTCAAATTCTCAATTCAGAATATTGAGACTCTTCTGTTGGTGGTTAAAGCTGCCCTTTTGGATCACAAATCTGGCAATAATGCTGGCTCTGGACGGAGGATGGAAGCCAGGAGGCAGAGACCATGGATGCAAAGTGCATCACAGAGGCCAGAGGGAGAGGGAATTTTCAGTGTCCATCAACAGGGAAGCAGTTAGAAAAGAAAGTCCACCCTTCCAATGGGCTACTGATCACCATTAAGAATGAGGCAGCTCTGAAGCCTGTCATAGAAATGCCAAGAATATTATAAAATAAAAACTCTTTGCAATATACAGTATAAAGCATGGTCTGATTATGTGTGTGCATGTGCATAAAGACAGGAGACTACCCAGAACTACAGACAGTGGTTACTGTTACGGTGTCGGTGGTGGGAAGGGAGGACTCAGATTTTTTACATTTTACTTCTGTATGGTCTGACCGTTTTCCACCGAGCATGCATTATTAAAACTGAGACTATCAAGAGTATCCATGCTGCAGGGTGAAGTCTATGGAGGGCACCGGATTTAGTAATTAGGGAACCTAATTACCGTGACCGCTGGGAGGCAACTCCTTAGGCATTTGGCAGCCGTGAGGTGGGGTGACCAGCCGTCCCTGTCTGCCTGGGACTGTCTAGATTTTGCACTGAAGTGCACAGCCCCAGGGAACTGCTCAGATCTGAAGTGACGGTTAGCTGGAGAAACTTCATGACGCAGAGAAGCAAAGAGGGAGAGTAGGAAATTCAGGGGCCAAAGGGGTAAGAACAACTGAGGATTTTTTTTTCTTTAGGATTTAAATTTACTTTCAGAAAATGCATGGTTACTTTTAGGCACTTACAGTAGTTAGCAAAGTGTCATCAAGAAGTAATGGGTAATCAAAGACCTACTTTGATTTTTTTTTTTAAGTGGTGGTAGTTAGAACGTTGTATGTTGAGAGGTAATTAGGTTTATTTATTTATTTTTAGAGGAGGTACTGGGAATTGAACCCAGGACCTGTGTATGCTAGGCATGTGCTTTTCCACTTGAGCTATACCCTTAAATCCCTTGATATTCATGTTTTCTCTTCCTAATAATAAAAATAGCAATAATTTCATATTATTTGCTAAGAAACGAGTGTGTCCAGCATCACACCTTGCATCTCATACACGTATTATGTAGTATCTGTGTAATTCTTACAGTACCCCTACGAGGGGCTATTATTTTATTTTTCCCATTTTACAAATGTAAAGACTTGAGCCTCTCCCCGAGGTCACACAGCTGGTGAGTGGCATTAACTGCAGTCCCATTGATCCTGTCCTGATTTACATTTCCAGAGGACTAAGAGGAGGCGGGATGTCCCCAGCCATACCACCCTCCTGCCTCAGTCTGCAGTGGGGAGCACCATGCCCACCTCTCCTTTCAAACACTCTCCCAGGATGTCGGGAGAGGCTGAGAAACCGGCTTCTTGTTTTTCCCTGTAGGAGCTCCAAGCCCACCAAGCCCCTAGAGATGGCCCTGGAAAAAGAGAGAAAAAGGGGTCTTCCCTCGTTTTGGGGTGTACCCCTGTGTTCTCCGTCTGAGAGACTGTCTCCCTTTAGCCCGGGTGAGCCCAAGAGGCAGAACCAGACCCCTAAGTGTCCTTCTCAGGATTCTGGGTCTTGAAGAAAGGGGCAGTGGGAGCCAGGCAAGAAGAGGGGAAGGACAGCCCAGGTGGCAGGGAGGGTGTGCACAGAGCCTGGAGGTGGGAGGAGCAGTGGAGGTGCGGGGAAGATGGAGCAGGGCGTGCTCAGGAGGGGGACACAGGGAAGACGTGGGGACTGGGTGACCTAGGAAGAAGCTGAGGTCTCGGTTATCATGCAGCAATGCAACCAAAGCATTTGGGGGGCAAAATGCACAAGGAACTGAAGACGGTGCTGAGGGGAGGCAGAAAGCATGGGCCCAGCCAAGTAGGATGGGAGGGGTCTACATGACTCAGAGAGGGGACAGAGGGTCAGAAGAAGAGGAGGAAGGGCAGGAAAGAAACTAACCACTGGAGTTTCACATGGGGCCACAGGTGAAGTTTGGTGGGGAACCAACCCAGGGTGTCCTCCAAGGGGCTGGAGATGGCTGATGCCGCAGGTCCCCGGGGCCGCAGGTGCCACTACGTAGCCTTTATCCAGCCTGCCTGTTCACGACACAACTCCCAGCTGAGGAGTAACTGGGATCTGCAGGGCCCAGGGTGTGTTCCAAGAGCTGCCTCACCACTAGAAGGCCCACTCCACCCAGATTTATAGGATCCAGTCAGAGGAAGCGGCCCCTCCCCATCTCATGAAGGACTAAACAGGAAGGGCCACTTCCGGTCAGCAATGCCCAGGCCCTCCAAGTCTGGGGACCCCCACTGGGGGTGCAGGGGAGATGGGTTCAAGAGAACTGGCCACAGTCAATCCTGCTCTCGGAGCCGCGCAGCCTCAGTAAACACCCACTGACTGAGTGAATGAACGAACATGAATCCTTGACTGCCAGGAAGTGGGGTCCCTCCACCATCAGGCCCTCTCAGTCACTCACTTATCCATGCCACCCCAGAGCAGACACCCCAGGTTCCCTGAGGACACCAAGGGGGGGTTGGTCCCTGCCTCTGGGGCCCCCTGGGACTGGGGGAGAGACAAGCACCCAGACAGCTGGGGTGCAACTGAGGGCCACCCACTCTTCCCCTTCCTAGGTTTCCTCTCAAAAAATTCATCAAGAGGATGTTCTAGAGGCTTGCAGTTATAGAGGAAAAACCAATGAAGCAGAATCTTCCAGCCTTTCCTAACACACACCCCAGCAGTGTTAATATTACAGAGATGCAGCCTGGTCTGGTACTGAAGTGTTCAGGCTCGGCAGACACACCTGGGTTCGAGTATCACTTTCACCGCTTCCTAGCGGTGTGCTGGTGTGGTCTTGGGCACACATCTTAACATCTCATTTGTTGACTACCAGAGTGTAAAATGAGTGATAACACACCCCAGGGTTGTGAGAGGTGGACGAGCCGTTGCCTGTGCAGCACGCGGCACGGCACCCAGAGCATACAGAATGGTCACCTCAGCAGTTACCACTTCATCCTTACAGGGTGCGATTATTTAATGCTTAAATTAGTGGTGAGTCCAAATGAATGCTCTTCTGAGAATTTTACGGTACTTCTGAATGATTTCATCAGCCCAAATCACTATACTCTGCAGGCATCAGAAAACTAGATTCCTCTTGTGTGAACAGTGGGGACCAAGACCCCAGCCTCCTCCTCCCCTGCCTGTGCCCTCACCTTGTCCAGGTCAGCCCGGGAAAGGGCCGGATCCTAGCACCAACCACAGCTCAGCTGAGCATGACTCCAGCCCTGGCAGCTCACAGAAGGTGAGCGGGCTGGAGCAAGGAAGACTGAGTTTTGGGGAGGGGGGTGTGGATTAAGAAGGCTCTGAACTCCATGACTCACCAGGAACTTGGCCGGAAGTGCAGGGGATCTGTCTGGCCCACTCTGGCAGTAGCAGCAAGTACCTGATGCCTTTCGAGAGGAATGCCTCCCTCCCTGTCCTTTAGACAGCAGAGCCTGTCCCCTCAGGAGGATTACCAAGGTCTTCTCACTCTCTTCTCACTCCCAGACCCGGATGCCTGATCCCTGGGGCTCCCAGCAACCCTCTTTCCAATCTGAACTTCACTCCTCTACTCAGAAACTCCCACAGGTGCTCCAGGGTTCCCCTACCGCCAGACAGCAAGAGGCTCCCGCCTTTGGCCAAAGAAGCTTCCTCTTCACTTGAGCTTCTCCCCCACCCTACTCAGGAACCCTCCACCCCAGCCCAGCAAGCTTCCACTGAATCCCCAGAACAGCCTAGCCCACCTTCCCGTCTCACCCTTTCTGCTCCCCTCCCTGCCTCTGCAAAGCCTGGTCCCACCGAGGCTTGGTGACCCTTTCCCCCACAAAGTTTGTCCTGCCTTAAACAAAATTTTCTTTTCTCCAAGGATGCAACTTATACTCCTCTGTACCTTCTTTCCTCCCCAGGTATTTGGCTCAGCACTGAGCAGAGAATGCTACAAAAATGCATCAATACTACAATCAACAAAGGTTTTCAGCCACACACTTTGTGGGGTATGCCACAAAGGTAGAGAAAAGACAGATTCTGCCATCCCACACCAAGGAGGCGCTGCTGCTCCGCCACCCCCAAGGGGTGCTGCGGTGCCCCATCCTCTCCTCTTCTGGTGGCCAGGAAGCCACCATCCACACCCCGCCCCCAGGACAAGTTTCACCCTTGCAGCGCTGGCCTGCCAAGCCAAATCCTATCTTCCACAGGCATTTCCTTGGGTCACTTGGATCCTGGTGCTGATAAATTCTTCCCAGGAACCACTTAATTCATCAGGTACAAGGGGATGCGAAAGGAATTTGACCTACAAGTATTCTAGGCAGAGGGAGTAGGGCAGGGATGGTACCTGTAACAACTTCATCCTCCTCTTGCTCAATGGCTGCCCTGGAAACCAGGCCACCCCCACCTCCACCCCCAACACCATCCTCAGCTTCCCTCCCCCAACCCCTGCGCACACCTTCTCTGGGGGTACTTAATGCAATACCACTGGGAAGGGGCCCCTCCAAGGCTGTGGGACAGAGGCTGAGGAAGGGCAAGGAGGGCCGGGAGGAGACTTGGAGGCAGAGGGGCACTCCAGGCGTCCTCCCAGACCGGGCCTCTCACCAGGCATTTCCAGCTCCCTCTGTCAAAGGTTCCATGGGGGGAAAGGCCGAGTCAGCACTCTGGCCGCAACTCTCCCAGGGCCTGGCTTTAAAATCTGCTCTGGGGCTCTGGGAATGGCCATCTTCTTCCACCCCTCCCACCCTGTCAGCCTTCCGAGTTCCTTCACAGAGGAGCAAGACACAGGCAGGAGTGCAGGGAGGCAGAGGGGACAGCCTGTGTGCCTAGACCTATGTGGGTAGGGAGTTGCCGCCTGGTCTGTTTGTCTGACATTCAGTTCCAGGTGGGTCTGGAATTCAGGAGGGGGCTCTGCTCGGTGTGAACATGCGTCACCCTGACCCCCACCTCTTCCACGGGCACAACTGGGGCAGATACATGTCTTGGTGGCCTGTGTCACGTCATCCCACTAGCTAGGCCAACCCAGCAAGCACTGGCCATGGCTGGAGGCCCCAGAAGGGCTTTGCACAAAACTGCACTCGCTGCACTGACTGTCCCCTTCCACTCACCCCCACCCCCAAATTGAGTATGAAGCAAGACTAGGCTTTATGGGCCCAGCACTGGGGCTGCAACAGCAGTTCCAGTTCTGACTCCTGCACCCTCCCCAGGAAGCAGATTGTTCCCTTTCCCTCTCGGATTCTTGGTGAGGGATCTGTCTGTCCACACACTTCACTGTCACCCTTTGAATGAGTAACAGAAAGAGAAGGCACAGCTTCAGTTTCTTTGTTTTCTGTTGGTTGGGTTTTTGCATCTTTAGCAGCTCTTCTGCTGCCCAAGATAGTCAGAGCCGCCCACACACCACACACAGACACACACACACACACACACTCACACACACGGTGCCCAGCCTATCGCTGTATCCTCCTGATGGCACAAAACTGCCCCACAGAGCTCGATTCAAGCGGTGCTGTGCGGATGCTGTATGCCACAGTCTGTCCTTGAAGACCAAGTGTGGAAAAGAAAATATAAACACCTCCGAGGTGCCAAGAAGGGCAAACAAGTCCTTACAAATTATTCACAAACAACAATAACGCAACGGTCCTGCAGCAAAGCAAAGAGCCCGGCCTGGAGACTCCTGGACGGAGCCTCTGGTTTCCCCGGACGCGCCCTGCAGGTCCCCGGGCCCGGGCAGGGCTGGCGCCGGGTGGTCCGGGAGGGCGGGCGCGGGGGTCCTCCCGGAGCCCGCCCTCTTCCTCCGAGGCGGCTCAAGACCCCCGGCTCCCCTCCCCCGCCGCGCGCCACATCTGGTTCCACTCAGGTCCTCCCCCACCTCCAGGCGCGCTCCTCCTCCCTTTTGCCCCCGCTTTCAGAAAAGCGGAGACGATTTTTAAAAACCCAGTCACACGCACACGCACACGCATACACGCTTCTGAGGGGGGAAAAAAGGAGGGAAAAGTCGGCAGAGGCTCGCTCCCCGGCGCCCCCCGCGCCCGGCCCCAGAAGTTGGCCAAGTTGGCAGCGCCTTACCCGGGAGGGCGGCGGCGGCGGCGGCGGCCCTGGGGCGGCCGAGATGCAGACCCCCGAGGAGCAGGACGCAGCGCAGCAGGTGACGAGGCCAGGGCGCGGGGGCCGGCCGGCCTGGCCCCATGCCCTCGGCGTGGCGCTTGGGGGACGCAGGGACCGAGGGTGCACGGGCGCGGCGCGCGGTGGTAGCCCGGCGCTGGGCTATGGTGACCGCCCGCGAGGGGCTGGCGTCTTCCTCCGGGTCGGGACGAAGTGATGCCTCCCGGGGAGAGGAGGGGAGGTGGAGGGAAGGAGGAAGGCCGGGCGGAGGGAGGGCGGAGGGAGGAGCGCAGAACCAGGGAGGAGGATTTGAGGGGCAGAGGGGAAGTGAAGCGGGCAGCGTGGGAGGGGAAGAGGAGGAGGAGCGGGCGCGGGGCTGGGGCCGGGGCCCGAGGCAGAGCGCCGAGAGGGAGAGGAAAGGGGAGGTGGGCGAGGAGGAACCGCGGGGTCCACGAGGACCCCGGTGTGCGCTCGTCCTCTCGCTCTCCGCTTCCCTCTCTCCCCGCCTCTTCTTCCCTCTCTTCTCTGTCCGGGCCTGGAGCCCCAGACGCTGCGTCACAACTCCCCGGCTGGCGCGGGCGGGGAAGCAACTGCAAGACTTTCAGCAAACTTCACCGCGTGGCGGGACATGGGCTGCGAGGCCCGACTGGGCGGGGGCGGGCGCGGGGGCGCGCGGCTGACCCAGGCGGCCAGACCCAGGCCACTGGCGCCCCCTCTATCCTGCCTCTTTCTGCTTAGCATCTGTAAGCCACAGAGCATCCGCTACCTTCACGCATAGGAGGACCCCTCCCCCGGTCTGGTGGGGAAAGGGCGGAGCCCAAGGCTCGGCCATCAGGGCAAACACTGGGGGAGGGGGAGGCAGGGCCCCTGTGCCATGTGCGGAGCGCAGACACTTGTACCTCTTGTTTTAGCATTTGCGTGACCCCCGTGTCAGCGTCCCTGGCACAAAGAGGTGTTAGTGCTTTTGCTAGTTGGGGCTGTATCCAGAAACTCAGGGAAAATCTGTTCCGGAAGACAGACATCATCACTCACCAGCAACAGGACTGCTGGCTGGTCGCAAAGGACCAAATGGAAATTTCATAAAAGGGAAGACGAGCCACAGTTATTTCATATTATGCAACAGGTCACAGCAGAGCAGAGAACAGGACTGAGAGTTAGGACGTTGGAGTCCAGCCGTATCTCTACCTCTGATTCCCTGAGCTACCTTGGAAAAATCACTTGGGATCTCTGGGCTCAGAGCCTGAGACAGAGACCCTAATGCAAAGAAGATGCATGTTCTCCCACAACGAGCAACCAAATAAAAACACTATGAAACTGTAATGTAAATTTCATTGTTTCCTGTGCTGTCCACCTTGGTGCTATTCTTGGAAATAACAAGTTCAATGTTTTGTGGGGTTTTTTTTGTTTTTTTTTTTTAACTATCCTTGCCTTGGGTTAATCTTTCCCCATCACTGCAATGAGAGTATGGGGCGGAGATAGTCACTTAGCTCTTTCCATTTCTGCTGGGCTGAGATTCTTGCAAATATCAATCCAGAGGCTGTAGGACCCCAGAGTGAGCACCCAGTAAAATCCCCTAGAGTCCTCTGGAAAGAGTCCCAATATCTACACTTTGGCCCTAAATACTGGTTAGCAGTCAGGCCAGAAAAGCCCCTGGTACTCCATAGACAGCTTGGGCAAATCTGCCAGAACGAAGGCCCTTCTGGTGACTGTTGCTTCGCTGCCCCTTTGGTACACGTCTTCTTGCGGGGGCATGTCCTGGGATTCTAGTGCCTTGCAGACTACTGGCCATCCTGGGGCTGCCTCAAAGATCATCCTCTTGGCCTCCCCTTTCTCACAGTCCTCTTACTTGCAAGGAGGTTCAGGATTTGCCAGCTTCATCTAAGCTGCCCTCTCTTGTCAGAGCAGCTGAAACACGGGATGCTTCTTCTCAAAGTCATCTTATAGGCTTCTATCTGCTCACTTATCTCTGGATATGCTGGCCACAGTTCTCACCCAGGAGTCTCCTTGCCTCTGAAAGGGAACTCAAGCAGGGCTCCCAAGGAGCCCTCCAGGTTCTGAAACAGGGTTGGATTGCCCTTTCCCACCAGCCCAAGTAGGTCTGGGCATTCTTCAAACCAGCAGCGCAGAAGCTGACCACCTGACATCACCAGTGAATCACGTGGCTCCACAAAGTTCATCACTTGCCAGCACAGTGCACCAAGTGCCCAGCACATAAGAGATGCTCTAATTTCTTCACTCACCCATTCACCAACCATTGGTGGCCAGCCCTAGGCAAGCTGCTGGGGACTCCAAGCAGAGAAGACTGCCACTCAAGGGCTTAGCAACTCAAAAGTGCGTTGACTTGCAGGGATAGATGTTTGTCCAAGTCTCTGAGGCACTGTTCTAGTCTTGGCCAAGGGTGAGACTTCCTGCTCCAGCACACCAGGGTTACCTGCTGCATTCTGCCAAATGCCTGGGCCCATGTCTGTGGCCACCATCTGTCCTAGAGCTTGAGCTCACAGGGCAGAGCACTGGCTGAGTCTGGGCGATTCTCCCTGTGGAGAGTCCAGCCAAGTCCCTCACCATTCCTGTTACAGCTCAGTCAAATAGCCATTTATTGAGGGGCTACTATGTGCCAGGCACCAGGCTAGGTGCTGGGGACTTGTCCAGTCCAGGGGATTTCTGCCAAGATGATATTCACTATAATGGAATCAATACTGAGACACAGCTCTCCTACAGACACTGACCATCAGCCAGCAACAGGCACTGTGGGTCTGCTGATTTCATCAAAACTCGTTTAGAGGAAGAGGAGCACAGACTTTGGAGTCAGAGCGACCCTAGTTAGAATCCTGGCTCTCCCACTTACTTGCTTTGTGACGTTCAGTGAGTTACTTAAGCTCTGAAGTCACAATTCGTATTTGTACACAAGGTAACAATTCCTATCTTGTCCTGAGAATGACATGTTTTGTGTAAATAGAGGGCATGGCCCCTGGATAAAGATGTTCAGGGAATGTTAGTACCCTCCTTGAGCCCCATCTTTGCCATTTGGACATCAGGTCCCTTACTCCTTACCCTCACCCTGCTTGCCTCTATACCCCACCCCACCCCACTGTCCATGAGATCTGCAGAGGTCAGTTTTATCAGGATTGCAACACTGGGAGTTTTCCTTTGTCTGAGGGAATAACACAACCTCCCTTCCTGGTCTGAACATCTCCATGTTTAGCTGTATATAAAAATGGTATTCTGAAGTGCAAGCTAAGCCAGGTAGAAGCATCTCTCTGCTCACTTCGGTTGGCTAATACATGCATGTCTATAAGTAGCCCAGCATGGGGCAGTGGGACAAATGCAGGCCTGGGGGTCAGAATTGAGGTGGAATTCCAACCGGCCATTCCACGTGTCCTCCAGCAGGTCATTTCCCTTCTGAGTCTCAGGGACCTTTATTTTTTATTTTTATGGGGGAGAGGTTGGATTTTCTTATTTATTTATTTATTTTTTTTTAGAGGAGGTACTAGGGATTGAACCCAGGACCTCATGCATGCCGAGCATGCGCTCTACTACTTGAGCTATACCCTCCCCCACTTGAGGGAACTTTGGTGTACAAGTTTTGGTGTCCTTACTTACTGTGCTTAGGGTTCTTCTCGAGTAAGTTTCCTCTTCCCTGGTTCTGGGGCTCAGCAGCCTCTCCAGCCGGAGGGTGCCCAGTGGAGCAGAGCCCGTGGGCACTCCCAACACCTGGGCCTAAAACAGAAGCTTAGGAAAGAAAAACACAAGGCAGGAAGAATGCAACTGGATGGCCAAGCAGGATAGGAGGACATAAGGAAAGGAAAGATATGGCCAGTCCTTACCTGAGGCAACTAGACAATGGATGTGAACCTCAAGGGACAGCTAAGATTTTTTCCTCACCTTGTCCCTTTCCAAGCCAGGGAAAAAGTCTGGTCAAGCATGAGGCTGGCCTGGGCGGATCCCACCCCCTCTACCCTTTTCCTGGGCTCCTGCATCTCAAACCCTTAGCTCTCCACTCAGGCGCTCTGCCCTTTGAGTCCATGTGGCTATGCCCTCGTCCCCTGCACTGACAACCTAAGATGGAAGGAAGAAGGTAGGCATGGGGTTCAGGGAGACCCAAGTGTCCAGTTTTTCCAGGTTGTGTGATCTTGGGACAGTTAACTTTAAAGAACTGTTTCTCCCACATCCACATTACAGGGGAATTTTATGGCTATCTGTCTTCTTCTGACTGATCTTACCCCATTATGGCCGTAACTATAACCTAAAAACAATTCTGCCACTTTCCCTAGGTTCTTTCCCTTACTCCTTTTTGTCAGAGGACACCCAGAACAGCCCCCGACTCACAGAAGAGCCACTGAGTTTGTATCCATTCATTTTCAGCTCAAGGCCTGGATTAGACATCCTTTGAAAGGACTCCAAACCCCAGCTTTTTCTTTCCCAGGGAATAGGAGATAATTACCCCACGGCCCCTTCCAAGAAGCAGGAAGTGCAGACTTCCTCCCCGTGAGTCCAGAGTTTGGACACGGTCTCCCAGCTGGGGGAGTCCCACAGTGATGTCCACAGCCATCAGCAGGGCCCTGGAGTAAGCTCAGAGCAGGATGCTCACAGATCAAATGTCACTAGGATCCTCGCTGGCTCCTGCCTCCACTCGGGAAGCTTTAGCAGGTCAGAAACAAGCTGGCCAGGGGAGGTTGAGAGACGGGCAGAGGCACCAACCACAAGCAAGAGGGGGTAGCAGAGCTGAGCTGAAGAACCAGCTGAAGTTGAGTGGGATACAGTTCCTGGAACCTTCTACTGCCCTCCCCAGCCAATGCCAGAGCAGGCAGAGAGGAATGTCTACAGGGCCCTCTCCCAACCTAGAGCTGTAGGTCCTTTGAGCCTGTCCCTGCACTGAGGACTGGGCGAGCCAGAGGTTGAGGCCTACTCTGCTGTGCAGCTCTGGCTAGGCTGGCAGCTTCTGCACCCCTCTCTTCAAGATGTCACCTTAGGCTTCAGGAGGGAGGCTCTGATGCTCTCTTCCCAACTCAGGAAGGACAAGCAGGATGAAGTTTTCTCTAGTCTCAGTCCCTCCAAAGCAGTGATTGGGCCTAGTTCCTCCCACAGCCTTCTGTGGAGCTCACAGACCTTGGCCTGAGGCAGAGCAGGTGGGGAGGGGGTTCTGCATCTGCAGAGCCTCCCCTGACCCACACATCCAACCCCAGGCCCCTGGTGGAATAGAGCCCCTGATGCAGGTGGCTGCGTCCAGCTGGCCCACCACCCCGACTCCAGCTCCAAGAGTCTGGCCAGACCTTCCACAGCCCCCAGTGAAGCAGCAAGAAGTGGACTGGGGAATCAGTGAGTGATGACCAGTATTTTCTAAATGAAGTAAAATAGTAAATATCAGAAGGTATTTATTGCACATGAGCTAAGTTCTAGTCTGTGAAATATGCACTGGGTTGAGATGTTAAGTGTTTCTTATTACAGTTGTCATCAAATTTGAAAAATACTGCTGTTGAAGACCTGGAACCAGCTGTGCAGGCTCCGGGGCTGCCCTGCCCAGCTCCGACCTGCTCACTCCCTGATCAAAGGCCTGCATCTAACACCCTGCCCTGACCTCCTCCTTGGTCTCACATCAAAGCTCCCTCACACCCACCTGTCCAGCCCAACTTCCCCTTCCAGGCACCGTGCTCCAGCAGGCCAACTACTTGTTGTTCCTCCAGCTGGGCCCTGGGCTTACCAAGGGGCCTCCTCTCCTGATGCCAAGTGAGCACACACATGTGAGAAGGCAGAGAAGGGAGAGGTGTTCACGGTGCAGTGAGACCCCAGAGGAAAGAAGGCTGCAAGTGAATGCCTGGAGGTGAGAGAGAGCACGGAGACCCAGGTGTGACAAATGTTTCCTGAGAGGAGCCCAGAAAGTGTGAAGGACCCTTGGCTGCAAACACCACCACCCCTCACTCTGCTTCATCCTGCCTGTCTTTCAAAGCCCAGCTCAATGCCGTCTCCCAAGTCCCCAGGGACCTAATCTCACTCTTGTGGAATTTATCACCTCCCAGCTTACGTTTATGACTTGTTGTTTCTAAATGATAACATTCCTTAAAGCAGGAGCCAAGTCTGATGCACCTTTTTACCTCCCGGAGCCTAGCATGTTACTAACAGAAGGCTCTCAAGAGCTGTGTTTTGAGAAGATGCATGAAGTTTGAAGCTGTGACAACTAGCTCAGAGTGTGAGTGCCTGGCCCATGGTCACACAGCAGGTTTAGAGCTGTGACCTGAACACAGTCCTCACTAGAGGCTCTCCTGTCATCTTGTTCTTCCAAATTCCAAAACCGGGCACAGCTTTGTCTAATTACCTCGGGCTGAGGAGCAGGGTTAGCGTTACAGTTGTGGGCAGGGTTCTGAGAATCTGTAGATGCAAAGAAGCAATGGCTCCTGAAATTCGTTTGTAGGGAAAGATCTTCCTTTTCATGCTTCCCAGTGGCATGCCCTTCTCTTAGGGCTCAAGGCTCAGGTCTGACTATAGGATAGGCTTCCTTCCAGAAACAGGCCAGGGCCCACCCGCACTGGAGGGCCTTCTATGTCCTGCAGACCTCTCTCCAAGGGCCCCTGTGACACAGAGGAGGCATCTAGAACACCCTCTATTTTTAACTTTCTCAGTTGCTAAACACATCTGTACACCTCTCACCCCTTCAAACCTTACAGTAACCATGAGGAAGTCAAGGCAGATGGTCTGATTCCCACTTGTCAATCAGAACACAGGACCAGGAAGCTACAGTTGCCCAGGGTTGGGGTGGAACAGGATTCTTCGGCTTTCTCATCTATAAAGCAAGGTGACATGGTTAAAAGGGCCTAGGGAACCTGAAGCAGGGATGTTCTGGGAAACCATGGCCCCACCTTCCCACCAGTTCAATTCCAGCCCAGGACTGCAGAGGTAGGGCTGCTGCCCAGGCCAGCTGGGTCTCAGCAGATTTCTAAGGGCTAGCCATGAGGGAGGGAGGGACACAGTGAAGGGAGCCCAGGGGAGTGGGGCCCTAGGTTAGAGCAAGGCATGTGACCAGCTGGAGCCAAGGTGCAGCCTTCACCACCACCCCCCACCCCATAGTCTGGCCAAGGATGGCACTCACAGGATCCACTTCACAAAACTCAGCCTGCACTCCCTCCTCTTCCACCCTGCTCTGCCTATTGCTGGTCACCAAATCTGTCTGGGCTTCAGTTTCCTCATCTATAAAATCAGTGAGATGCTTCTACCTTGCCTACACCTAGGATGTGAAGCAACACAGCTGAGAAAGTTCTCTGCAAAGCAGTAGTGCAGGAGCCCCTGCCTGCCTTCTGCACCTGCTCCCCACACTGCCTTCAGGGTGAAAAGGCTTGGACAACACAGGCCACCATGGTTGCAGGCTGTGCCTGGATGCCGAGGAGGATGAAGTTACCAGTTCTCTAGCTGGGCACTTCCCACCATGCCCAGGAGGCCTGACCGGTGGCCAGGGCTGGGCGAGGCTGAGTCGGCCAGCCAGCTGCTCTTTGACCCCTTCGCACCACGGGGTCTTTTGCCCAGCATCACACACACCCACTCCGCCGACTCCAGCCTGTCTCGGGCCTCTGCGAACTTCCCCAGCACAATAGGGCTCTTTATTCCTTGCCCCCACCATGTCTCAGACCTGCTCCCAGGCCTGTTTTCCCAGCCTCTGGCAGGTTCTGCCACCCCACCCGCAAAGCTCAGCACTAGCCAGAGTCCCTTCCCGCTCTCGTCCTTAACCCTCCTCCTCTCCCCACAACCTCTCTTCCCTAGGCCCCTTCCAAGCAGCTGCAGTCCAGCCCAGGCTGTCCTCAGCCCTGATCCAGAGGGCCAGGCTGGATTCATAAGCAGACCTAGGTTTCAGTCCTCCTGCAGCTCTGGAACCCTCAGGTAAAAGAAAAATGAGATCAATCAATTCATAAGAAG
Organism: Camelus dromedarius; assembly: GCF_036321535.1. Taxonomy (NCBI): domain Eukaryota; kingdom Metazoa; phylum Chordata; class Mammalia; order Artiodactyla; family Camelidae; genus Camelus; species Camelus dromedarius. The sequence goes on from NC_087451.1 coordinate 40,876,547, forward strand.
GTACTGATGAGCTGTTATAAATATTTTAAAAGAAGGCCAAAGGTGGGAAGCTTTACCCAGAGGAGTGAATGGTTCTCGAGTATACTGTTAGGTACCAAGGCAGCTGTCCAAAGCTACAGAAAACTTGTCCTTCCTGGACTAGAAGGCAGGCAGGAAACAAACCTTCTAAAAGCATGTGGGTGACATCAGTCCTAGGACAGCCCAGGGCTTAGAGTTGATTTTTGTTCCTAACCCACAAAGTAAGAGAGCCACCTTAGTCTTCCAGCTAGGTGAGTTTAGACAAGGCCTGAGAGCTACCCTCCAACTGCCCCCTCATTGGGGTGGATGATAAGAAGGTCATCAGGGCTTGTGCTCACGCCATCTGGGAGACAGGTAACTAGAGGGGCTGGCCGAGAACGTGCATTTCTAACAGGTTCCCAGGTGATGCTGATGCTGCCAGCCTGGCAGCCACACGGGCCTATACGATGCTCCTCCCACACCAAGCCAGAAGCAGTCTTGGATCCAGGGTAAAAGAAGACTGCTGACTTTGTAGGACAGATGTTGAATTGAATCTCAAGCCAGAGAGGAAAGCTCCCCAGAGGTCTGCATCATTACCCAAGGCAAAAGGATCTGACAACCTGGTGAGTAGAAGCGTTCTGAACCTCAATCAGAGAACCTGGGGGTTCGAGGACCAGCTCTCTCACTTACTAGATCCTGTGATCTTTTTTAAAACCACATTTTTTTATTCCCTTACGTGCCAGGCACTTTACATGCCTTCTTTCTACTCTACTACAACCATGCAAGGAGATACTCCTGAAGCTTGCTGAGGTGGAATTTGAACTAGGTCTAATTCTGAAGCCCAGGCTCTTAACCTCCAGGTGCTTATGCCTTAAGAAACTAACACAGAACAGCTAGTTTGTGCACCGTGTCTCTCCCCCGCTTACCCCAGGCAGATTTTAATTACAGACAAAGAGAGTTCAGGCAATTGGAATGATGAGTAAGGGAGAGAAGGATTCTCAGAAAGCAAAAGATTGCCAAGGTGGGTCAAGTCAGTTGTAAACTTCACCTTTGTAGAAGCAAGGAGCTAGACCCAAAGCTTGCTTCTAGCTTGAGGATTCTAGGATATAACTATGTCTAGAGTTATTTTCCAAATTAAGAAACACAAGAGCTCCTTGACTGCTTATCTTCTCAGCTGGAAGAAAACCTGTCCTTCCTGGACTAGAAAGCAGGCAGGAAACAAGCCCTCTAAAAAAGACAGCAGACATGTCCAGGTCAGGCACAGAAGGGGGGAGCCTACGGCTCTAACTGGTGAGTCTTCTTTAAAGCTCTCCGTGTCACAGTGGGAAATTCAGAGCCCAATTCCTTCCCCTTGACCCCTGTATTCCATCCTTTCCTGGGGCCCAGTGCCTTTACCCCTGGATTGTGAACTCATGGCTAGGCTTTCCCCATTCTGTTCACCACTGTATTCCCACGTACAAGCAGAGCTGTTGGCACATCAGGGGTACAAAAGGTGTTGCATGAATCCACATATTCCCATCATGCCTGTGACATCCACTGGGACTCAGCCAGTTGCCAGGAGGCCTCCAGCTACACCCTAGGTGGTAGGGGCCCTGTTTGAAGCTGGAGAACTAGAGTAAATCAAGAGGCTGGGAAATTCACTTCTTAAAACTTATTTTAATATCCTCCCCACCCCCCTAAATTGGGAAAGGCCAAAACAGTCTGGCTAGGTTTAATTACAAATTAATACACATTTTTTTGTCATTGTTTAAAGTAAATCAACATTGTGGCAATAATGGATTATCCTTGGAAAAAGTAAAACCCATATTAACAAAATATGTCATGGAAGAACTCCACTTAGTGATTTCACTGGCTACTTACAAGTCTAGAAAAGGTCAACATTCTGCATGTTCCCTGGGGCTTATCCATGCAGTGGAAAGAGGCCCTGCCCAGACTCAACCAAGCCCAGTCAGTTCCAACCAAGCTGTAGGCCCAATAAAAGCAGGAAGAAAGGGCATCCCTTCTACAGGATGAGGACAGAAAAGGTAGGTCACCAAATAAAAGTCCTGCAGCTTCACTCATAGTGCTTGGGGAAAAGAGGGCAGGAAGCTAGAGGGAAGGTTTAAAGATGCAGCATTCCTTCACCCTTAAAAGAAAGTTAAAAATTTTTAAAGACAAAACCCAAAAAACTGCAAGATCACTGAATGAGAGGGAGGAAAACAGGAATAAAGTTTAATTATCTTGAGTTAGTTTAAACATGGTCTCAACCTCATCCATCTCTTCATGTATGCAGACACCATCCTTTTGCTGTTATGCTCAACCTTGGAGACCCCATGGGTACTCTGTTTAGCAGCTTGAAAGTAACAGTTTAAAAAAAGACACTATATACACACATACATATATCATGTGTGCACACATGTGTACAAATATATATTGCAATCAAATAGCTTTGGAAAGTTGGGGGCAATGAGGGCTCTGGAACTGACTTCCTTCCATTCAGAGTTCCACAATATCTACCCATGAACCTGTCTCCAGTTTGGAATACTCCATCTTTCCTTAAGGTCGCCTGATCCTGGGGAGACTGGGACAGTTCCACAAAACAAACAAAAGTCCTAAAAACTGTGTTACCCCTGGCATTTTTCACATGTAAAAGAAATACTAGAGTTGTGAGTTATTTGAGCGCTCTCTACCCCTTCCTGACTTCCCTTCCCCTGCCCAGGGAACTCGCATGCCTGAACGCTGCATCTTTAAATATTTCTGGCTGAGCCCTCTTGCCACATATGTCAGTAACATTCCAAGCTGGCTACCACATGTTCAGGCTCTGGCCTCCGTCCCCCTTGACTGTCGAGCGCTCTGTTGTTTCAAGGGCACGATGGGGCCACCCAGCTCCCACTTCAGCTCCATCTTCAGTTGATCGTACATCTCAGAAACAACTACATTTAAAAAAAAATTAGATCCAAAAGCATGTTCATATTTGAAATACCTATTTCCTTTGACATTATTTTTTAACTTCATTAATGAATCTATTAAAGTGAGTTAGACAAAGTGCGTGTGTGCATAATTGCACACACAAACACAGCAGCACACACCCACAAAATTTAGGGGCTTGAAGGTTGTTTCCTGCCAAAAGATCTAACAGAGGAAAGCTTATGTGCTGATCAAGTTTTAATATCATGTTAACAAGAAATGTACACCATTTAGCAAGCACACAGAGACTGTGGGTAGGAATTCCTGATCCCTGGAGCATTTGGCTCCCCAGCCCATTTTCTGCCTACCTTTGGAACAGTTTCAATAGTTACTACATTCAGAGAATCCAAGAGGACTGCATGGACAGATGAACCTTTATTTAAAAAAATAGCACTTCAAATAAATTAAAAGGGACAACCGTCAAGTGTTCAAATTGTGAAGAAATAGTCGAAAACCTAGAGAGACTCCAAGCTGCAGTTCTAACCTCATTCTTTGTCCAACAGCAAAAACCCACACATCTCAGTACTCCCACTCAATTTTTTTCCCTACTGAGATGAGGGAAGCAATTGCAAACAGGAGACCAGACGGAGGAGAAAGCTGCATCTGATTGGAATGAACATTGCCACGTACTTGCTAATACGGGTTTCACTTTATGACCAAATGTATCCTTTCAAAAATAAAAAAGTGGGGAGGGAAGCTGCATGTTTTTAAAAATTGAAATTATTTAGGGATAAAACACTAACTCTAGTGCCTTTAACGGGCAATAGCAACTTTTTTCCTCCAAAGTCAAACACCATCCCCAGCTGAGCCTTTGTGCTACGAGCTTTTCAGGAGATGTTACCTAAACTTTATTAAAAGAAAAGAACAAGTTTAAATATAGACACTGGACTAGCCCAGTCTGTATTTTCAAGTCCACATTCTTCATCTGAAGCACTGCATCAGGGACCCCCCTGAGTCTGCATGTTTTCAAGTTCACAGTACATGGAACCAGTTTTTCTTTTTATTTTTTCCTCACTCAGAGCAGCCACACGCAGTGGCCGTTGATGCCGGAACCTTGGGCGGGGCCTTTTCCTACGAGGCCTGGCCAGAGCTGCCCGAGGTTTCTCCTCAATGAGAATCGATGCTGTCATGCTCTATGGATGGGAAAAAAGCAAGAAAATAAAAGCACCTGGTACAGGTTTCATGAGATCCATTCGGATTCGCTATGTTCCAAACCCGCTGCTAAATGCCATGTGTCCACTCTGTGCGTGTCAAACAGTCCGTGGCCTAGAAGTGGGTCTCAATTCGAAGAGCTGTTATTGGACGCCCCAGAGGTTGATGCAATAGCAGCTCCAGCAGGGCTACTCGTGGAGACCGACTTCCGGATGTGAGGAAGCAAGTAGGGGTCACAGGCCAGCTGCTGGACGTCGATGCGGTCCTCCTTTCGGTAGGCTAAGCATCGCCGAATAAACGCCTGAAAGGAAAGTTTCTTGAAGAAGCATGGAGCAGATAATCCTGGCACCCCAAGAGGGAACCCAGAAGTTCTGGAGCGGCTGCCAGGGCCCAGAGCAATGTCTCCTAAAGAGAAGGGGCTCAGGGCCTTTCCCAGAAACCTCCAGGCAGACCAGAGACGAGTAAGGGAGGAGACATGCTGTCAACGGCCTTTCTCTGTGGCCACTGACTCCTTCCCCAGCGAAAGTGGCTGAGCCATCCCCGAGGAGAACAGGGCATGACCTCTAATACCTCTGCCCCCAAAGTACAAAGACCAGCACAAAAATCTCTCTGCCTGGCTGGTGTGCATGGGCACAGTCTAACTTCACAGTCCTGCATCTACCACCACGGTCTCATGTGACCTTCCTGAGGAAGTGGGAATTACAGTGACAGACTGTCAGCACATGCAGGGGAAGGTGACCAACACTGACCAACAGTACAGTGTGTCACAGATTGGCAAGTGCTTTCTCTGTGTATCTCATTCTTCCCTGAAAGATCATGAAGCAAATGATCAGGCACACACCTAAGCAGTAAAGGAAAACACGAACAGAACTTGTCTCCCCAAGAGTACTGCAGACATAAAAACATACTGTGAGTGGAGTTTGATTCAGAATCCTAAATTACTACCAACACAGAGGTTTCCTCTGTGCTAGGTATGAAGAGTTATGTAGCCTCAGTTTCTACAATTCTTATCACAAAGGCCCTTACATAGATCTGTCTTTTTCTATTTTTTATCCAGACAGTTCTATTAAGTCAAAGTCTTACAACATAATTACCTTGAATAACTGAATTTATTTTAAAAAATCTAAAGCATAAGTATCATCCAAAGTCCATACTTTACATTAGGGTGATGATGATGCCTCGATGCAGGTGTGTCAATTGTAGCGAACATACCACTCTGGGATGTGTGTGTGTGTGTGTGTGTGTGTGTGTGTGTGTGTGTGTGTGTGTGTGTGTGTGTGTGTGTGTGTGTGTGTGTGTGTGTGTGTGTGTGTGTGTGTGTAGGCGGAGGGAGGGCAGGGAGTATTGATAGTGGGGAAGGGGTATGTGTGTGTGTGTGAGAGAGAGAGTCGGGAGGGTAGGGAGTATATGGAAATGCTTACTTTCCACTCAATTTTGCTGTGAATCTGAAACTGCTCTGAAAGTCTAGAGTGTGGGTTTTTTGAGCATGAGCCACCAGTTCTCCTTGTTTGGCCAAAAAATAAACCTTTCTTTGTTAAAAAAATAAAAATAAAGGTACACTAAAAAAAAAAAAAAACCCTAAAACATAAAATGAACTACTGATCTTCTATTTTTAACATGTTTAATTAACAAAACACAAAAGTATAACACCAATTCTGGTTTCTCAAAAGCAAAGACACCTATAGGTAGCTGCTTCATTAAAGCATCTGGAAGATAAAAACAAATTCACAGAAATGAATACAATGATCCTTGGCCTTTAAAAATGAAGTTATCTTAGTGAGACACCTGCAGCTGGTGGGAAATAGGTGTTCTTGGGTAGGATACCAATCAAACTCCTTTTGCCTTGAGTTTTCTCTCTACAGAGCTGCCAGAGTAGGCTTTTAAAACAGCAATCAAATCACACAGTTGCCCTGAGTAAAACCTTCAAGTGCTTTCCATCACGGTTCAGTCTGTCCTGCTGCCTCGCCTACCACTCTCCACCTGCTCTGCCTGCTCTGTGGACCTGCTAAGCTCACACCCACACCTGAGCTTTATTCGCTTCTCTCTAATCAGAATGTTGTTCTTCTGAATCTATACATGGCTCCCCCCTTCTCATCAGTCAAGAGTGTTCAAAAAGTCACTTCATCATTGAGGCCAAAGCTGACCATGCTATCAAAAAAGGACTTCCCATCTGTCCACTCCTTAGTCTGATTTATTTCCTTCATAACATTTATCACCATCTGAAATGTATTCCTTTTCCGCTATCGTTTATCTCACCTAATAGAATGTAATCTTAAGGGCAGGGACCCTGTCTGTGTAGGTCACTGCTACATGTTCACAGCTCCTTCTCCACTCCCAGAACAGTGTCTAGTACTTAAGAGACACTCAATAAATACTTGTTTTGTGTCAGGAGAGAGGAGAAGGTCAGGGGTTGGAGAAATTACTCAGAGAAATAATAGAAAAAGCAAAGCGGTCATTTCTGCTGGGCAATGGGTTAAAACTTACCTTTGCTTCAGGTGTTACTACTGGCTTTGGCGGGAACTGCACTTCAGTAGCTTTGAGAATAGTATTTTCTTGTAGAATGTCTTGCTGGGACTGGTTATGGCCAAAAGGCTATCATATAAAAACAAAAATCAAATGTAGGTCTCTACTTAAAATTAAAGAAAACACAATTCAAAAACCACAGGGAAGAGGAAGAAAACATCTCAACAAGAACTGCTAGAAGGAACTTTGGAGATGATCTCCTCTAATTCTCTTATTTTACAAAGGACAGAAAGGCTCAGACTTTAAGTAACTTGCTCATAGTCCTACATCAGGTTAAGGCAGAGCTGGGACCAGAAGCAGCATCTGTTATATCCTGGTACCTCTGCTAAGCTTTGCTTACAGCAAAGTTAAAGATTCAGAGCAGGAACCGGCAATTTCCTTTGCTCTGAGTGATACCTGTGAGCCTAAACAATACATATGTGTGCCACTGGCAGACCCAAGACACAGATAAAGAGATGGAAAGGAAGTACAAGAAGAAAAATGATAAGGACAAAGTGGGAAAAAAACCGAGTCAGGGCTACTCAATGGCTTCATCTGTGCCACAAACTGCCATTTTCTATAAATTGTTAAAAAAGTAAGTTCATGCTCATCTCTACAGTGTTTCCACTGAGATCACAATTCTTTCTAGCTAACCTCTACCGCCATTACCAGCAACACTTCCACAATATGAGAGTATAAATAACAATTAACCCCAACTAGTTCTGAACAGTTTCCCCATGCTAGGTAGGTAAGATAAACAAACACCAAGGGAAAGTTAAAGAGGAAGCTGAAATCTGAATTAACATTTTGGTCTGGAAATTGTAATAAAAAATATTAGAGAAGTCTAAAGGGGAACACTAAAACATACAAACACACTGACAGCAGGAACAGGAATATAAATATCCAACTGGATTCTAATATATACATTTATAAGATATCATGTTCACAAGGAAGATGCAAATATGAAAATTCACTAGGTGTAGTTTACAACCTAGGGTTTTACTTGTTCAAGTAATATACTGCCTTTATCAGAACTAACAACAAATATTTTGACATCACCTCCCAGTACAGAAATATAAAGCATGCTTTTATTAATAAAAGCTCTAACTAATATAGTGGTTGGGAATAAAGAGCTGCAAATACTTCAAGTTTCAGTTCTTGGGACCCTTAGGAATGGCTCCTGGAAGACGTATACTTTAATAAACTATTTCATATAATTCCCTATACATATTATCAGAATCAAAACATAGACTGGATCTAGTTGACAAAGGTAAAAAATGAATGTTTTCAACAGCCCAGCAGAATTCATTAGGTTCCCTTAAGATTGAGAATTTCTGTTTATGCATACAGCCTTTATAATTAACTCTACTTTCTTCCAACCACAACTTTCAGAATTTCCCATTTTTTAAAAAAAATTTTTACTGAAGTATATAGTCAGTTCAGGATTCCCTTTTGTATAACCTAATAATTAATTCTAAAAGAATAATCCACACACCACCACCATGTACATGCACCACCCACGACGGAAGCCACCATATCCAACCTTCTTCATTACCTTCCTTCCATAAAGACACTGGTAGAAGATCACACCCACTGACCAGACGTCAACTTTATTTGAGATCTTTGGTGGTTCTTTCCCAACCACAAAACACTCTGGTGGTAAATACCTGGGACAAAAGGGAAATAAAAATTCTTAAGAGTAATGCCCTATTATTAAGCCTTAAAATATACTTTTCAATTTACTGAAAGAGGTAAATATTCTCCCTATCTCCTGCTTCACCCACCTCCGCCTTCTTTCCCAGGGCTGTGCCTAATATAAGTGTCATTCAACAAGTTTTAGCAAGGAGGGAGGAGCACAAAAGAAGTGTATTCTTTTATGACAGCTGCAGCAACAAACATTAAAATGTAACTAGAAGTGATGTGATTTCCTTTCATGCTGGTTGAAGATGTCGCTAAAATAAACAACTATTTTTTAATACACTTTATTTTTTTAGAGCAGTTTCAAGTTCACAGCAGAACTGAGCAGAAAATACAGCGTTCACACATGGCCCTCCCCACCCACATATATATAATAAACAACAATTTTAAAAGTCCAAATGAACTCAAGACCCAGTACAAATCTCTGAGGGAAGTGGCTGTTCTGCCTTCTTAAGGTAGCCTCTTTTGGAAATCGAGAGTGGAAATAACCGCAATATATAATCAATGGTGACATTAAAGTTCAAATTATCGAAGGATATCTCACATTTCCTACTTTAAGGGTGATCAGGGGCTTACTGGAAGAATAACAAATAGTGCATAAAAAGTCAAACAAACTACTAGTTGTTAGCCCAACTCATTCCTCATCTGAATTCCTCCCCTCCCTACCCACCCCTGGCCTCTAAAGAGACTAGCTGGACAGCCAACCACACCAAATTGTATGGTGTGGAAGGTAAGTGCCTCTTGGCATTTAGAAAACCAAAGAAATATGCTTCTACGCATTGCCTGGAGTCTTAGCCATGGCATAGCTGGAAGGCAGAATTCTGAAGATAACAGATCAATTTCTGCAGATTTCATGCTGGCAAAATCAATTCTGCGAAAACTCTTTATTTTAAACCCTGCTGTGCTTCTGATATAAAAATCTAAATGTATAGCTGGAACGGGATCACAAGAGTTAAGAGGCAAATGTTCAGGTTCAGATGATTTTTTTTTAAATAGAAGTTTAGTTTCACATTCTTGTTTCTTATTTATTATTTTTAACAGTCATTTTTAGATGATTAAGACCACAGACCTAGATTATTATTTCACAATGAAAGCTTTCAGCCAAAACACACATCGAAGAATGAAAATATAGAGGACTCATGAAGTGAGGGAGGGAGGGCGGTGGCAGTAAAAATACAGGAAAAGAATTTATAAAAATACAGCTCTTCCAAATGCCATTAAAACCTCCCTGAACCCTAAGTTTTCATGGTCCTTGATTCTTTAGTATAAATAATTTAAATATGATCTTGGATAAATAACAAATAGAACCTTGATGCTAAAATGGTAATTTTACTGTATTTATGACTTTTGTGGAGGTGGTAGGGAAGAAGTTCTTGTTTGTGGTGAGGCAGAACAGAAACTGTTGAACTTGTCCAAATGCAGAACAATAATCTGGACAAATATTTAGAATACAAAAGACATCGTCCCTTAACAGTACCAGCCTGGCATATTACTTTCTAGGTCTCAGATTCCCCATCTGTAAATGACAAAACACACTAAGTCTTCACCCATATAATACTGAAAATAATAAACATTCTAATTCCCTATCAAGGACTTTGGGAGGGAGAGTAGAAGACAGTTCTAAGATACTATATAGTAAATTGTGTTTAAAAAACAAAACATAATTTGCATATTCCATCATGATAAAGTCCTCATGGAGAAAAATTATTCTCAAGGCCTAGTCTATGGGTTACTTACTGAAAAGTAGTATTCAAAGTAGAAGAAGTCTGGAACAACCAAATACTGCAAATAGTCACCTAAGATCTGTTAATGTCTTTCCATCCTATCTGTACCTCTCTCAGACATAAGAAGATGACGACATACTGAGGGTGTTGATTATAAACACCAATCTGGAGACTTTTTAAACACAGAAATCCATAAAATTTAATTTTCTCAGCAGCTCCCTCTCTACCTTACCCTTCTATTATGAAAAAAATCTTCAAATATAAAGTAGAAAGAGTAGTAAAATGAATCTGCAAATAAACATTACCTATCATCAGTAATTACCAATACGTGGCTAATTTTTGTTCATAGACATCCCTCTCCACCTTCCCCAGATTACTCTGAAGCAACACCCAAACATTATAATTTTTATTTAAATTATAACCACTGAATTTCTACAGCTTAGCAAATATAGCAATAGGCAGCAATGAGAACTAATTTAAACATGAAAAATCTTTACCTTTAAAAAAGAACAAGCTATCAAATGAAAAGCTCAAATCCAAGTTCCAGTGAATTTATACAGCAGAGGTATAGACCTGTTTCCAGAATTTCCAACAGCAGATATTTTTGTATCATTTAGTGACAGGAACACTAAACCCACAATAACCACCCCAGTGAATAAACACTGTAAATGTAGCTTCTATTTTAAGCTGAGAATCTCAAAGTTTTAATTTAGCGACTGATTTTCACTATAGGTACCATCTCCACAAACAATAAGAAGCAACAGAAAGTAGACATTTTGTGTACGTGGTGTTTTTAGCAGGGCCGGATCGATTCTTTAATATACATAACATAAACATGAGCGGGCTGATGAGAGCAGGGCTGCTCCTGCGTGTTGTGACATCCCCCTCTTCTCTGACTCCTTCACATCAACAACCTCATTCCCAGGCAGTCACTATTCTGCTAAGAGCCTGGCAGGGCAGGGCCTTCCAGTCTCAAACATAAATGATCTGACCAACTGACCCTGGGGTTTAAAGCATGTGTCCCCCTCCCTTAGTGCTACTAGAGGCTTCTCCATGTTCAGAATCATACATTCCAACGTGTGGCTCTGTGTTACCACCCCCGTATAATCACAAAGTCAAATGCCTGAGCTGCAGGTATCCTTTATGGTTCTCACTATCAGAAGTAGTACTAGGTAGAAGCAGGACAGGCATAGCACAGGCAGGTAGAGCTAGGTGGGCAGGGTGGCTGGGGGTAGATGAGTGACAACAGATGGGAGGAAATGTGGCTCAAAACCTTTTAGAACATGGCTGCCAGAAATGGGTAAACTTCTTGGCAAATGGCGCTCACTTTTTCCTGTTTAGATTTCAAGGGATGCTGTGGTTATTTTACAACCTGAGCTTCACAACCTAGTTCGTGAGAGTCCATCATCCTCAGGCAATCCCAGACCCCATTAACTCATAAAGAGAGACCTGCATTTGTACTGAGAAGAATTTAGGGCCATTCTTTACATACATATGAACAACTTCATTCTCTACCTAATTGGTAGGGCCAGGTTTATGGAGGAAATCCACAACTCAAACCCCTGACCACACATAATCTCTTACAATAGAAAGAAAAATTGAGACAAATTAATGTAAATCCAAAGAGTCAAACTGCTGAAAAGGCAGTAACTATTTGGAGAGGAAAGTCTACTACGGGTTACAGCATTTTTGCCTAAGCAGACAGGATGTAATTTAATTAATAATTACCAGCACATCAGTATAGCAGAGCCACATCTCCACCAGCCAACCTGACAGATCTCCCAGATACCTACCAATAAGTACCAGCACCTTGTGACGTTAGCTCCATGCCATCCACTGAATTGTAGCTATCATCATCCATGATCTTGGAAAGACCAAAATCTGTGATTTTTATCTCTCCACACGCTGTACCATTTACTAAAAGAATATTACCTAGAAAGATAAAAATCTTCATGAATAAAAAGAGACTTATAAATTAAGAGAAAAATCCAAGGTAATGATAGATAAGAAGGGGAGAACTGAACTCAAACTCTTGCTCGCAGTAGCAAACACCTCAATCTCTGGAATAAAATGATCTGGACTCTGGATGTGAGGGGAGAGTCCTAAGTGTCTGGCTGAAAACTTCCATTTTCCAAGAATCACCTGCTTAATGTGCCAAAACCACCACTATGAGCAGTGGAAAAAAATAATTAACTCGCCAAAGTAAAATATCACTTGTATGGTTGGTCAGAAATAGTTGGAAAGTTTCATCTGAACTTTCAGTAAGAATCTCTAAACCACCCTGTTTAGAACAGTAGTTTCAGGGGGAAAAAAGTCAAAGAAAACATACAAAGGATTCTAAGCTAGTACCACAGTGCCACCTACAGCTCCTGCAGCAGGAAAGGAAAATGTATTGGATTCAGTGACAGAAAACCCATCATCACACAATGGCCATCTCTTTAATGAATTTTTTAGTCATTTGAATTATACTAGAACATTAAAGAATAGTGAAAAGTGAGATTTAATATGCAGCTATCAGAAGAGGAAAGAAAAGTTAACAACCGTGCCCACCAGGAGGTAAATGGGCATCTTCCTTTAACAAGCTCAGCTGGTTAAAGCTGTCTACGTGCAGACTTCTAAAAAACAGCCGAGGATGACAATCACAAACGGAAGTAAGAAGTCTAACTGCTCTCTACTTAGCTGATAACTATCAAAGTGATGGAAAAGATGGAAAACTCTGCTTGGAATTAAATGAAATGGGAGACATATGTGCAAAGTAAGCTGTTAACTTTGGGTCACTTATCAAAGAGACTTGGAGTAGAGGAACTGCTATGTAGTGTGAGTAATGGGAAAGAACAAAACCGAGCTTGCCAGAGCAGTTCTTTCTTAATCAGACTTACATCATGAACTGCCCTGGCTCTAAAGACAAGAGCATTGTTTCTCCAGAGCATTTAATATGACCCACCCTCTTAAACCCAGTGCTGTGTGGCCAGAACTCTCGTATTCCCACACCTACCCAGGGAATTTAGTCAGATGTTATTAGGCCTTCTTGGCTCCCGCCAAATCCCCTAACTTTATAAAATTAAAAGTCACTTATAAGACCAAAGAAAAGCTACCGATACTGTCTCCTAAAAGTCAGACATACCTGGTTTGAGGTCATAGTGTATGATGGGAGGTTTTATTTCATTTAAGTACTTTAAAGCATTCACAATCTGCATGATAATGGATCGGGCCTCTTTCTCCGACATTAATTTGTGCTGTTTCAGGTAGAAGTCCAGATCATTTCCCTCACAGTATTCTAATACTGTACAAAACCTAAAGACAAATAAACCAACATTGACCAATAAGAACAAGCAGATTAAGTCTAACTAAATCAGCCCAGTGAAAACATCAGGTTAATTAGCTTCTCACTTCTTTCTTTTGCTCCTCAAACTACTCTTCTATTCTTCATTCAGTATCAGTTACCTGAGTGGTTTCCAGGAAGAAAACTGCTTACTCTCTTGGTGAAAAGTCTCCACACCTTTCATGTTGGAACCTGCTGTGCTCAAGTTCACCCAGGGCACACCCCTTCTTGAATCCAGACTAAGAATACCGACAAGAACTGTCACATATTTAAGCGAGGTATCTTTTCAGAGGGGTCTCCTTTACTATCCACGTGATGCTTCATTTCTAAACAACTACATTATGACCAAGTCACGATTCTCACTGCAAACATTTTATACGATCCTGAGTGTGGCCAGTGAGGAAGAAAATGTAGGGTCTGCCCAGGTCCCAAGGGCTGACTGCAACTACCTCTCCTGGCAGTTTAGCACATACTGTTCTATAATTTCTCTTTGCTAAACATACGAGGCATAAAAGAGCTTTTTAAAGTACAGTATTTGTGATTCTAATAAATGTATTATTACATAGAATTAGTTGTTTCTTTCACTTACATCAATAAATCATATAGACCCAAATTAAGAACTACATACCATTTGTGGCATTAAGGGTCATGTGTCTATCTTCTAAGGCAGTTATAAGCTGAAGTAAGGCTTCCTGAGAGATGGATACCTTTTAAACTAGTCTAAGTTGTGACAAAGTGGGTAAATCACTCAGGGTCAAGCTGGGAAATAAAAACCACTTGAGAATTTAAAACAGAGAGGCTTTAATTCAGAGAACTGATCACACAGATGACGGAGGAGCTGAGAAGACAAAGCAGCCAGTGAGCACCCCAGAAATCATCTAGAGCAGGAAGTCATTAGCACCCTAGGGGCCAGAGGGAGGAGATGGCACAAACAGAACCAGGGTCACCAGAGGAAACTGGAACCACAGTTGGGGGGAGGGGACCCCACCCACCACCACCACCTGCCTCCCCACTGGCTGAACCCCGATGAACAAGAACTGACACAGGTAAGCACAAGGGCCAACACACTTAAAATGTAGCACAGGGGAAGGGTGAAAAGCAGACCTGAGAGCAAACAGACTCAGGACCAGCACTACAGGGCTCTGGGCAATTTGAGGCCTACAAAAAGTACAGCAATGAAATGTGGACACAGTCCTGTGGGATCCCCAAACTGAGTAACAGCTTATGCTTCTTATGAAACACAGCATGTCCTAACACGCTAGCACCCTATTTGAGAAAACAGTCTAAAATTTATAGCTTCTCTGATCTGAGATGCTGAAATCTGAGACTCTCAAGCTTAGTGAATTAATTTTTGACCCAAATGCAAGTTGAAAATAAAATCTCACTTTTAATACCTGAACAACTCTCAGAAGACTTTCTGAAACATGGTCTGACTTATTTTTGGTGAAAACTCACCACATACACAATAGGAAGAACAAAGTAAACAACTCAAGAAGAGCACAGAATCAACTCAATTTCTCATATTAATTAAAAGTGTGTATAAAATTCAAAACAGCAGATAATCTTAAGTCATCATCTTTGAAATGACTTGTATTTACATTGGGGGTAGGGGGTATTCTTCCTAGTATTCAAGGAACTTTCTCAAAGCAAAGCAATAAAGCCACCCTGTGGAAACCTGCTCTCTAACTAGACAATTTTCTGAACCTGACTCCATGCTACACACAACTGGGCTGGATACAAAGGCCGGGTGCCTCCGACTTGAAAGGGGAAATCCCTAAGTGGATGTTTCCAAAGGGAATTATGGTCTCCTTTTGGGGCCGTTTCTAAATGTGGGCCGGTTCTCTGAGCAGCAATCTCTGAGACACGTGCTGTATGGAACAGGCCAAATTACCCTGGGAGGCAGAAACACCTGTGGGCCAGATCTAGGTATGTTCTCCCGTCTTAGTTCAGGCTCCTATAGAGAAAATGTTTCCAAATGCTGAAATATTTCTAAACTCCCTGGATAAACCCAGAGGTGCTAGAGCTTATGTACACCAAGTAATAAAACAAAACAATGTCTAAGATTATTAAAGATCTCAGATAAGTCACTGGGCTTCTCTGGTCCTCAAATCTCCACCTACAACACAATAAGGCTAAACTGAGATCCCCCTAAGCCTACGAACCTACATTTTAAGATGCAGCACTGGGCTATGCCACAGTCATTCTCATTGTACGACAAAGTCACATTGCTGGTACTTCTTTAAAAGGCCAGTCAGTGCTCATCAGAGTCTCCAGGGTGAGGTAAGACTCTCTTGATTGGTGCTTGTCAGTGGTATGCTGGCACCAATTTGTGCCAGCTTCCGAGAGCTGATAGTTAAAACTCTGTTCCTTGAGTCATCAATACACTGCAAGAAAATAACATTAACTGCTAAGCTAAAACGGTAAAGAAAGCACTTACGAGTCAGTGTCCAGTGAAAAGTAATCATACAGCTTAACTATTCTGGGATGATCCAGTTCTTTGTGAATCCGGTATTCCCTACATGCATGCCTGTAAATAAAACAGAAAATCAACATGGTGTATTTTGGCCGGTCTCTTAGTACTCTTCCAGGATACCCTAAATATTCTCTGACTTCTCCACTATTCTTGCATATTCATTCCATTCAGGTCCACCTCGTCCTTTCTTCACCCTGTTTTCTCTACCAGTATCTACCAAGCTGTTCAGAAAATAGTAGGTGCTCACCTTTTACCCTTTCAAGTTCGTTCTATGACAATCTCACCTCTTTTATATTTATATCTGAATATCAGAGCTTTAAAATGCATACAGACAGCAATTTTTCTCTCCTCTAAAGCTGATATTTCCTATGTATAAAAGTTTATATTCTGGGGTTACATCAAGGGGACCGATTTTAGCATGTAAACTCATTGGGTAAAAGGACTACCAGTTAGATAAGGCAATTAATGATACTTTAAATTTGTTTTTAAACCTTACTCCTTACAAAAAATAATTTAAAGAATTATCAGATTTACTTCCTTCTAAGAAAATGCAAATCTGATTACAAATTTGAAATTATGGAAACCCTAGTTTTCTTAAAACAAGAATTTATAAATATGTATTAACATCTTATTTTGGTACTTTTCCAATGTAAAATTATTTAGGAAGATTAGGAACAAGAAAGCATTATATAATCTGACATATTCATATACTGAATTTTAAAAGAATAGTAGAATGTGTTAATATAATGGAATTACCAATTTTAAAAGTATTTAGTTCTTATTTACAAAGAAAGCAATAGGATATTATATATTATACATATTATAAATATCATATATATTATTACATATTACTATAAGTAATATAGCACCATTTAGTTTGGGGCATTTAGCTATAAGGAAAGACAGAAAAGAGAAACTTTCCACAGTATGGTAAAATAAAACCACACACACACACACACACACACACACACACACGACATTTTCTGAAACTGGTGTATTCCAGCATGTCAAAAATACACAGAAAGTACTCAACCAATGAAAAGCTGATGAACAATTACAGGAAAGAAAAGGAATCTAAAAGTAATTGTTTTTCCCCAATGGAAACTTTGTTTGATTAGGTTTATTTTTCAAGTTGCGACTTTTTGGCCGTTTTTGCTTCTTCTGATGCTTTATTTAATCAGCATCCATATTTCCTTCTGAAAAGAAAAGACTGGCCAGCAGTGAGGCAGAGCACTGTTGGAACACACGTCACACTGGGACCAAGAAACCTTGGCTTCAAGTTTGAGCTCTGTGACAGCACCTCTCTGGCCTGCCCCATCTCTGCAGCAGACTGGAAGTTTTAAAAGGAGCTCCTTGGATACAAATGCATCCGGAGAGAAGCTAATCAAATGTAACTTCTACCAAACCCCTCATTTCACGAAAGCAACTCCACACCGTCCTTTTTCATATAACAAGATTCCTTGTAGCACTTCATTTGCTAAAATAAAGGTGATGCTGTTTCTAAAAACACAAGTTTAGAAACCTATGGACTAAATAGATCACTGTTAAGTCATTTCTTACTCAAACACACTATAAATCTATAGCTCCCCACCTTTTTTAACTTTTTGATTTTGTGCATTTCAGAGTAGAGAACAATTTCTCCATCAAGGTACAAAAAATAGAGGAAAATAAAGGAGGCAAGAATTATGAATCAAAGGAAGTGTCATTCAAAGTCCTCACCAACTTAGAAAACTTTTCTGTGTCAAAGCACTTCCTCAACGTCACGTCAGGCTCTAAGGCCATTTCTTTCACTTTACTAGTTAAAGCAGAGGCTCTGCCATGCCCTTCATATGTTCAACTTTCAACTTAGCATTCAAAGGATTAATGCACTATACAGAACTTTAATAGAAACAGGAAAAACTTCTTCACTAAAAGTGTTAGTCTTTTGCTCTCTTATACGTGGATATATATTTAGACTTTCAATGATTTTACCCTAGAAAATTAGAAGAGTATTATACAAGTGTATACTAACTACTTCAGACACAGTTACATCCTTGGATAGCTTTATATGAAATTTTCTCTACTGTAAAGTTCTTAATATGTTATTTTGGGGAGTCATCGAGTAATACCTATTAATGCGTTAATAATGCCAAAGTAGAACAATCAGTGTTACTTGTTTGTGGGGGAAGGAGAGGAGAGGGGGTAAAGAACAGAACTCAAAAATAAACACTACAACAACTTTTTATTTTCTTTGAATTCTTCCTTTTTTTTTTTTTTTACCCAAATAAATATCTTGATTCCAGATGGGGCTGGGAAGTCATCCCCTCAAAAGGAAAAGCAATCAAAAGACCTTACTATGTAGGGTAATAGCAGTAGCATTTTCTTATTTTATGTTACCACAACAGTGAAGTATACTACTTTTCAGTTTAATACTGAATTTTTGAAGCATTGTCTGAAATCTGTTAGGTTCTTAATATAAGCCTCCTTAATTTAAGTAAGTTTAAAGGAATTAATAACATTTTGCTAATTGACTATTATCTGTAGCCTGAAATTCATCAGTATGGTTTCGTATCACTTAGCAAGCAAAACCTTTCAAAGAAAGGTGGAAGCGTTTTAAGAATTTTCCCCCAAGGATGAATGGAGGTCACAAAAACTTTGCATACTCCCTCCCCAAGTGTGTCTATCAGCTCAGAGATGGCCCCTGCCCAGACAACTCCACAGAAGGTGCTCCAGTGCCATAATTCCCACCTCTGGTGAGGATACAAAGACTAGGAAGCAACACTGCAAACCTAAGCTGAACTGGTAAACAGATCAGAAAAATGAGACAATTCCCTTCACTTGCTCTATGACTCCATCTGGTAGACAAATGTGGAACGACACCCAATCCACACCCACCAGGACACAAACAGCTTGCCAAGTGTGTCAAGGAGGCACATGGTCCTGGCTTCAATCCCTCACTGCTTCAAAAGGCTAGGGTGTGGGGGGAGCAGGTATAGCTCAAGTAGTAGAGTGCATGCTTAGCATGCATGAAGTCCTGGGTTTAATCCCTAGTTCCTCCTCTGTAAATACATAAATAAACCTAATTACCTCCCCCCAAAACAAACAAACAAAAAGGCTAGGGTGAGCAGAACCCTCAAGAGTTCATTTTAAGATCAGCCTAAAAGCTGTATACTGAGACTAGCAAAATATGCATAAATATGCAAAGCACATATAGATTTGCAAAAACTCTGCACAGGAATTATTTTCTCAAGTTTGACCACCGTTGACCTCTGGTAGTCAACTGGGTTAGTGGTCAGCATACAGGGAAGATGCAGAACAGGCTCCAAGGATTGCTGGAGGGCATTTTCAGAGAGATGCATGTACTGTTCCTACACCCTCAGGTACTCTGAGACTCTCAGTATAATGGGGACATTTCTCACCATATTTCTAACTAGTCAGAACAACATGTGGTTTCCTTCTCTGACTGGCTCCCTGGCATTCACTGCGGCGTGCCATTCGTCCCTGCATGTCAAGTGCCTGGAATACACTTACAATAATGTAACTGCTCCTCAGAAGCATCTGGACTACAGCTGCCTGTCACATAAGGGACACATGTGGGGTGTCATGCATAGAGCACACACCATCCCTTTTCCTACCTCTGCTAAGCCCTATGTCTCTTAATGCCACAGGAACCTTCTCTTGCCCAGTGCTGAGAACCACTGCCAGTCTGCATGGAAGAGGAAGAGTTCTCGGGTCCCCAGTGAACTGGAGGTATAAAGCAAGCGTTGCCTTGCTCCACGCCCCAAGAACAGGTTGATGATGTAGAAATGTTTTATTTTCCCCAGGAGATTTAGACGCTTACTAAAACGCTACTTCAAAGTCCACTGCTTCTTTCCCCTCAAAGTACTGTTTATAAGAAAAAAACAAAACTGCTTTTATAGAAAGGAGGCAGACTGCTTTATATCAAAAGGGGCTATCTCCTCCTTTCAGGGGTAGGACATGACTAAGGTAGTACAACAAAGAAACAATATTAAGCCCGGTGGGGATCCTAATAGCAAATTAAGTCTGCGTGGCCTCCCAAGCAAATGAACCATGAACACCAATGTTCTGATGCTGGTAGGGAGGAGGTGGGGGTGGGTAGTGTCAGGACAGGCAAAGCCTGACATTAGTGGAACAAAGAAATTCACACCTGCACATGTAATAACTATTCATTCTAAAGAAGTCACCCTCCCACCTCCAACCCCAAGTACAGATAAGGGCTGCCACAAGCACATTCTAAACACAGGAAAGCACACTAACTGGGACACTGAAGACCAAGAACTTTGAAATGGGGTCAGTGAGCACAGCACTGAGGAACTGAACAAGTCAAACAGGCACCACTGAGGCACAGCAGATGCCCCCCCCCAACTATCTCCTCCAAAGTGAAATGACTGAAGCAGCAAAAAAAAAAACCCACCCGAAGCTTCCCAAGCTTCCCAGACCACTAAAGAACACTCTCATCTGGTTTCTACAAACAAGCAACAATAATTTCTAAGGCTTTACTTGTTTATTATAGCTAATTTTAGACACAATGGAAGGGGAGGGTTAAAAGCATCGGCTTTGGGTTAAGAGAAGTCTAGATTTAAATACCAGCTTAGCCATTTCTTAACTGTTACTCAAATTCTGTTAAGTATCAGTTTCCTCATCAGTAAAACAGAAAATGTATTCACTCCTAGGACAGTTATGAGGACTAAATGAAACAACAATAAAGC
The DNA here is from genome assembly GCF_036321535.1 of Camelus dromedarius. NCBI lineage: Eukaryota > Metazoa > Chordata > Mammalia > Artiodactyla > Camelidae > Camelus > Camelus dromedarius. The sequence continues at coordinate 40,897,070 of NC_087451.1, forward strand.
ATGTAAAGCTCTTAACACAATGCTCAAACTACATCTATTATTACTAAATTTCAAAAAATGAGCACTCTAGTATCACTTACTTGTGGTAATTCTCCTTTTTCTCATCTCTCCAGTTTTTATTTAACTGGTGAATTTTCACAGCTACATATCTTTGTTCTGTTAGATCAAATGCCTGTAAAGAAAAGGAATAAATTACATTCTGGATAAATGCTAAACAAGAATTACAGGCAACTGACTTGAAACTTCTATTTAAAAGACTAACATATTCAAAGTCCAAAGTGCATTATTAAGTAACAATAGTGGTGGACAACACAGCACACACTTGTCTCAGAGCTGCAATCATCTTCTTGAAACTTGTGATCAGATAATTTAGAAGTCTCCAGACGCACTGGCACCAAGGGGTTTAGAAAATAAAACCAAGCATACACCACAAACAGAAAGACAGCCCATGCCTTAACAGTCATTCCCAAACAATTCTCTTCCCAGACATCCTATACCCTAGCTGGGACTTTTCTCCCCTAGGTTGATTCTCGCCCCTCGGCTGACACCAGGACTTGACAAGCTTCAGCAGTAAGTCCTGCCACTTTTGAAACGCTAGGGACACAGACTGTCTGCCTCCTTGAGAAACAATCCCCCAAGATACACCTCTCTTTGCTGTTTGTCTAGAAAATAATCTTTTAATTTGTTATACTATTTATTGAAATAAAAACAGAAACAAAAACAACAATAAAAATACAGCTCTACCTTTAGTCCCACCCCTAAATGCTAGTAAATAAAAAGCAGTTTTTGATCCCCACCACTGCTGGCTACACAGTGCTATCTTATGCAATGAAAAAAGGTAACAGGTTTTTGAGGATGCCTGGTGTAAATCACAATTTGACAAAGTAAGTAGCACTTTAATACAACAGATTTCCCCTGTTCAAAAGAATTTATTAGGGAACTCCTTCAGAATGAATAGATTTTCTTGGGCTTTAAAAGTTCGGATTAAAAACTTACTACTTCAGTTCCAACATTATTATCAACTATCTGCCAGCTTCCACAGATGTACAAACAGATGAAGGCAACAGGCACAGAATAAACAGTCCGTGAACAGTGGTAATTACAGTTCCACAGATCTTTTAAAATGTAAGCTACCTCTAGGAAAGCACAGGATACAAAAGAGGGTTGCTTATAAAAGAAACTTCTAATTTATATTAAATTTAAACCAGTGTTTTTTAAAATATAAAAACCAAACAATTCAAACAGAACAAACATCTTATTTCATGGAAATGGAAACTTTTGAACTGTATTTTTGTTTCAAATTCTGAAGTCCACCTGCATGCATGCATCATGGCTTTATAGTAGAGAACCATTTCAAACTATTAAAAACCAGATTAAATATCACCTAATTTGTAAGAGCACTAATGAACTGTAAGTGTCATTTATTCCAATTACCACACCATATTTTTGAATCCAAGACACTATGATCCATCACTCAATTAAGAAGGGCTTCTGGGGAGTGGAAAACAGCAAAACAATAACTACATTAAATGTACACATCACTCTAAGAAGCATCTAGATCTCAGAAATGTTAAAATGTTTGAAGAATATACTAGGAAAAAAACAGGATGAAGAAATCGCTAACAGGTAACTGGAAAGCACCAAGAACCAATTTTAATGGTTTTTAAAAAGGAACAGTCCCACCTCTGGGTATAAAGCCAAAAGAACTGAAAGCAGAGTCTCAGAGATATTTGCACATGCATGTTCAAAGCAGCATTGTTTACAACAGACAAGAGGAGGAAGCAACCCAAATGTCCACTGGCAGATGAACGGATAAAGAAAATGAAGTATATACATACAATGGAAGGTTATTCAGCCTTAAAAAGAAGGAAACTCTGTCACATGCTTCAACGTGGATGCTTTGAGAATATTAATCTGAGTGAAACAAATTAATCACAAAAGGACAAACACTGTGTGATTCCACTCATATGAGGTATCTAAAAGTAATCAAATTCATAAAACCAGAAACTAGAACAGTGGCTACCAGTGGCTGGGGAGAGAGGAAAAAGAGTTACTGATTAGTGAGTAGAGCTAGTGGGTTTTGCAAGATGAGAAAGTTCTAGAGAGCTGTTTCAAAACAACATGAATATACCTAACACTACTGAACTGTACACATTAAAAGAGTGAATGATAAATTTGTTACATGTTTTTTAACCACAATTTTTAAAAATTACCAAAAATAAAAAATAAATTAAGCATATGGTTCAAAAATGAAAACAAAGAAGAAAGCAGAAGGAAAGACTGAAAGCAAAAGTTAATAGAAAACATAAAACAGTAGATTTTATCAACAAAAATAAACATTTCAAAAGAAAAGAGAAATAACTAAGGTATGGATATTTTTAAATCAAGATGAAACAGAGTGATTTTCCAGAAAAACTGAATTACCAAAACCAAATTAAGAAGGGAAAGAAAATCTGAATAGATCAGTATTTATAGAAGGAACCGAAAAGGTTGTCAAATAGCTTTCCTCTAAAATGACATCTACCTAGGTGATTTTATGATTCAGTTCTAACAAACTTTTAGGAAGCCAACAATTCCTATGTAATGCAGAGCATTCCAGAACACAGAAGAGAATTTCACAACTCGTTCTAGGATAACTAAGACACAAGAGCTAGACAATGCTGCTTGCACACAGAAGACAACTATGAGTCAGTCCTACTATGTACACAGACTAAAAATATGAGCAAAATATTAGAAAATCAAACCCAGCAGTACACTAAAACTAATTATTACAGTTCTGGAAATGTATAGTGATGACAGTTTCACAACACTGTGAATGTACTTAATGCCACTGAATTGTACACTTAAAAAATGGTTAATTAAAATGGCCAATGTTTTATATATATTTGTGTGTATATATATATATAACCACAATGAAAAATATTATAAAAAGGGAAAATAGTACAACTAGTTTTTATTGTTATCTGAAATGAAAAATTATTTTACTCAAAAGATCTCCCATATAAAAATTCATATGGGCATAACATAAATCACAACAGCAAAGGCTACACCTTAGGAAAGAGGGAATTACCAGGGCCACGCAGTAAAGAACACTTAACAAACCAATTCAGCATTTAAAAGCTAGGTGCTAGAAACATCTACAGAAGTTTAAGGAGGCCATGACTGGTTAATGTGTGATATATCTGCAGTTACATTTAAAACAGACCGAATTCCTCATTTAGGAAAAATCAACTGGAGGCATAGCAGCCTGTACTTTGCTGGCCCAACTGAAGTACTCTAAGCCAGGACACTCCTTCAGAATGCCAGCGCTACTAAATGCTGACTTAGAAAATGAGAACATTTTAAAAATAAAAACCACGTTTTCAAAGAATTAATTTTAACAAATCTATTTTGTTTAAAAGTAACATTCATTTCTAACAAATGAAGATGGGCAGAAAGTACAAAACTAGAATAAAAATCGCCATAATTCCATTACCCAGACATGAATGTTATTTTCTCTTCCTGTTTTTTTTTAAATCTATAATTATTTACTTTTCAAACTTGAAAACAGGGTAAAGTATTGTATTTTGCTTAGTTACTTAAGTTTATTGGAAGAAGTTCTCCCAAAGGTACAGGTTCTTAAAGTTTTTGAATTTCAACCAATAGCTATCAACCCACAGTTATCACTATTCTTAATGTTCTCCAAGTTGATAATAATCAATAATTTAACCCTCAGTCTCTGTACCCAGTTCCTCATACTTACCTTGTAAACTTCACTGAAACCTCCTCTACCCAAAAGATGTAACAACAAATATCTGTCATTTAGCGTTGGATGATCTTTAAATCTGTGGAAACAGGAATATATAACAATAACACCCAGAGGTCAAGGACTACACAATTTTCCATGTTTCCCAGAAAATCTAACATGTTATACACATGATTACAGCTACTGCCAACAGCTTGGCAATGATCACCAATACAGCAAATTCTGAGCATTTTATGTTCTATAGTTAAGTTCTATAGTTCCGAGACAGCATAAGTACAATGAACAGCATTAGCTGTAGAGTCATGCACCATGGGTGCCAGCCTCAGCATAGCCACAATTAGACTAGTGACATTTGTTGACCTCCCTCCCTTTCTGCTCTGCTATAAACTGTGGGGGGCAAACTATACACTAGAACAGAGATTTTCAAACTGCGCTACTTGGTTCCTCCAAACCATTCAAGAACCACATGCTTCTGCCATTACAGAACTACATAAACTAAAATTCTAAGATTTTTGGCCTTTAAAAAGATTTCATTATGAGTCACATGTTCTACGTGTTTTCTCTTTAAGATGTTAAGTCTTCGTGATATAAATGTTTTCCCCATATAGGAGTCCACCTTGTATCATTTTCTAACAATAAGACAAAGAAATTAGAGTTTCTGGCAAAAATAACTTGAAAAATATTTCTGCCTAGTTCCTGATCTTAAACAGCCCCACTAATAATCCTGAAATTACTTTATTTTGATTTTGAGAGAATGGCATGCCTGTGGAGAGAGAATGGCATGCCTGTGGAGAGAGGTGACATTTCTGCATTGTGGTTAGCTTGGGAGTCAGCTCCACATATCAACTCTTTGTTTGGTCACACTAGTCCCTGGTCCCTGGTCAAGTTAATTTGTCTAAGCCAGTTTCCAGATCTATTTATTGAAGATGACCTATCTCATTTGATTATTGTGATGATTAAGTGACACAACATAAGGACATTTAGCACCCTGCCTGACACATAGTGCTCAGTAATGGGAACTGTTGTTGCCTGCCACTTTACAGAAAGGAAAGTCCAGGGCTCATACTGGCCAAAAATACACAAGCTGTAGCTATGTCAAAAATAAAATCATGTTTCAGAGTCAGAAAAATGTGGGAAAGAACAGATTATGGATAGAAGCCATTTCCCACTTGCAATCTACTTTTCATAGTTTCAACCCCTTAAATGAGTTATAAACAAAGGTGAACATTTATCATTATTTACTGTGCTGAACTTAAAAGTTTTTCTTAAACATCTCAACATTTGAATGGCCCGTAAAGGTCACTGAGAAACTGTCATCTCAACCCAGTGATCTTTCCACAACACCATACTGTCACCCTTCGCTTCACCCTAATAAGGCTCTGTAGGTAAATCTGAACATACACTACAACCAAACCATTTGTGACTACAAAGCATATTGCTTTAGTAACCTCTACTTGTGTAAAACTGCTATACTGTATGCATAGATATATATTTAATATATAAACCTAATATATTTACATATATTTAAACTAACACAAATCATAATTCTGTTCCTAAAACTGTATTACATACTATAATAGCGCTAAGCACACTATGGAATCATATACCAAATTTACATTAAGCAAAAATATCATTCTAGACCATTCGATTCATGCTAGAAAGTGCTCAGCAATCTCCAACCCAACATACCCCCAACTTGCTTACTGTGAATTATCTTCATTATGTATCCTTTTTAGTTCCCTGATATGTAGATTTCTAACCCTTTCTAGCCTTTCCAGCTCTGCCTGGATCTCTGCTTCTTCCTAAAATGAAAAGACAAAAAACCAACTCAGAACACAGGAAATTTTACGTTTTCAGAATCTCATTTCAAAAACAAAAGCAGACACTTCTCTTATGAAAAGCTAAAGGAAGATGTTTTGCACTGAAAAAGATTTTTTTTTTAAGAACCAGAATTCTAATCATAAAAAAACCCCAAAGCAAAATAATAAATAAAATTCAAACCACACAGAGAAGTATAGCAGGAAAAATGAAAGTCCTCTGCCCCCCCCTTTCTCTTCTCCATGCCCATTCCCCAGATATATACACTTAAGTTTCTTGCGTTAGTTTCCAGAAACGTTTGTTTTGCGTTTATACGTATAGGCATGCACTTTTTTCTTTTTTAAACAAAAACCAGGTTCTCTATTGGGTTCTGTTCTCTAAGTGTGGATTACACTTGGTGCCTTAAGTTCTACTGACTTAACAAGATCTGAGAACCTACTGGGGGAGGCGGGAGGGAGACACACACACACACACACACATAAATAGCAGTTTATTGAATGCTTACTGACCATCTTCAAGATAAGCAATAAACACCAAAAATGTATAGGCTGCTGAATTAAAGACATGAGCCATCTATATCTAAGATACCCTTGTGAACACTGTCAATAACAAATTCTGTAGGTGCCTTTGTGTTACAATATGGCTCTTCTTAGTTCAGGCAAGAGGTAAGAGCTGCTATGTGATTTAAAATATCATAATAAGTTAAATATCAATTTCAGCACCATCTGCTCTTATTTTTACATTTAATTTTTGCCAAAAAGATAATCACTTGTGAAGCCTTATGAGGTATACAGAATTATCTACTGGTTACGTCATTAGTGGGAAAAGCACTCTCACTGCCTGGCTGCAGTTGACTTGAAAATTGAAAGATCAGAGCTCCACTATTAGAAGACTAGGTGTAATAGTGAAAGTACCTATTGAAGATTCTTGCAGATATATGAAGCTATTAATTTGCCCAAATGACCAAATAGCTTCAACAACAAATGTAGACTAAAAATTGTTTTTCTCCAGACAGATTTTCTCATCATACTTACCTTTTTAAGATGACCTAATCTGAGTTTGAAGATTTCTTCTTGTTCATGGTATTCTGCTAAAGTTAACCTGGAAAATAATGACAGAAATTTCAGTAAATTATTTGAAATCATAGTGTGCTTAATGCCAAAGCATGTTATACAGTACACTGAATCTCGTAGTTAAAATGACCAAAAGACAGATTATCCTGCAGTCTTTTGACGAGAGAAAAACTTCTATGATTTATCAGATGTGATGTGAAGGAAGGAATTCAAAGCCAGAAGTCGAATTTGTAAAAAATGAGAAAAATAAATGAGCTATATTTTTACACTCCTTATGAAACGAGTTTTATCTCATACCTTACTCAGATGAAAATCCATTAGAAGAGACAACCAAAAATTATATGTCTTAAGGTTTTTTTTAAAGGGGAAAATAGTAAGCCAATGTATTTTATTATTTTTGATAACTCTCTGATCTTGATATTAAGAGAAGAACAACATAGCAGGAAGAGTCCAGCTTCATAGCAGCACTGTTTACAATAGCCAAGACATGGAAACAACCTAAATGTCCATTGACAGATGAATGGATAAAGAAGATGTGATGTATATATACAATGGACTATTACTCAGCCATAAAAAAGAATGAAATAATGCCATTTGCAACAACATGGGTGGACCTAGAGATTATCACATTAAATGAAGTATGCCAGACAAAGACAAATATCATGTATCATTTATATGTGGAATCTAAAAATGTGTGTCTGTGTGTATATATATTATATATGTCTGAATTTTATTTACAAACCAGAAATAGACTCACAGATATAGAAAACAAACTATGGTTACCAAAGGGGAAAGGGGGGATGGAAATAAATTAGGAGTTTGGGATTAACAGATACACATTGCTATATATAAAACAGATAAACAAGGATCTACTGTACAGTACAGGGAACTATATTCAATTTCTTGTAATAAGCTATAATGGAAAACAATCTGAAAAAAATATATATGTATCTAAGTATGTACACGTATAACTGAATTGCTTTGCTGTATATCTGAAGCTAACATTGTAAATCACTTCAATAAAAAATAAAATTAAAGAAAAGAAAGAGTCCAGGATTTGGAGTCTGAGGACCAGGGTTCAAAGTACAACTCAGGCCATGTGACCTTGGGCAAGCAACTTTAATCTCAGTTTCCTAAAAATGCAGCAAGTAATGATACTTATCTTAAAAAGCTGTTGTGACTATTAAAACGAGAATGTGAAGAGAAATAATATGTAAAATTCTATATAACAGTTCTCAGTTCTCACAGGACTGACTTGATGGGTCATCACTCACTTCATGTTCCACCTAACCTCAACTGCATCCTCTTATCTCAAAAATGAACATGTAAGAAGTGATATCTTACTCCTCCATCTTAAACCTCTTCACATTCTAGAAGCACACACATGTATTTCAAAGTTTTTTCTAAATAGCAAGAGAAAGAAGGAACAGCTATCCTATCAACCAGGAAGGGCCACAAAATAGAGCCTTTTGAGGTCTGACTAAAAGAAAATTAAAATAACAAGAAAAATACACCCACTAGGGCTGTTTCACCTATCTTTTCATAGTTGCAGAAATATTTACATCCATTACTCCACATCACACAAGTAAAAAAGGAAGAAATGAAAAATCAGAGCTAAGAATTCTCTCTGCCTGAAATAGGTTCAGTACCAGGAAAGGATAATGTAACTCACTCCAAGACTCCAGAGGACTGCTTCTGCCTTCTAGCCAAAGGAATGAGCCAAGTCACATACTGTAATTAAAGACTGGACTCACAGCCTTCCAGCTTGGATTTTACACAGGACTCCAGATGGCAACTGCTTACTGACATACTACTGGCCTAGACTGAATTCTAATTATTATTCTACAGCAAAAAAACAACCTGTGCCTGCTTTATCACTCCTAAGCCAACGGTCTTATGCAGTAGCATTAAATAATTGTCAAGTAATACTGGAAGGAGAGTCCCTTCACAAACTAAATACAGGAGCCAGGAAAGAGAAAATAATCAGATTAATGTGTACAGCATTTGCCTAAAGAATTCTTCAAATATGGGCTCCTACTTGGACTTTTTGAAAGGAAATATTTTTTCTTAGAATCTAGTTTTAAAATACTCAGAGTGAAGATGTTTTCCAAATTTACTCACTGTGCATACTTTTATCACTATACTTAAAGTAATTATTAGTTTATTCATCTGCTCATTTTCCCTAGAGAAACTGTGAGCTCCTAAGGCTGGGTTGTATCCTTCAGCTCTGCATCCCTAGTGTCCAGAACAGGGCCAAATACATAATAAGCATTTAACAGAGACTTACTAAATGAATGTCAAGGAAAAGGCTCCCCAACACAACAGGTATGTATGGGGTGAGGACTGGTCTTAAGCCATCTTTCTCACTGGAATGAAGAAAGATACATTTCTGGGATGTCATGAACTTTTAATAATGGTGTAATTAATGTATGTATTATTATACTTGAGGTGGATTAAGGGTTAATTTGTTTTTGTGAACTAATATGAAAACATTAAAGGCAAAAGACATATTAGTCAATAAATTACACAGTATCATTATCCCTTATTTGTGGCTCTCTTTAAATCCCACAATCACACAGGGGTGACCAGTTAGCTCAGATGGTTAGAGCGTGGTACTAATAAATCCCACAATCACAGCTTTACAATATTTCTTTTTCCCTTGAAAAAAAACCAGTGTAGCCACTATAAATATACTGATTACAATACCAATGACTATTTCTATGAAAAAAATATTTTAGATTTCAAACATCCAATTCGGAACCTGACTTCGCAGCTACCATCAATTCTTTATAGAGATTTTTTACACTATTATCTGTAGGTCTTTTTTCCCTTTTTAATTTGAAAGCCTCTTGAAGATAGAGGTGATGGCTTAAATATCTTCAGGGTATGCATAAGAGATATTTTAAATAGGTGAGTAACATACAGGTTTCATGCCAATCCTGTTTAGCAGTCGTGCCTCGTTGGCAAACTATAACCTGTGGGCCATTGAGCTCACAGTCTGTTTCCGTAAATAAAGTTTTACTGGAACACAGCTACGCTCATTCATTGATGTACTGTCTATGGCTGCTTTCAAGCTACAACAGTAGAGCTGAGTAGTTGCAACAGAGAACCTCAAGAGTGCAAAGCCTAAAGTATTTATTATTCGGCCCATTAGAAAAAAAGCTTACCAACTCCTTTCCCAGTGGAAGATTTTCTTAGTGGTCAAGGATTCAAAAATCAATTAGAGAAATTTGACACGGGGTTGGGGTGAAAAAGGAAGGCACCTGTGCTCTAAGCATTCTATTCCTCCTATGCATGGTAGCTATGGAGTAACTGCTGACTGGCAGTGAAAAAGATGGCTACACTGCAATTTAAGATACTGGTGTTTTCCTTAGGTCCCCAGACCAGGAAAAAATACTGGGAATGTTAAGAACTGGCTTACTGGGAAAACATCCTTTTCCTAAAGTAGTGTCTAACTTACCTGAGGTTACGCCTAAACTTGTGGCTGTTAACTAAGTGCTCTTTAGACCACTGAAGAGCACTCTTCAGTTGCATTCTTGAGTCTGAAACGGTAGCCAGGTAATCCCCATAAGATGATACCAATGTATCATAACCTAAAACTGCACATCAGCAATTATATTATTTGAATACCTAATGACATTACTTTTGTTTTAAGAGTGACCAAAGACCATGATATCAACTTAAATGTCATTATTTCTACCTCTTATCTGAAACTCCCTGAAGAAGATCAGGACTAAGAAAATGAGTTAATTTTATAGGGTTTTTATATGAGTTAAGCAAATCCATTAATGTAACTAAAAAGAAAGCTTAAGCTCCAGAAATCTCCATAATTTATCGTTTTTTTCCAGTGCACTCAAAAAGACATTTGTATTTCAGAGGAGAATGTAGAATCTCACAGTTCACATCAGTACAGAACATACGTTTCATTCTCCGCTCCGTTGGTCTTGCTTTTCCTCTGTTTCTGCTCATTGGTTGCTGGAGGGGCCTGTCCCATGGCAGGAGGTTTCCGCTTTGCTAACATTTTTCGTTGTCTTTCTATCTCTTCTCTCTGTGAATTTATCCTTTCCTGTTGCCTAGAGATACAAAAGATGTTGCATAGAGGAAGAAGGTCAAAAGTTCTTTAAGATGGGTATAGAATAAACACAAATATCTTTATATTTGATAGACTGTATATCTGATAGACTTCAGAAAAAATAAGCCCCTTTAAGTAAGGAGAGATTTGATTTTAACTTCAGGTTGGAAGGGCCAAATATATGGTGAAAGAACGATTTTTTGGAATGAGTTCGTGCTTTAAGACACCAGTTATGATTATTCTCAGAATAGGAATGTGGGCAGGAAGGAAAAATCTCAAATTTCTACTGTGACCTTATTTTCTAACTCAAAAGGAAAAAAATTGCTGATTCCTTTTTAACAGTTAGAAAACAACTCTCTGGTAATTAACCCATTAAAGTAAAGAACTGTATTTACATAAGAAAAAAGGTATAAAAGATCCCAAGTGTCTTTTTATTTGGAGTAACATTTCCTCAAATTCTACCTAGAAAGATACCAAAATTTGAATGATGCTAAACAAAGTGGAAAAAGGTCTTCATTTATTCTAGTCTAAGTGAACTGTTACCAACCAGTCACTGATATGGTGAAACCTACACTAAGTTTTTTAAGAACAATTATGTACATTTAGAGAAAGTAAAATGAAGCCCTTCAACTAGTAAAAAAACTCCTTAAGAAACAGTACTTAAAATGAATTAATAAAAAACATATATAAAGACTTGCAACATCTAATACCATTGTCATTGGGAATGTATTTCTGAATAAGATATAGAGTATTTTCAAATATGATGCTGCATTTTTCTATAATAAACTAGTTTACAAACTAGGAGTCAATAAAAATACCCATATAAGTAATCCACTTTCTCTCATGTATACTGATACCTGACAGACACTAAGGTTTATAGACTTGGTACATAAAAATATACCAAGATTGGAGATTAACCACTTAATAGACTACAATCTTTAAATCATGTATCACAGTTGACTTGACAGTCAAATGCTAGCTCCCTTCTCCTTCTCTGTCTACCATGTCTTTTCCCCCATCTCCTTTTCTTGATCCAACTTTTACTTTTTTAGAATGATAGAATCTAATTTTTCAAATCTATATTCTCAAATGAAATCTATTCCACCCTCTTCCCTGAACACTATAGTCAACAGTCTCTAGACTTTTTCCAGATTCAGTGTATCTTTCTCAGAAGAATGGCAACCAGAAAAAACAAGATGCCCATCATACAATTTATGCTGCCATTATCTATAAGGGCAATTAAGTGTTAGCAAGGTTAACCTAATCAAAACACTGCAAATAAATATCTATTCATCTAATACAATTCTCTTGGCTTTAAGAGGAGCTGACTCACTGATTAGATGTCAGTTTAAGAGCAAAGTGGACATTTTAATTCGAGAGTTGTCTGCTTGTCTAAAAAAAATCTTTTAACTATCATTAGAGACATGCCTTTTCCTCCAAAATATATGTATATAAATAATTCATAGCTTGAAAGAATTCTGGATTGAGGTACAGAATTCTTAGGTAAAATCACAATCTTCCTTCTCACTCAATGAGTGTTCTCGAGGAAAACATTTATCTTCTCTAAATATGAGTTTCCCAATCAAAAAATTGATAAAATATCTTTAGTTTGTTTCTACTCTTTCAGGGCCATGATGTCAACGCACTCTGAATTCTCTGAAGATAACCATACAATATACAGTTTAACTATAAACTACAGTATGCTAGTGGTGTGCCACAACATTTTGTCTTTGAAGACTAACTGCTTTGGATGATTGAAATTTTAGCAACTATCCTTATTAAATATAAAATAAAACTGATTTCTTATAGTTTTCAGGGAGAATCCATTCATTTAATTCCCAAATTCACAAAGAAAGGAGCCCCACAACCATCATATATAAACCATAAACACAGGGTGCTCTTGTGCCAAAATGCCTCTGGAGACATCTTTAAACTGTATATTCTGAAAATGAGAGCGCTTGCTTGGACCTGAAAACTGATGCACCAGAGATCAACGTTACATATGATAAGGATTCCTACATTAATCCTGGATGTTCTTGAAACTATTTAGCTACTTATACTTATAAATAAAAGTCATCTAAAAATAGTCTATCAGTGATACTTCATTTAGGTTTATTTTGGGAAAACACAGTTTATTGACTTAATCATACTTTAACTTCTCTTGGAACAAGAACAATGTCTTATCAACTCTCATATCTCCAACACATATGACAGTGTCTTTTAAACAGCTGACTCTTAAATATTTCTTGCACTGCATCAATTTTAGAGAATGCTCACCCTTCATCACCCATGGAAAGACTTTTTCTACCATCTTTTACAATAGTATTAATGATCTGATACATTTACTTCACTCAAATCTAAGTAACTCTATTTAAAAAGCCATTACCTGTAAAAGAAAACAAGACAATCAGCTGTAGGTACCATTATCAGTTGAACTGCGTCACCCAAAAAGATACATTAAAAGTCCTAACCCCCAGTATCTCAGATTATGACCTTTGCAAATGGGGTCATTGAAGACATAATTTGTTAAAATAAGATCATACTGGAGTAGGGTGGGTGTCCTCATAAGAAAGTGTCCTCATAAGAAAAGAAGACACAAAGACATACGGGGGAACACACTGTGAAGATGCTGCCACAAGCCAGAGAACACCAAAGAATGGAGAGGTATTGAAATATACATATTTTCAGACATTATTTTAGCCAAAAAAATTTTAGTGGTGATCTACAGATAGTGTCCGAATACCTCAGATAAGAATTTTTAAAGATTCATATGTTCTGTGTCTACTGGGAACTGTGAAATGGTATGTACTACTCAAGGGAGATCTGACATTTATTGAATCAACAAAAAGAGTTGTCACTCATTTTATGGATCATGTGACCAAGAATCAGATGGTTCACAAGAAATCACGTTAAAATGGGATTCTATAATTCCTTACACATCAGACTAAATACATGGACTAGCATTACAAGCTATAAAGTTTAATTTATTCCCTCTGATCATCCACATCTTAAACGACCACAGTTTTGTATACAGGTCAAATCCCATTACTTTAATGTTGCCTATTGCAATAGAAAGAAAATCTTCATAAAGAATTTTTTTATTGCCTTATCATTGACTATTTGAGGCTTTGAGACTTATTTAAATAAAAAACTGTATACTGAATAACAACGGAATTTAACGTCACTACTTTCTCAGAACTGTAAAATAAGCTACTTTTTCAACAGGTTCAAAATTACCAGGAAAAATGACTAACCTGGCTAAAAAAAAAATATTACAAATCTGATATGATCTCCCTATTAGATACAAATCTTCTGTTTTAGGGGCTTAAAAAGATCACTCAAAAAAAAAGCAAGGAACAAAGTGAGAATAAAAGAACTGTGTTGAAGCTCCTGCTGAGACTATATTTTTGATCATCTGATTAATTTTTTTAATGTCTTGAGGTTTGTCTCTTCCTATAAAACCTAGTACTGCTTCAGCTACCTTACACACCAAATTATGTTGTGGAGTTTCTTATACACAGGTTACTATTATCTGTGAGGATATCAGATACAGTCTTTTACAACTAAAGAACTTCAATTTCTGCATTACAATTAAGAAAGGGAATTAATTTATTAAAGTAAAACTTTATAAAATATTATACCTATAATTAATAGATATCAGCCAGAAACAGCTTCTCAAGAGACGGGATGGATATTCTTCAATTTACATGACTTAAAACCATGAAAACATGCTATCCACTTAGAAGAAAGAATCCTGGTTATGGGTCTCATTTAGATAGTCCCAATTTCTCTGGTCTGATGGCTCTACAGCAAAGTCATCATTTTGTACTTTTACTATATAAGACTTCTAGAACCTTCTGGGCATCAGGCTACTTACAGAAAAAAAGAAAAAAACACTGCTACTATCAGCAAAAACTGTAATCACTTCTTGAAAGTAATTACATTTTACATCTCTATACAAATCCACTAACCTTTTATGCCTAACTAAGTCTGCAGACATTTTAAAAACTGCCATCTGAGGAGTAACCGTTGTCAAGGGCTGGTTGACACAATCACATGTGGGACCCAGTCTGAGCTTAGGAAGCTCTGACCAGCAACCAGGGATACAAGTTTCACTTTCTGTCCCATTCCAGCAAAACTGGGTGGTGTGTCACTTCCAGGGCAATTTGCACATCTTGGTCAGGGTGTTATGCAATAGGCATCATGCTCCCCGTGCAGCAGCCATTTACACTGCCCTGGTGCAATTCTGCTAAGTACCCAGCCACCTATGCTTAGAGCTCAGAATGGACGCAGCTCTGAGCCTCTGGTATGTGACCTAATTCAAAAGACTTTTTTCTTCCAGGGTACCGTATCTCTAACTGATAGCCTCTTATCACACCAAAATATGCATACGTGAGGTATATCTATGAGGCAAAAATACACCTAAACCAAGTTGGAGGTTAAAGGATCACATATAAAGCACTGACCAGAGGTTAGTTTTAACAAAGCATTATTAATAACATCAGTATATGTACTTTTCTTTCAGGCATAAATCTGTTATTATTTATGTTTCACTACTATTCAAAAGTAGTTCCACCCTTTCAAATCAATGCTCAGTAAGTTATTTCAGCAAGAAAAAAAAGGTAGGAAAGGCAGTCTACGGAACCCTTCAAGTCACAGTGATCTACAGATCAGTTTGAGAGCCCATGATTAAAAATACAATGTGTCACCCCCCCAACCCAGTCTCAGATGGAAATGATCTAACAATCAAAATAAATATAACACATTGTAAATCAACTATACTTCAATAAAAATTTGAGAGAAAAGAAAAGAAAAGAAAAAAGAAAAGAAAAGAAAAGAAGGAAGAAAGGAAGGAAGGAAGGAAGGAAGGAAGGAAGGAAGGAAGGAAGGAAGGAAGGAAGGAAGGAAGGAAGAAAGAAAGAAAGAAAGAAAGAAAGAAAGAAAGAAAGAAAGAAAGAAAGAAAGACCAAAGGGTACTACAACCTGAAGATACTTCAACTCCTAAGCTAATATTAGCTATTTACATAGTTGAAATTTTAGGATTTTAAATGTCAATTCCCTCCTTGGAGTAAATATTTGAATGTTTCAAACCAAAGTTATAATAAAGTGAAAAAGTGCTCAAGATTCCAAGTTGCTGACAGGCACAGACAGTGGAGCTAGTCTACAGCCTGACCGCTGGCTCAGTCCTTGCCTTCAAAGAGGTGACCATCTCTGATGACTGGATACTGTCCCCTTCAAGAGCATCAGGGACATGTCCTATAAGGTTCTTCCAGTGCTTTATTTTGTTTTATACCTAACTCAGGAAATTCTTCCTTGGGTCTTTGCTTGTTTCATTTTCCTTTGGGCCCAGAATAAATGCTCAGCTGATTCTTCATGAAAATCCATTACATAATGAAAAGGATACTGAGTCAAGCTCCAGATTTTTCTTCCTTAGTTTTGCCAATTTTGAACCTTTTAAGCTTCAAGGTGCAACTTGTTTTCTATCCTCTGTTACTTGTGTCATTTTTTCCTAGGACTTCAACTCATTCCCTGTATTTCTTTACACACATGGTGACAAAAACTGAATGAAAAGATGACTACCAGTACTAAGATTATTAATGATTACAATTACAAAAACTTTTGTAAAAATCCAAACCAACTTTTCAATTCTCAATTTAATCATTACATTTCACTTACTTTATAAGGTTCTGGAAAGCATAACCGTCTGTCCACTGTTCAGTGAACGAGGCCCCGTGTCGGACAGTGGTAAAGTGGCCCAACCTCAAGCGATCTTGCATGCTTTTATCTCTACATGCCATCTTCTCTTGTTTTGACTTAGAGGGACAAATAGAAAATAATTTTATTGTTCTATGAGAACTCAGATACAGCATTATGTTTATTTTTTTTCTACTACACTATTCAAAGTTTAGTACAACTGGCTAAATCTACATCGACTTTAGGAAGTAACCTAAAATTTTAAATGAATATTCTGTATTAACACATACTTTATTACTTCTGTCATAAAAATGGAAAAAAGTGGTTTCCTTTCTATAAAATTAAGATTAAGAGATGAAGCAAAATTCTCCTCAGTATCTTTGACAGCAATAAAATAACTTACTTCACTTTTATCACTGTTGCCTGTCTTTTTAACAGCATTTCAAATATTTCAGCAAAAGAAACCACTAGTCTGTCTCAAACTTCTAGCTTGTAATGATTTCATTAAAAAGTACTGCCATCTTAAAACCTTCACTAAGAGATAAATAAGTACTGGGGAATGTCATTTTTTAAAAAAACTTCCAAGAAACAGTTACTAAGTTGCAACTAATCATTAACTATAATAAAGGAAACATCATCCAATTAAAGTATTCATATGAAAGTATATGCCAACTTAATTATCACATTATTATATATATGTTACTCCAAACACCATCTCAGAAATGGAAATAAAATGTTTGTAATAGTAACAAGATATGCACTTTAATTAATAGGATGAATGTAAGAATTTAGGAGAGCAATACCCTGAACATTCTCAACTAGGACAAGCTGCGCTTGTCCAAGCAACATCACACTCAAAGCGACGCACAATCAGAAAACAAGCCCAAAATTATCACTCTGAATGCTTGGTTCAATGTCCATGTAAGAAAGAATTCTAATTGTCATATCATTAGACGTCTTTTCTTTTTTTTTTATTTTTTATTTATTATTGAATTAGTTATTTGGGGGGGGATAACTAAGTTTATTGATTTTTTAGAGGAGGTACTAGGGCTTGAACCCAGGACCTCATGCATGCTAAGCACGCATTCTACCACTTGAGCTATACCCTCCCCCAAGATGTCTTTTCTTAAGAAGCAAAAGTACTACTCTGAAGTATGTTCATCTAAGGTAAAGAGTAAGAAGCCACAACAATGACACACACTAAGCATCTTGGGATAGAGTTCAGGCCACCATTAGTCACTTACTTTTTCTATAAGGAGTTTCTTGCTCATTGTCACACATCGATTTAATCGTTCTTTGTATTTCTCTAGCATCTTTTGCTGTTCATCAATCTGCCGTCTCAAATCACAGTTGGCCTTCAATGGAAAAAAAAACTTTTTAATTAGCTCCAAGGAAGCCAGATTAATACAAAAGCAGTTTACAGAGTCGGAAAATCATTTCTGTTGTTCAATTAAAAGAAAAACTAAGGTGCCAAGAGGTAAGAGTAACTGTCTTTTTAAAAAAGAAGGTAAATACTTCACTCCTTGATTTTTAATAAACTTATCATTTATTAAAGACGAATTCTGTTACTAGAAGTGGCATGTTTTCCTACTGATCATATTTTACTCCTCCCAAAAGCCAGTTACAGGTGAATTTAGTATATCACATATGCTTAAACTGTCATGAAATAAAAAACATAATGAATGAGATGTTTAAAATTCATACAAAGGGTGATTAAGAACTTACCAAAAAATTACAGAATTTAAAAAAAAATGTTCTTTATTTTAAAACTGGTCTTTGTTTTTCTGTTCTTGTTTCCAAAGAAAAAGAGACATGGATTTACATAAATATTTCTTACCAGAGAAGCTAGGCACACCCATGCCCACATAAGACAGAACTAACAAACAAGTTGAATACAAGGTCTTGGTTCAAGAACACCAGAATGTAAATACACAGTTAATTTAGCTGTGGTCAGAAGGATGGGCTAAATACTTTGAAAAATTCAAGCCTCCTACAATAACAGAGAAGGAAAGAACCACTAACCCAAGGTCAATTTTGACTTGCAACTCCTGAATTTGTTCTTGCATTAAACAAAAGATATCTACTCTTTTAGCAAATAAATAATATTTTATAATAACTTGCTTGAATTATGGAAAAAAGCTAGTATTTCCCAATTACATGATACATGTATTCCTGAAACAGTAAAAAGCACAAATGGAAGATATTACAGCACACTCAATTTTTGAGACTTTTCAGCTTTCATTTCAAACTGACCAGCGTACAACAGCTTCCACCCCCACATTTCTACTCTCCTCATAAACACAATTTCTATTAGTTCTTCTAATAGAGTCCGAGAGTTCTATGGACGTTACCAAAGGCAAAGTACAAGCATATTTGGATAAATGTGACTAATTCATACTTAAAACTCTGCAAGCCAAAAATTAGTAATGTTTCTGTGAAATTCAATCTACCTTTGGAAGATTAGCATTCCCTTGAAATCTATAATCAATCTCTGGCAGCTCATTTAAAATTTTAGGAACTCTAAATTTGGTTACTAACACTAACAATTTTGTGTTCAGGTTTAAAACAGCACCTGGCTAGCAGCTTCTGATGCAGCATTACCCAACATCTCACTAACATGGAAAAACTCAATGAATGGTCCATGCCTGCCTGAAAAAAGCTATGAACAGCAGAGGTCATTCCCCCTGTCCCTCCAGATCAGAAACACAAGCTCTAGTTCAACTTGAAAAAATGGCAGATGTCCTTTTGTGTCTTCTTTTTTGACATATCCACTCCACTGGCACTGCTTTCCAAAGAAAGACTACAATCTTCAGAAACAAGGGAGTAGTGGTGAGTAAAGGGAACACACTTGCTTCCTGGAAGATGAAAGCAGACTTTTTTTTTTAACCCAGAAGAAGAGTACTAAGTTAGGATTAGTTTTTCATATACTCCAGCTTCTCAATCTTATGAAAGTGAGGTGATGAAGGAAGAAGACAAGTCCATGATCCCTTTTCAGTCTAGCAGACTACTCTGGACAAAAATATGCCAATACTGGAGTTGGGTTAGGAGCTTTTTAAACCCACAGTATCTAATTATAAATCTTGGCAAGTCAACCAGCACCCAAATGAACAAAAGCAGGAGTAAGAGCAATCCCAAGCAAGTATATGTGCTAACAATGAAAGATGGAAGTAGGTACTGAGTCTAAACATGGATCTCCTTATTGAAAGATGGAAAATGCAAACAAACAAACAAATTTAAAAAACAGGCCTAAGGAAAAATATATCTGAATAGGAAAAGGAACATCAGCTTGAGAACAGTGAAAATGATCTCCCTACAGAATTCAAAAGAACATTTTCCATAAGAAAGAACAATTCCATAAAATGCAAAGACATGGTATCCATGAAATAGAAGCCAAAACCCATAAAGAATGTACAGAATGAGATAAGAAAGTGCATTAGGTAAGGGGAAAAAAACAGGTAAATAAAAATGTAAATAATAAAATTCACAGGAGCTGCAGGAAATACATGGAAGACAAAATTAAAACTTAATGAGACTCAGAAGAGAAGGGTAATCATATTAAACGAGACATAAAATGACAGGAATAAGAGAGATCAGAGATCCAAGCTAGAAACCAAGGAAGAGGCCAACATAAGACAGAAAAAGGCAAAAATTAAGCATAACCATGCATTTCAAGAATAAAAATAGAGCTATGTAGATGTACCCTGCAAATCTTTTTGAAAAACAGGAATAAAGATGGGGGTGGAGGTTGGGGGGTAAGGGTGGTTAATAGTTATCACAGAAAACAGATGACCATGGCCTTCTCTGAAAGATTAAATGCTAGAAAAATTTTAAAGGAGTGAGTGCATGTTATATTAAGAAGGTGAGAAGAGATGGCCAAGAGGTTATCACATAAAACTCTCACACACAGTGCTATCTTTTATACAGGAAGGCAAGAGAAAGAAAATTCAGCTCTACAAGGTCACAAAAAATGTAACAATGATATATCCTTGAAAAATAATTACTTAAAAATATATTCCGGTCAATCAAGAGATAAAGAATACAAAAACTGTGATTAAAAGAACAGCACTAACAATGAGCTGTGAAACCATTCAACAAAGCTGTGTAACTAATTATTGCAAATTTGGTCTTAAAGCTGCCTGTAAATGTAAGAATTATTCTTTATAAGGTATTTTAAAACATCATATTTTACTCATAAAGACCAGGCTTACGGTTAGATCAATGCTAAACTCCAAGTTTTACATAGGAGTGAGTCAAGTATACTATTTAATAGTATATTTTGATAATTTAAAGAATATAGGTAAAAATTTTTACAGAGGAGATAATAAAAAATACAGTGATATTCTTTATTATTGAACAGAATTCTTTATTCAGTTAAATGGAATTATGGGTGTCATATTTTCTAGTATTCTCTAAATGAATTACAAACAGCATACGTTGCTGTTACAATAAGAAAACAATAAACATTTTAAAACATTTTTTAAATAGGTCAGTTAAGGGGGAGGGTATAGCTCAGTGGTAGAATGTACACTTAGCAAGCATGATGTCCTGGGTTCAAACCCCAGTACTTCTATTAAAATAAATAAATAAACCTAATTACCTTTCCCCAAAAATAAATAAATAAAAATTTTAAAACATTTAAAAATAATAGGTCAGTCAATATGGCAAATTGTATATTAAAAAATTAATTTTAAAATATCATGGTATATTTTCTAGGGGTATATTTTTAATTCCAGATTAGCTATTTTTAACATATCTCTTATAAGCACAAAAAACTTCAGATGAATAGGTTATAAAACATACAAAATGCAAAATCAGAGCTAAAAAGTACTTGTGAAATAGTTTTTAAAACTCAAGAATATTAAAAAAAAGTTTCTCTGAAATGGGAAAACAACATTTTATACCTATTCTCACAGTTCCAAATGAGATACAATATTCCACAGATATATTTCTCCAGTATACATTTAAATATTAAAATTTCCTCATTAAGATATCCAATTTATACAACACGGAGAATATAGCCAATATTCTGTACTATCTATAAATGGAAAGTTACCCTTAAAAATTGTAAAAATTTTTTTTTAATTTTAAATAAAATTAAATTACCAAAAAAAAATTTCAAGTTAAAGATAGTGCTTAGAATATAGGTGTGATCCTGGTTCTTACTCAGATTCCTTCAGACTAAAGGAAGATATCCAAATGTGTATTATTTAACTTTGTTATTTGGCTATAGTAATTATCTCTATGGTATGCACATAATTCAGATATATATAAAATCAATCAGTGTTTATTATAAAGTCTCTTACCACATTTTGGGGGAGTCATTAGGTCTATTTATTTATTTATTTATTTATTTATTATTAGTTTTTTTGTTTGTTTTTGATGGAGGTACTGGGAATTGAACTCAGGACATCGTGTATGCTAAGCATGCGCTCTACCATTTGAGCTATACCCTCCCCTTCTCTTACCACATTTTAATACTTACTCTTAACAAATCATCTATTCTTCCTTCCTTCTTCTCTAAGTCAGAATTCTTATTGTTTTCTAGTGCAGATATTTTTTCTATTGTGAGGTCAGACTATAAAGAGAAAACAAATTTAGGATTAGTCTCAAAATATTACATGTCATCACATTTTTCTCATTACTTTTCTGTAAAAAAAAAGCACTTAATAGCACAAATAGCCTGGAATCACATGGCTCAAGAAATTAAATCTGCTTTCATCATCCCATTCTTTAAGCATTATGTTCTGCTACACCTGTGCTTCAGAACTATGTTAACTGAGGAATCAAAAATATGGATTCTCAAACTACAGTGCACTGAACAATACAGAAACATACTACTCCAGAAATGAAACTAACTCTGAATAGAAGGCCATCAGAGGAGACATGATCCAAATCTCTAAAGAACAAACACGCCACCTAGTGGAAACAAAGAACAATCAGAAGGGGAGAGATGAATGCTCAACTATCTTAAGTCTGTTTAACTGTTCAAAAGCAATTTAATTCAAATAAAATTAAAATCTACTCCTGAGGATTTGAGACTTAAGAAGTTGAGCTCTAAGTTTAGTTTTAGACTTAAGAAGTTATCCTAGATTGCCAAGCATCCTGTCTTCAAGGCAACACAATATCAACAGGCTTCAAGAAAACCCAGTATATTATTTGGCTAGCCCAATACTACAAAATAGAAGACACACCCACTATCCTTTTCAGATATTATCTTTCAATGTTCACAACATCCCCTAAATTAAAGTTTCTGAAGACTGTTTAAGGAGGAATTATATTGGTGTGTCAGACATTAAAAAAGTTTAGCTAGGTCCTGTCAAATGAGTAGGTACAAGGAATAAATTAAGTATTTCTTTATTTCATAAAATTCACTGAAGCCCATCATAAGCACTGTCCCTACAAGCATTTTGTACACACTGTCTGAGATAATAAGAATCAACCATGGTTTTCTGTTTGTTTGTTTGTTTGTTTTTACAGGGGAGAGCGCAAACACAGTCCCTCACCACCACAAATTATGCAGTCAAGTTTCCCACATTTGGGGAAATCACAGGGGTCAGCACATCCAGAGTACAATGGATAAGGCTTGCCCTGGGAAAACCACCTCTGTGACCACGTCAACCATGTTTTATAGAGCCTGAAGAAAACTGAGGCTCAAAAAAGATAAAGTGTACGTTGCAAAGCTAGAATTTGAATCTAGGCCTAGAGGTCTCCAAAGCAAATGTTCTTTCCTGAACACCATGCTGCAGCATAATATAAGCACTGCTGCTGCAATACACCAGAAAGGTAAAGAAACACCTCAAAAAGCTAAGTTAAGGGCACCTTTAAAAAGACTTTAAATATTCATAATGCACGTTCTGGATATGATACACACAAATAATGAGGTGAAGTCAGAGAAATTAATGGAAGACAAAGAGAGGACTCAAAGATTTTATATGTAGTTATTAGCAATTATTCCTAAGCAGTTCTCTTCCTCCTCTGTTTATCAATCACTGACCTACCTGGGTCTGTCTGTGCTGGA
This sequence comes from Camelus dromedarius, assembly GCF_036321535.1. Classification (NCBI taxonomy): domain Eukaryota; kingdom Metazoa; phylum Chordata; class Mammalia; order Artiodactyla; family Camelidae; genus Camelus; species Camelus dromedarius. The sequence goes on from NC_087451.1 coordinate 40,920,490, forward strand.
TGGAGATCTGTTTTTGGGAGCTGCAGGAATGCTCTGTGTTGCCAGATCCCGTAGATGAGGGACTGTTTTGCTGAGCCTGTAATAAAGGTGTACCACCAATCACAAGAAAATTTTGCATCTTTCTCCACAAACATTTGTATGCATGCAAACAATGAACTCTATATAAAACAAACACTTACGGATAAAAGTCAGAAGTCAGGGTCATATAGCCAAAGTGAAAGTAGAAACAATTCAAATGAGAAGTAAGGGCTAGACATGGAGGCTTGGACCATGTTTCTATAACTAGTTTAAACTACCAAATGCTTATAAATGAGTTTTTAAAATGTATAAATTATTAAATATGTAAATGTCCTTTTCACTTATACATTTGACACTTGAACCAACTATGGGTTTGGAGTGCCGATCACCCCTCGCAATGCAGTAGAAAATCCACACATAACTTTACAAGTGGCCCTCCATATCCATGGTTCTGCATCCAAGGATTCAGCCAATCTTGGATGCTATGATACTGTAGTATGTATTTATTGAAAAAAAATTCACATATAAGTGGACCTGAGCAGTTAGTCCAAACCCACGTTGTTCAAGGGTCAACTGTATTTTAATATGCTTTCGTCTGGAAAGGCTGGTGAAGCATCTAGAGCACAGGGGATGCTTGTGACTCCAGGTAAGGACTATGAACTACTATTCAGAATAGTGTCTTAAATCTGCAAATATTATCATGAATACACAGTGGTCCAAAAATCCAGGCTGATTTCCAATACTGTCACTTGCTGACAGTGACTTTTACACATAAATGATGGGGCATTCCAAGGCATTTTTAGATGTATAAAGTTTAGGATTTAATATAATTCAACTATTCAAGAACATGCAATCATTATACAGATGGTCTCTGACTTAACAATGGTTCCACTTGATTTTTCAACTTTACAATGGTGTGAAAGCAATACATATTCAGTAGAAATGGTCTTTCAGATTTTGAATTTTGATCTTTTCCTGGGTTAGCAACAGGCAGTACAGTACTCTCTAGTGATGCTAGGCAGCAGCAGCGATCCACAGCTCCCAGTCAGCCATACAACATTGAGGGTAACAATCAATACACCTACAGCCATTTTGTAGCCAGACAACCATTCTGTACCCAAGCATGTTGGTTTTTACTTTCAGTACAGTATTCAGTAAATCACATGAGATCCAACACTGTATTATAAAACAGGATTTGCATTAGGTGATTTTGCCAAACTGTACGCTAGTGTTAAGTGTTCTGAGCACATTTAAGGTAGGCTAAGGTAAGCTATGATGTTTGGCAGATTAGGTGTATTAAATGCATTTTGACTTATGAGTGGTATTCTCAACTTATGATGGGTTTATCAGGACCTACCCCCATTGTAAGTCGAAGAAGATCTGTACTCCAGAAAATTCTTTTAAAAACAAAATTGCACCTAACACAATATAACCCATCACAGACATAATTAGAAAATATTGAATATTCTGGGGATTAAGGGGTAATGTAAATACAGAACTATTATCTCATCAGAAATTGCAGTGTTTCCACACATGTAATTTTTTTCTGATATTTTCTATATATTCCTTTAATTATTTTCTTGTTTATTAACATTAAAACAATGTATTACCACTACCTATCAGGCAATTACTGTCAAAATGCTAACTGTCAAAATCCCATGTAATCCTTACAAAGTAGGACTCTACAAGGTAGTTGTTACTATTTCCATTTATAGATAAAGAAAATGCAAATCAGAAATATTAAGCATCTATGTGAGGTCCTGGAGGTGGGGGAACAAGAATCAAGGGTCATCGGTGTCCACAATAACTGTTCTCAATGACCACAGCAGACTGACTGCCCCACATCAGCAAACATTACAGGTGCTGTCATGGCCAGGACACAAGCAAGCTAAGCACTTCATACACTGAAGGCTCCCAAGAGCTTTGTAAGGTACAGTATTATCATCTTCATTTTCATTTATTCATTCAACAAGTACTCACTGATAACTCCCTAAGCCTAAGCATTACATTAGTTGCTGGGAACACAGTGGCCAAGAAAAACAGAAGCAAAACCCAGACCCAGTCATTTCTCTGCCTTAATAAAGCTTACAGTCCAAGAGAAGACATATTAAGCACTCAATAAATACCTGTTGAAAGAAACTTAAATAAACAATCATATAATACATGCAAACTTATAATTAGGATACATGGTACAGGAACATATACAACAGGGTACATAACCTAACCTATAGAGAGTCGGCGATGAATCTGTTGAGAAAGTAATATCAGAGTTAAGATGTGAAGGAAATAAGCAGTCAAAGAGGGGAGATGATAGGTCATTCCAGGTTCTCACATTCCATACAAGAACCCTAGGGGAAGAGAGAAGACCGAGGTGGGGATCAAGGAAGTAAGACATGAGGAAGCAGTCTCCAAGAGGTTGAACAACGCGCACAGGCTATAAGTGGCAGAGCTGTGATCAGAGCCAGGTCTGGGAGAGAATGAAATTGAAAATGTTCTCTACCCTTTGTACAATGTGGCAAGACTAAACTTTTCTTACTGATTAAGGGTCATCATTATAAGCCTCACATATTATACTGCACTATGATACAAGCATTACCTCCTTCAGTTAACAATAGATTGCTCTTACAATCTTCTCCTTCTAAAACCTGTCTCCAAACAAATACGACTGTTTGAGCTGCCTTTGTAATAAGAGACAGTATGAATCGCATGACAGACTAAAAGTTTCTTCTATGAACGTCTAGATTTCAGTATATGGGCTTTATTTAAATGCTTTTTTTTTAAACATGTGCTCACTTCTAAGTTTTCCCCTAGCAAACCAAGGGTGCTAGAAGGTGATTCAGGGGGATGTTTTGAAATTAAAGCCTTCTGTAAAAATGTATATATAAATAGCCCTATAATAACAAGTAAAAATGCAGAAAGTTAACTGAGCAAGTGGGACACAGGTAAGGAGGTAGCAAATCATTGTGAAAATGAAAACACCACTTTTACAAGGTAAAAGAACTACAAAAATATAAGGACTTACTGTGATAAGTGAATTTATGGTAGAAAAAAATGCTCTAATTCTGATTATTCATTTGATATTAATTGTGAACCTCTGTGCCTGGTACTGTGCTAAACACTAGGAACGCAACACTGGAAAACAAAAAGAGCATAGAGTCTCCCAACACGTCCATGATTATAGAATCATGTCCTCGGGAGATGAGAACAGAAGTCGACGGCCTTGTCAAGAAGGCCACTGTAGTTGTAAATTTAGTCCAACCCCTACTTCATAAAACATTCTCCCTAGACTTCTTTGTTTGTATTCTTTGTTCCTATTATAAAAGTAACACTGGCTTCTAATTCATGATTATAGGCTGGATCTCCCAGAGATGTTTTAAAATGAAATAACACCAGGAAACGAAGGAGAAAGAGTCAAGAATCAGAAATTTCTAAAAGTTGAGAATTTTAAGAAACATTCAAAAGCAGTTGGGATCAGATTGATAGAGAAAGCAAAATAAAGAAATTCACAGCTGAAAACATTAGCGGTAAAACAGGCTGGGTCTTTTCAAGGGAGCTCCTACAAAGCTCCACACTCAGATTTATGTGTACAGAAAAACCAGGAGGGACCCATGGGACAATTATCAGACATTCAAAATCTATACAACCCAATAGGGTCCCTCTTGATCTCCCCCTTTGCATAATGAGGGTCCTGAATACGACTGCTTCTGACCCAAGGGTAATGCACATTAACTGACCTCTTAAATAAGAATAATTTTTTTAATGTAAATATTTAAAAATGAAAAGTAAGTGGGTCCAGGGAGAGGGCTCCTGCTGTGAATACTATGTCTCGAGGAAAAAAAGCAAAGTACAGTACCCCTGCCTTCCACAACTGACATAATGGAGGAAGAAATGGAATATGCCACAAAGAGTGAAACTGTTTACCTATCAAAACTAAGCCCTCTTTATTTCCACATCTGTAGAGGGGTTGGTCTTTCTGCCTAGAATTTTCCAGATACTTATAGAGAGATAAAAGCTGCCCCTCACTCCTCGAATGGTGAGTTATTTGGGAAGCAATACTAGCTACTGCAGGGAAAAATCCATGCCAACAAACCATGTTAAATCAACCTAACAGTACTGCATTCAACTAAAGCTAAATACACATTTTCAGGAAAACCAACAGCACAAAAGGAAAAGATCCAACATGAGAAAGCGAAACCTGATCTAAGAGAAAACAGACAATTCATATAAAAACAACTTTAAAAATAATGTTCAGAGAAGGTCAAAATGAAAATGAAAAAGCACCAAAGAACATGAAAAATAAATGACAAAATAAGGTTATCAAAGTTTTAAAAACCGGATAAGCTAAATAACAAAATGGACATAATAGTTACTGAATACAGAAAATCTGGAAGACAATGTCAAGAAAATCTCCCAGAAAAGATTTTAAAAAGTCAAATGAAACACAAAAATTAAGAAACACGAACAGCAAGAGGTTCCAAAACTATCCAAAAGGCTTTCCAGAGGAAAAGAACAAAAGGAAAGAAATAATCAAAGAACAATAAAAAAAGTTTCTCCGAGATAAAAATATAAGTTTTAAAAGTGAAAGGGCCTATGATATGACAACATAAGAAGATAAATAGTATATAAACTTCAAGCACAACAATACCATATGATCATCTCAACAGATGAAGAAAAAGCATCCAATATCCTTTCATAAATACACTCAACAAACTCAGAATAGAAAGGAGCTTTCTCAATCCCCAAAAAGGCCATCTCTAAAAAACATACAGCTAACATAATACTTACTATAAAAGATCACATGCTTTCCCCCTGAGATCAGGAACAAGACAAGAGTGTCCACTTGAACCACTTTTATTCAACACTGTAGTAGAGGGTCTAGCAGGGGAATTAGAAGAAAATAAAACAAAAGGCATCCGAATTGGAAAAAAAAGTAAAACTGTCTCTATTCATCAATGACATAATTTTTTATACAGGAAGTCCTATAAAAAAGCTTCAGAAGTAAAACACAAGCTTAATAAAACTGCAAGATACAATATCAATAAATAAAAATTAATTGTATTTCTATACTCTAGCAATGAGCAATGAAAATAAAATTAAGAAACCTATTTGTAATAGCATCAAAAAATAAATTCTTAGAAATAATTTGAACAAAACAAGGGCAAAATCTGCACATTGAAAATTATAAACCTTAGTAAAAGAAACTAAAGACACCTAAAATAAACGGAAAGATACATTCATGGACTAGAAGACAGTATTTTTAAGAGGGCAATACTCCCCAAATTAATCTACGGAGTCAGCACAATTGCTATAAATTCTATCTGGTCTGTTTACAGAAACTGAAGAGCTGATCCTAAAACTTACATGGAAATGGAAGTGATCCCACAGTCAAAACAATCTTGAAAAAGAACAAAGTTGGAGGAATCACACTTTCTGATTTGAAAACTTAATTACTACAAAGCTGCAGTAATTAAGACAATTGTGGTACTGGCATAAGGACAAGTATATAGATCAATGGAGAAGAACTGGGTCCAGAAATAAACTCCTTACATTTACAGTCAACTGATTTTTGACAAGGGTGCCAGGACAACTTAACGGAGAAAGAACAATTTTTCAAACATATGGTGCTGGGACAACTAGATATTCAAATGCAAAAGAATAAAGTTGGACCCCTTCCTCACACTATACACAAAAATTAACACAAAGTAGATCACAGACCTAAATATAAAAGCTAAAAGGACACTTAGAACAAAGTACAATAGTAGATTTTCATGACCTTATGTAAGATAAAGCCTTCTTAGTGTAACACTAAAAGCAAAAGCAACAAAAGAAAAACTAGATAAATTGGACTTACTCAAAATTCGAAACTGTTATACTTCAAAAGACACCTTCAGGAAAGTAAAACAACAACCCACAGAAGAAAATTATTTGTAAATCATATATTTGATAAGGGTCTGATATCCACAATACAACTCCTACAACTCAACAATAAAAAGACAAATGCCCAATTAAAAAATGGTCAAAAGACTTATATAGCTATTTCTCCAAAGAATATAAACAAATGGACATAATCAAACAAAAAAAAAATGCTCAGTATAATTAGTATAAGGAAATGCAAATCAAAATCACAGTGAGGTATCATTTCACATTCACTAGGATGGCTATAAACAAATAAGTGTTGACAAGGATGTGGAAAACCCTCACATACTGCTGCTGGGTTCATAAAATGGTGCACCTGTTTTGGAAAACAGTTTGGCAGTTTCTCAAAAACAGCTCCCATATAACCCAGCGATTCCACTCTTCAGTACATATCCCAAAGAAATAAAATTGTACGCCTATACTAAAACCAGTACATGAATACTCATAGCAATACTATTCATAATAACCAGAAAGTGGAAACAACCCCAATGTCCATCACTGATGAAAGGGATAAATAAAGCTGTGACCAACTGAGCACCAAAATGAATGACTATATTTACTGGTATATATCCATGAAAATTCATGAGGCCATAGTGATAATCAAAAAAGAGAAAGCTATTTGTCACTATTTGATATAGCTATTACTCCCTACTTTAAAAAAATTTTTTTAATTTATTTATTTTGTTGTGGAGGAGGTAATTAGGTGTTCTGCTTTTTTTTTTTTTTTTATTGCCACATAATCCAGCAATCCTACTCCAGGGTATATATCTGGAGAAAACTCTAATTTGAAAAGATACACACACCCCAATGTTCACAGCAGCACTATTTACAACAGCCAAGACATGGAAACAACCTAAATGTCCACTGAAAGATGACTGGATAAAGAAGTCTAGGTGTATACAAACACACACACACACACACACACATACAATGGAATACTACTCAGTGGTAGAAAAGAATGAAACAATGCCATTTGCAGCAACATGGCTGGAACTATAGATTATCATACTACATGAAGTAAGTCAGACAGAGAAAGACAAATATCATATGATATCACTTATATGTGGAATCTTAAAAAGTGACACAAATTAACTTATTTACAAAATAGAAACAGACTCACAGGCATAGAAAACAAATTTATGGTTACCAAAGGGAAACAATGAGGGGGAGGAACAAATTAGGAGTTTGGGATTAGCAGATACAAACTAATATACACACAAAATAGATAAAAAAAACAGTTCTACTGTACAGCACAAGGAACTATATTCAACAGCTTGTAATAACCTACAATGAAGAAGACTATGAAAAAGAATATGTATGTGTACGAATGAATCACTGTGCTCTACATCAGAAACTAACACAACATTGTAAATCAACTATATTTAAATTAAAAAAAGGATGTAGCTTTCAAGGAAATAACAGATCACGTATTTTTTTAAAAAATCTGGTAGATCCTGACAAGAAGAACTGCCTCATTCAATTAAAACTAATTCAGTGACTAGGACTATTTTTTCTCCTCTCAATGAATCCAATAAAATCACTTGGTTTTACAATGTCTAATAATGAAACAATCATAATATTGTAAATGTTCACGGAGTGTTTTCAAGTTTTAGAATAATTTATTAAGCAGAAACAACTCTATTATAGTTAAAATAACAAAATAAATATCACACACTTACAGTGTAATAATAATTAAAAACTGAAAGATGAAAAAGGAAGCTGGGTGATCGTTATGAGTATGTTAAACTCAACTCTTACAATGGGGAGTAAATAAATTGAAGTTAAAAGTTGACTACATAAGGGATAAATTATTTAAAGTTAAAATGGTTATCAGTAGAAAATCTGAAACTTAACAGTGGTTATCTGTCTGAATGATGCAAAGGAAAGAATTTTACTCTTCATCACTTCAATTTTTTATGGGCCATGTACATGCATTATTCTTAAAATTTAGAAAATTACATATCCATAATTTTAAAAATCAAATTTCCTATGTTAAACTATGTAAAATTATATAACAATATGATTCTAAACATATAAAGGATCAAACTCATATTCTGCCACTTGTTTTTATTTGTCAATACTTATCCATAGATTTTTCACTGTTAGCATATATATATCTGTCTCACTTATTTGATCTACTGTAGAGCATTCCATTGTATATATATATTTTTTTAATTTAACTAGTCCTTATGTGAAAGATGCTTTTATTAATTCATATGACATATAATTACACTGAGTGTCTATGAGAGCAGATCCTGTTCAGACACTGAAGATAAAGAAGTGAACAAAACAAAGTCCTTGACCTGATGGAGATTACATTCCAATGGAGGGTGGGCAGGGTGGGGCTGGGGAGTCTGACAAAGAAGTCAATTGTAGCAGGCCAGCTGGTGGTAAGACTAAGATGAAGAACAAAGTAGGGCACAGGAGCTACATAAGGTGTATATGGTGGAAGAGGGAGGAAGGAGTGATATTTTATACAGTGTAGTCAGGGTAGGCTGCTCTAAATAGGGTAAATTTAAGCAGAGACGAGAAGAGAATTGAGAGACCAAGGCATGCTGAAATCTGGAGGAAGAATGTTAAGGTAAAGACAACAGCAAGTGCAAAGGCCCAGAGGTGACAGTATAGTATTGAGGAAGAAAGGTAGCCAATGTGGATGCAACCTGGTGAGGAAGGCAGATAGTAGTAAAAGATGTCAACGTGGTGAGAAACAGACCATGCAGGGCCTTATGTGCCATTTTAAAAACTTCTGAGTAGGGGAGTGGCAAAACTAGACTTATGCTTAAATGGGATCACTCTGATCTATTGAGAATAGATTAAAAGAAAACAGAGGCAAAAGCAGAGTCCAGCTAGGCAGCTACCCCCATTATCTCAATAGGAGACAATAGTCCAGATTTAGTGGTAGTAGTAAAGAGGGTTGGAAATGACAGGATTCTGAACATATTCTGGAAGTAAAATTAGTAAGGCTTGCTAATGGGATTTGGGATTGGAGTACAGACTAAAGACAAGAACGACTCCAAGGTTTTTAAACAATTAGGAGAGAGTTCACAATAAGTGAGATGTGGAAGAAATGGAGATTTGGAGTTGGGGAACAAAATGAAGAATTTAGTTTTGGACATGTTAAAATTGATATGATAGAGACCATTCCTAGAGGCAACTGACTACTTAGGTCCAGAATTCAGGGCAGGGCTCTGGGTTGGAGATACAAATTTGGAAGTCCTCTGCATATGGGTGACAACTGAAACAAAGAAACTAAATGAGAGAATGAAGATAGACAAGAGATCTGAAGACTGAGCCCTGGGGCACTGCAATGTTTAGAGATCTGGGAAATGAGTAAGAACCAAAGAATAGAAGCCTTGGAGAAGGGAGTGCTTGGAGAAGGGAGCACTCAACTGAATTACGCTGAGTAAGTTCTAAGAACTGATGATTGGATTTAGCAACATGTAGGTCATCACAGATTTCCTTTTCTAAGTTCCTTTGAAACAGTGGTGGAGAGACACTGCTTCCAGATTTTTGCAATTTATAAACAGTATAATTAACATCTGTGTAGTTTTATGGGAATGGAATTTTTGGACCCAAGGATATATAAACGTAACACTGAGATACACTGTACCAAGTTTCAGTCAGTATAAAACTGTGTGTATATCTAAACTATTACCTGCACTGAGAATTACAAATTTATTAATCCTTTGCCAATTTGATAAGTCAAAAAAGTTGTCTTGTTTTATTCTGCATTTCTCTACGGCTGAAGTTAACCATTTTTTCATGTTATTAGTCATTTGTCTTTTTTTCCACCAGTAAACTTTGCCTGTTCATAGTCTTTGCCTTTTATTTTTTTAAAGGAAATTGCTTGTCTTTATCTATTAATTAACAACATTTGTTGTATATTAATGTTAACTCTTTTGCTTTTTTCTTTCTTTATATTACTATGTTTACATCCTGGTTGGAACTGCAGAGAAGCAAAGAGAAACAGAACTACACCAAAGCTTTGAGGCCTTTGGTTTTTTCCATGTTTCCTCTTCAGACATGATCATTCTTTCACTCCTTTGCCATCACTCTTTCACATGAGAACAATCTGACCATAGCACCTGCAACTCCTCTGACAGCCTGAGGACTAGCTGACAGGACTGAGCAGGTGGCTGTCCTTCACGTGCACCCTGCCACCAGCCTGCATGCGCCCATACCTTTTACGGAAGGCTTGCATTAGGGGAACGAGTTCTTGCTAATTAAAATCCTGTGTACTTGACTGTATGCCTGTCACACAATGAAATACACGCATACATAGTTACACAAAGTCTCTAAAACAATACTACTGTATTTTCATACAAACTATTCCATACTGCTATCAGGCCCACCCAAAATACTGTACTGGTCAATTCTCCCATTTTATGTTCTATTTCCTTTGCCACCCAAGCATAAATTTATACTGTCTTCATACAAGAAGTTTATCCATTCCTTTGATGTTTAAAAAAAAATCTGTACATTTTTTAAAAGCTGTGTTACCCTTTCTTGAGGGAAAGCAATAATAGATAAGCAAAGCAGAGAGATAATGGGCCAGCATGGTGGCAGTGGAGATGGTGAGAGATGATCAGATTCTGGATATGTAAGTAGAGACAGTAAGATCTTCTGATAGATTAGTTGTAGAATGTGAGGGAAAAAAAAAAGAGGATAAAGCCATGCATATTAGTTCTCTATTCCTCTATTGCTCAGATGACCCCCAAACTTAGAGAACTGTGAGGAATGGGTGTTATTTTAAGGAAGGGAAGGAGGCAGGGAGAGAGGGACGAGGGACGGAAGGGAGGAAGGGAGGAAGGGAAGGAGGGAAGGAGGGAAGGAGGGAGGAAGGAACGAAGGGAGTCCAAGTAATGGACAATGGTCTCTACCTAATTATTTTGTTATTTTTATTTCCTTTCCTTTAGACACCACTATTTTACAGCCCTTTTTAAAAATACAATTGCATGTGGGTTAATGACTCAGAACCCACAAAGCAAATAAAAAAGAAACAGATTATTACTGGATAAAATGAACCACTAAGAGGGAAAGAAATCTGAATCAATGGTGACTTTTAGCTCTGAATGATGCTCCCAAAAATGGGGACTTCTCTTGCTTTATACCATCCTTGGCAACAAATAGGTACTTGGTAGGGCACAGAAACCAAGAAATGCAACAACTTTTAAGCCAAACTGCATTAGTCTTGAAAATAAAAAATTAGGTCAAATTTTTATAATGATCAAATTCTTGTTCTTCAAGGAAGAAGACAGACATGAGCTGAAAGGAGCCAACAGGCAGCCAAAAATTCCTGGAAAAAGTAACTGTACCAACACTCTGAAGAGGTGAAAGAAGGCAAGCGTGTAGGTTGCCCAAATACCACCTGGGGGAAATGACTGGTAAGCATGCTACAGAATGCCTGCCCCCACACTAAAATTTTATTGACCTGAATACTGCTTTAAATAAGTGATGGCTGGAGTTCAGAGATTTTATTTTTACTTGTAATGGAATTTGACCAGTATTTTTTTTCTTTTTGGCAACCTAAGATTGTGTTTTCCTTCCCATGGTACGCTCAGACTGACGGAACAGTCTCTCTCCCCTTGAACCAAGGGTCTGAGAGTTAAAGCACATACCTTTAGAAGTAACACAGAGTTAGAAATCATCATCTCTCTACCAAAATAGTTACTCAAACTTCACCACAGAGCCCCAGGGCAACAAGTATCTGCAAGAACTTAGCCTTAGTACTCACTGAAACAAAAGTGAAGCAGAGGCCAGCTCCCCTCTGTGCCAGCTGCTCTGTGTCGAGCCGAGGTTTTGCTAGCATCACTGACATCAGAGTTGGCAGACCAGACTGCTCCTCCGATACTTCCTTTGCAGCACTGCCATCTAAACCATAGAGGGGCTGTTCTACTCGCCGCTGGAAAACATTAAAAAAAAACCACAGAAATTACAGGAGAAAGAAAATCTGATGCTGCCAAAACATGTGACAGATTAAAATACAGCATTAGATATGAGAAAGATTTAAAAATATATATACACATATATCTGAAAGCAAATATGGAAAGCATAATAACATTATCACTGGATTGTAACCTATCTATAAAACTGAGTTAATATCTTAAATTCCATAAAATTACATTTTAATGGTTCTATATTTACATAACACTGAATTTGCAAATTACTTTGTAGAGTTCAACAAACAACTTCATAATATCCTCATTTCTGCAAAGGAAATGTTATTGCTATCCTCCAGGTAAATGAAGATTAAGACATCTCTCCCGTACTTTATAGGTAGAGCTTATTTCGCTCTCAATTCTACTCTTACCATACTATATACCTACATGTGAAAATCTAAAGTAAATACAAGTAAAACAAGTTCAATTGTACACTAAAGAATAACACACTGCAATTATGTAGATTTATTATAAAAATGTAAGGATGGTTCATTATTCTGTCTCCTAGTGTAATTCATTAACGTGGGGGGAGGGAGGAATCAAGATTCTTCCCTTTAGATGCCAAAAAAGATTTGCACTTGTTGGGTAACATTAAAAAAAAAAATACTGGAAGTATCCATTTTTAATACTTTGTTAGTATTTTTTCAGAAAAAAATATATAATACTAGAGACATTTTCACTAAAATTAGGAACTAGACAGGGATTAACACATTAAAATCACAATCATTCAACAGTATCATACAAGTTTTAGCCAATATCATAAGGAAAAAATAAGAGGAATATAAACACTGGAAAATTTTAAAAAGTGTCACTTTTGGATGATATAACTATTCACAAAGGAAACCAAACAAATCAACTGGAAAATAACAAATAAGAGTTCAGTAAGACAGCCAAATATAAAATAAATATACAAAAATCATTAACTTCCCCATGTATCAGCAACAATTGATTATAATCAGAGCATGTAGTAACAGAAGAAAAAGCAGATTCAAAATATCCATAAAAATACTTAGAAGAAAACTTAAGAACCATGCAGATTACACACAAAGAAAAACCATAGCTTCACTGATGAATATAAAATATTACCCAAATTAAATAGCAGTACTATGATCCTGAATTCAAATTTTATACATGTCAAATTTCTCAAAAAGCCAATGTTTAGGGCTTTCTGGTTGTTTTTGTTTTTGTTTTTTGCAAGAGAGAGTGTTGTGGTGGTGCAGTGATCATCTAGGTTCTCTCTTGCTCTCTTTTGGGGGATTGTTTTTCTGGATTTTCACAAGTTAATTCTGAGGTTCACTTGGAAAAATAATCAAAATTAGTCACATAATTTTTGATAAAGAATATCAGAGAAACCTGACTAGCTATTAAAACTTACTACAAAGCAGTATTAATTAAATCAGTATAATACTGGTACAAGAGCAGACAGATTGAGCAGTGGCACAGAAAATTCAGAAACAGACCCATACAATATGGATATATAATTTATTAAAGTGCATTTCAAATTAGTGGGAACTTGTTACAAAGATAATAGGATATTTGCATTGTATTAGAAAAAAAGGAAAAGCAGATTGCCTTCTTATATCATACATAAAAATTACAAGAAAATATAAACAAATCTTTTTATGATTTTCTAGTGGGAAAGGACTTTTTAAACATGACATTAAAAATACAAACCATATAGGAACATCTAAGAATAAGACAAAACCAGCAAGTCATGAAAGAAAAACATTAATAAATTTGACTTCAGTTTTTTTTTTTTTTACTTTTGAATGGTGAAAGTTAAATGACAAATTACAAACAGGCAAAAAGTATTTACAGTGTAAATGACAATGAGTTAACAATCTTAATAAATAATGTGCTCCTACTCATCAGTAAGAAAAAACAAATACTATATTAAATAAATAGGCAAAGGAACTGAACAAGCATTAAGAGACATTCAAAAGGCCAATTAAACATATGAAAAGATGTCTAATATCACTAATGAAGAAATGCAAGTTAAAACAAGGTTATTCTTCTCATTGGCAAAGATTATAATGATAAAATTCAGTATTAGAAGGTTATGTAAAACCTGGGACTCTCAAACTGCTGATAACCTGCTAACAATTATGTGATGACATTTTAAACTGAGCATATTTTTTGACGTAAGAGCTATACTTTGGAAATTTTCCAAAGGGAAAAAATGCATACAGCACAGATGTATATACAAGGACATTCATTACAGCATTATTTATAGAATACAAAATGCTTAGAGGCTATTGGTTAAATAAACTAATACAATGGAAGTGAGGAACTGTACTGTATGAACATACATATAAACATATATGCCCACTAAACCCTCTAATAACAGTTCTTCTGGAGAGGACTTTGTATCTTACCACTTCTGAATTAAGACTTTCATAATCAGCATGTACCCTTTTATTAGGGAAAATGAACATTCTCATTTTAGAAAATAAAATAAAAATGATCCTAACAAAAGAATATTTTTTTTTAAATCTACCTCCTTAAGACCAATACTCCTACCCCACTGAATAAAATGGTTTAATTCAGGCTCCAGAACACCTGTGATACCCACTCACACTATTCTCACTACTTGGGAGAATGTATCATTGAAGCTGCAACAGTAAAATAAATCATTGTTATATATTCAATAAATATTTGTCAAGGGCTTAAAGATTTTAAAATATATCTAATACAGCAGGCTAGAATGTTTGTACCAACCTCCCCTAGAAAACAACCATAAAAACAGGACCAAAAAAAGATATTAAAAGTATAGAAAAGTTGCGGGAAAAAAGTATAGAAAAGCTGGTAAAATAGTAGAGATCTGTCACAGTAAAATCTAAGGGAAATTAGGAACACAAGAAAGGTAAAGAAGCACCAAAGTCACATTTGCCCTAAGAGTACCTACAGATTTTGAATTTCCACTTTCAGGGCACCATGTTGTCAAGAGAACAGTCACAGGGCAAACCCATCCAGAGTAGGGGGTTCAGTAAGAAACCCTTCCCACTTTATGCTGCACTTCCAAAGGGCTACAATCTCACAGAAAATGTAATCCAGAAGAAAAATTTCTCCCACTTCAAGGAACTGCAACAGAGATGCCTTAGCTCTGCGCCCGGGGGGGGGGGGGGGGGGGACGGGGGGGGGGGGACACTTTTCTTGAGAAATGTTAACACAATCCGTATCAATATTGCCTGGGTGGTTCAAACAAACAAAATAAGCAAACCAAACAAAAGAAATACAAGCCATGAACTCAGGAGTTTGTAGTAATATAATATTGCACTGGTAGAATCTCTAGGCACTTGAAAGAAACAGACAAACATTCTCCCTGGAGGAACATATCTTCATCCTAGATCTCAAAGAAATTTCACAAATAATTTTTCAAGAACAATGAGCAGCATGCGGTCGAAATAATGAAGCAAAAAAGAAATAGAGCCCTGAGCAATAACTAGGAAAAAGAAGAAATAGCAGAAAAGATTCAAAAAAAAAAACCAAAAAACTTGAAATACCGGAATTAACAGATACAAATTATAAAACAACTATGTCTGCTAGATTAAAAAAATAAAAGCAGGCTTGAAAATATCTGTAGGGAACATAAAATAACAAAATTAAGAATTCGATGGGGCAAATTAGATATAACAAAACAGAAAATTTTGGAACTGAAAGGTAAGAAACTATCCAGAATGGAGCATACAGAGACCGAAAGAAAACAGAAAAAAAAGAAGAGGCAGAGCGATAAAGGGAGACAATTTAAATTTTACAGGAGGAAGAAAAAGAGAACAGGGCTGAGATAGTATCTGAAGAGACAACGGCAAATAATTATTTAGAAATGGTATAAGACACCAACCCTCAGATACCAAAAGCCCAGCAAATCACAAGCAAGAGAAATAAAAAGATGCATGATAGTAAAACTGCAGCACACCACAGACAAAAATGTTAAAAGCAGCAGGGGTGGGAGAGGAGGGGAGGAGATGCTTTCAAAAGAAGTAACAAGTAAATGAAAGCTGTTTTCTTAGTAGTAATAATAGGAACCAAAAGATGGTAATAATATATTCATTTGTGTTAAAAGAAAAAAAAAGCCAATCTAGAAATAAAATACACAGCAAAAACCTCTTTCAAGAGCAAAATAGTTACTTCAGCAAATAAAAACCTAGAGAGTTAACCCCCAGCAGATACATACTGTACTAAAGCATACTAAAGGACTAGTGAGAGCAGAACGTGACCCTAGAGTAGAAGGTGTAATATGCAAAAAGGAAATAAGTACAAAGAGAAGGGGTATGTATATAAACAGATCCAAATGAACACTGACAGTATAAAATAATAACAACTTTTTATGAGGTTAAAAAGGGCAAAATAAAAACATACACCACCACTACCTAATCAGTAGCAGACGAAATCAACATTCTGAGGTTATCATTTATCTGGGAGGAGGGTAAAGATACTATTAACATCAAACTTCAGCACATTAAAGATACCTGTGGTAATTTCTAAGAGAAATACCACACAGGACCTACCTACTAGTGGGGGAGTAAAATATGAAATAAGTTTTTTTTCAATCCATGAAAGCAAGAAATTAAAAAAATAGTAACAGGCAGAATAAATAGAAAATACATTAAAAGATGGTGTATTTAAACTCAATACAATGATAAGTACATTAAATGTAAACAGGGAAGTTTAAAAAAAAGATCTTTGAATAAAGAAAAAAATTTCAACTATATATTTATCAGAAACATATAGTGAAAATATAATAACTGAAAACATAATAATGAAAAGTTGATAGTATAAAAATGGAAATATTTATACCATACAATGGTGCAGATATGCTAAGTATCAGATAAACTGCATTTAGAGCAAAAAGTCACAAAAAATGAAGAGAATCACTTAATAACACATAAAGCAAAAATATAAATATAGGAAGAAACAAACGACTCCCACAATCATGAGAGTCATGAATATACCTACTCTTAGTGACAGAACAAACAGACAAAAGTCAGAATACAGAAGATTTAAACACTAGGATTAACAAAATTGACTTAATGACGAAATTATTTTGTCTAGAGATACATACATGGTCACACTATAAGGAAAAGCAAATAATAATCACAAAAATTAGAACTGTGGTTGTTTCTAGGGTGGAGGGAGGTAGCTGTGATCAGGGAAGAGCACACAGATTTCCAGGGTGCCGGAAATATGTTACTTTCTGAGCTAAGCAGTGATTACATGGAGTTAACTGCATAATGACTTCCCAGAAACATTTTTTGTGATGAGCCAGACAGAAATATTTTAGGCTTTTTAGGCAATATGTCGTCTCTGTGGCATATTCCCCTTTCTCTCTATAACTCTTTAAAAAAATCTGAAAATCATTCTTAACTTGCCAGCTGTGGGCTGTAGTTCACCAACTCCTGCATCAAAAGGCTCATGTTTTACCTACTATTTTCTATTTATCAAAAAAATATAAAAGAATCACTTGGGGGAAAAAAGCTTAAGTAATTCTTTATCCATTCTTCTCTTTCAGTGAACAGTCTTGGGCACCCACTGTGTGCCCACCTGAAAACTGAACAAGATATTATCTCTTCCATATCAACTGGGGGAAGTAGTTAAAACAATTACACCTTAGGTAATTAAGTACTGTGAGAGATGGAACCAGCAATAAACAAAAACAAAATTCCTGCTCTCATGGGGTTATCACTCTGGTAGGAGAAAATGGGCAACAGATTAACTGTATAGTCAAAAACTAAAAAAACTAAAATATGTAAGTTATTAAATAAAAATATTATAATTATACCACACACCAGTAACAATGATGATCTACAACAACACACAATATGGATGAATCTCACAAAAGTAATGTTGAATAAAAGAAGCCAGACACAAGAGTATATACTATATAATTCCTTTTATACAAAGTACAAAAACAGAAAAAACTCATCTATGCTGTTAGAAGTCAAGATGGTGGCTATTCCTAATGGCAGGAAGGAGGCTATTACTGTAGTGGGGCATAAGGGGGTTTCTGGAGGATTTCTGGTATAGTTTGTGAAAATTCATTAAGCTGTAGACTTATATGTATACTCTTCCATATTTATAAATATGAATCAATGAAAAAATTTAAATACATATCAAAATTTAAATATATTACGTCAGGTGGTAATAACTAAGAATTAAAGCAGGATTAGGAACAGAGTTACAAGGTGTGAGGGACTGTTATTTAAAGAAATTAGACAGAACAGATCTCTCTGATAAGGTCACTTTTGAGTAACAGCCTGATGAAGAGATTGCTAATCATGCTGTCCCTGGAAGAGGGAATAGGGAGTACAAAGGCCCTGAAGCAAAAGAGTGCTTCACAGTGTTCGGGGTACTTCAAGGAGGCCACTGTGGCTGGAACAGCACGAGGGGGAGGGAGAGCAGATGGAGTCAGGTGGATGAGGAGGCAAGGATAATGTAGGAGCATCTAGGCCATGTAAGCCTAGAACGGTTTGGACTAGCCACTGGACAATTCTGAGCAGAGGGGTGCCATGATCTGTCTTAATGTTTTCACAGAATCACTTTGGCTACTATATTTGAATAGGTGAGACACAGGGAGAAATAGGGAGACTACTCTGGAGATTAATGCAGAGAACTAAAAGAATAGAAAAGTTGTTAGATTTGGGTATTAAAAAAAAAATAGAATTTACCCATGGATTAGATATGGGGTATGAGGTTATGATCTGAAAAAAATGGACAGAGTAAACTGTCATTCACCAGGACAGAGCAGACTGCAGAAAGAGCAGTTTGTTGTTGCTGTTGTTCTGCTGGTGAAAGGGGAGCAAGAGTTCCTTTGTGGATGTTTTTATGCTGTCCATTTAGTTATACAAGTGGAACTGTCAAGTAGAGTTGGGTAAGTAATTTTCAGGGAGACCAGAGCACAAGTAAAGGCCTGGCAAGTTCATTCATCCTAAAAGGCAGATATGGATAATGATGCAAGTAGCTTGGTAGATATGGGGTAGGAGCATGTGAAAAGTTCTCTTCTGATTGCTCCTATCTTCTCAGTAAAATAAAAAAGTAAAGCCATCATCAGTTGAGATAGTAAACGGAAAGGAAGTGTTGCTGGAGGCTTGCAAGAAATGATAAAAATATGTAATACTCACCTAGGAAAGGGACCAAACTATGGAAATATAATAGGACTGGCAGACAACTAGAGGGTTCATGGGGTTAGTGGTCATGAACTTAAAGTGAGATCAGTCAGCAAGGGTATATGTATTTTCCTCTAACCATGCTGAGCTGCTTAGACACAGGCAAGGAAAAGGTGAAAAATTAGATTTAACCAGGGCCAGGTTTTTTTTCAGGCAAGTATGACAGAGAGTGGGGAAAGGGAACTGAAGGGTGTACATAAATCAGTGATTATAACCATGAAGGACAGAATCTAATTAGGGAGGACACAGAGTTCTAAGTGCAATGGAAAAAGAAAACAAGGTTTGGTTCCTATTTTAACACCTAAGATATACTTATTTGCATAATACTGATGAGGCCCAGCCACCATTCACAGAGCTGGTAAAACTATCTAGAGACCATGGAATACATCTCTTTTGTCTTCAGATAAGACATGACTTAAATTGGACACATGATAGATGGGGGGAGGGGGGGAGTCATACTACTAAAAACCAAATGAAAAAAATATATTTTTCAGGAAGAAAACAGTAACAGACAACAAAATTCTACAAATCATATGTGTCCCAAATAGGTAATTCTACAATCTCATTTAACATGTAAAAAACTTTAATTGGCTTAAAAGTTAATAAAAATAAAGACATGGGCCTCCTCAAAAGTTATCTAACAAACCTCAACCTAACCAAACACATCTATACATCAAACATTTCTAACATTTTTAAGCATAGCAAGGACGACAAAATAATAGCAAAAATCTTGAAGTTGAATACATTTTCCTAAGTCCTTTAATAATTATAACCACCCAATGAATGCATGTTTTTATGAAACAGAGAAGGGCAAGAAGTGTATTTGAAAATACTGTAACCATATAGAACATTAAATCACTTAGGAAAAGAGCAATATTAACCAACTCTGCCAAGGCAGAGAAAAGCAACTTTCCTAAACAGACACTTAGGATGAAAACTCCTGTTCTCCCTTTTCTTTAAGATCCCACAGCAATACCTGAGGCATCAGTGGACAGAACATTCTTCTTTTTTTTTTAAATTAAAAAAAAATTTTTTGTGTGTGGGGGAGGTAATTAGGTTTATTCATTTATTTGTTTATTTTATTTATTTCTTTATTTTTTATGGAGGTACTGGGGATTGAACCCAGGACCTCATGCATGCCAAGCTGTACTCTACCACTGAGCTATATCCCTCGACCCCCTGCTGCCCTTGAACACTCTTAAGTACAGAGTTCTTATGTGGTATCCACAAATTATCTAAAGGCACTCAAGCAAATTAACACAAAATCTTGCATTAGCTCGCTCAGGGATTCTCAACCTCGGCACTAATGACATTTTGGACTGGATAATTCTTTGTTGTGGGCTCTATCCTGCGCACTGTAAGATGTTTATCAGCATCCCTGGCCTCTGCCCACTAAATGCCTTCCACCCACCCCCTAGTAGTAACCAAAAATTATTTCAGCATTGCCAAATGTCTTCTGAGGGGACAAACTATTCCTGGCTGAGAACCACTATTAACACCGTAATATTGTTAAGAGCTTCAGACCTCACTTATACACAGGAAACAAACCTATCCCAAATTCGTGTAGCATTAGTTTCTCTGCTACATCACTGAGAGAGCCTTAAAAATAATTCAAAAGCCAGGAGCTGACCAATTTTTTTTTTAAAGGAATTTAGTTACAGGAACATATAAATCTGACAAGGATAAAAACCTAGTGTCTGAGCTGGAAATCACTTCCTTGACAGAACACTGAGCTGCAGGCCTAGAGGTAATTTATTATACTGGGAGAATAGGGTTAGCTCTTTTAAAATGTAAATTTACTGATACAGATTTGAATCTAAGTTAAATGATTCATAGACAGTCCTATGAATGTTTCTCCTTAATGCCTCATTCCCCTTGGGTAATTAATGGAAGAGAAACTTTGCTTGAGTGTTCCTGGGCTTCTTGTCTCCTAGAACAGGTGTCAAATTTCTCCAGGTGAATGCTTACCGGTAAGGGATTGGATAAGGAATGTTGCGGTGAGGATCGTGCAACTGGTGGAACACTTCTGCCAGGGCTGGTTCCTGGCCCGCTTCCCCCAGCAAACTGGCCAACAGGGAAAAATGGATATGAATAATTCACAACAGTACTATGCTTCAGATAAGGAGAGTAAAAGATTAACACAACAGGTCTTAATTACATATGGCCCCTTTAAGTCAACAAATCTTATTCTAGAGAGAAAATGCCATGTAAGCCAAATTCTACTAAATTTTCAATGAGAATTTAAAGAGGAGCTCCAGCAGAAATATACCAAGGTATAAAGAAAACATGGCTAGGAAGCTGAAAGTACACATGGTTTTGAAAGGACATAAGAGAAGAATGTTTTCCCTTCTTGTCTCAAAATACACGAAGCAAGAATACAGTGGTACAGTGGATGTTAGTGTCTTCTTTAGTAACCACTAACGATGGGTCAGTGAGCTCACTACAGGTTCCACTGGACTAAAGGGAAGAGGACAAAAGAAGAGTCCAAGCCACTCCACTTCAATCTTTGTAAGACACGAAACCTAGTCTGACCAAGAGAAAAATCACCTCATTTGTGAATTTTTATATCATCACAGACAAGACACATCATCAACAAATTTAAATTTAGGAAGCCAGCAGCCATTTCCTCTTATAGAGAGAGATGGGGCACCATTAGATTGATGAAGATGGGGAGGAAGGGGAGGAGAGCACAAAGGCAAAATACTGCTTTCTAAAGCCTTAAATGAAAGGATTTAGGTTTTATAAAATCACTAGTTGTGTTTTTTTTTTTTCAAAAAACTTAACTTACCTCAAAATAATCACTAATTTTATGTCCCCTAGGAGTGCCTTTCCCTGAAAATGAAACCAAAGTAAGTATAGTTTTTCGAATAACACACACAAGTAAACCATCATTCACTAAAATGTACTATGTATTCAATAACTGCACATACTGTTATCAATTCAAGTGTCAACTTTACTTTTAACATATTAGTCAAAATACCTGTATCCTAAGAACAGAGACCATTTCCTCCAGAAAATAAGACTAAGTAAGCAATGAAACATTTTTTGAGAGCCTGCTTTCATTTAAGATTCACTAATCTTTTATAAGTACACTAACAAAACTTACGCTACAACTCTGAATCAAAATAAAACTAAACTATAATCCACACCCACAACTAAGAACAAAGAATTCAAAACAAACTCATCAGAACTAAAGGGTTAATTCTATTTCACAAAAAAAAAACTTTAGGCCTTCTCACTTTGGGAGGATTTTCCCCAAAAAAGTAAAAAATGATTTGAAGATTAAAAATTTTAAAAATGAAAAAAAAAAAAAAAAAAAGGCTAGGACTTTCTTCGAAGTCCTTCCATTTCATTTATTGTCTCTTTAATTATTAAAAGAAATCTGGCATTATGACCATCATATTTACAGATTTATTCCACTGGGCACTGATGTTCAACTAAATAATTGACATTGAAGAAGACGAGATAAAAGGACAACCATGTAAATGAAAGCATTTCTGCTTGCCTATTATTAACAAATCACTGATCTAATGCAAGACAGTTAAAACTGCAATGTAACCTCTTTTCTGTACAATAAATGCTTAATCTAAATTAAAACCTGTGTCAAGAAGACTGTTAACTTACAGCATGGAAAAGCAGAGTCCACAAAGAACTATCACTGTTTTGTCAAGTGTGTATCTAATGGCAAGTCCATAATAAACAGCCTGATATTCCCTTAAGGAATATAAATCTCCTTTGTTAGGAATCCCTGTACACAAACTAATTACTTAGTATGGATTGGAAATTTTCTAAGTACATAAGAATTTAGTATTTTTATTGGTGTGAAATTACTACTACCTTGGCTAGTTTCATATGGTTCAGCTTTTCTTTTCCGGTTTCGCTGGTCATTCTGTTTTTTCTCAGGAGTCTGTTAAATACCATATACATCACAATTAGCATTTTGTTAAATTTTTCACATTATGAAAATCAGACAGTATGTACAAAATATCAAATCTATAAGAAGACTTAACTGGCACGGACAAGCCCTAAACTAGTGTCCTGCTCTAGGGCAGGGTCATGCAAAGTGTACAGGATCTGGAGTCAAACCATCTACACCATTGTTGACAAACTATTCAAAATGTCAGAACTTCAATTTACTCATCTGTAAATCAGGGTTGCTGCAAAGCTTAAATAAGATATTTTATAAAGCACAAATGTAGTACAACCATCTAGCATACGATAGGCTCTCAGACAGTAGCTATTAAAATATTTCTAATTTAAAAGAGCTTAAATTCAATCCCTTTTTTCCAAAAAGGAAAAAAATCTGTATAATCAACTAGCTCTAATTTTTTGAAAGTTTTTGCATCTAAGTGCAAAGTAGGTAGTTACATATCCACGCAGCCAGGCTATTTGCCTTAAAAAACAAATAAATAAATCTTCAAATTTTGTTACCAAAGTCTGCCAGGCCACACTGACCCACTGTGTTGAAGTACTGACAAGTGCTAAAATTCAAATGCGCCTAAGCCAATTCAGCTACAACTACAAATTTCTACCCTTTATTGATGGCAACTAAGCCAAAACTTTAAAAGATAATGCCCGTACATGATTATCATAATAAAAACCTATTAGGGCCACATCACAACTACACAAACAGCATGCAACTCAAAGGGGAGTCATTCACAGAGACCCTAAAAGTGTCCCAGAGTTATGCAGTGCTATTGTTTAACTGAGATGGAAAGCATGGAAATATGAAAAGTCTTGCAATGGATGTGGTTTCTTACCTCTACCTCTTTATCACTCAAGGACCCCACGCTGCACAAGCTCTGGTTGGAAGACTCACTATTGAGTGGCCCCTAGAAAGGAAAAACAAAATAAATAAATAAATAAATAAATAAAAAGAAACTAATTTAAAATGACAGCAAAACTGGGGAAGAAATCTGTTGATTTTGATATCTAAGTCAAGTCAAAGAAGCCAAGAATTAACTGTAACACCTCTGAGCCAACTTGAAAAGAATCCAATCAACCACATGGTACAGGGCGCTCATGTTAAAATTCTCTAGCTACTATTATTTTCATTTCCTTCACAAACTCTGTACTTGTGCAAACCTTCTAGAGTACTTCCACATGTCACAAATTCATTCTTTAAGGAAAACAAGCAGGGGAAATCAATTCTCTTGGCCTCTTGTATCATGTAGGCAATATCTGAAAGTTGAGATGTTAAGGATGTTCCTTATGAAGGTTGGTCAGAGACCTTAATGAAGGAAACACTTTTCTGAATCATGCACTAAAAAGGCATGACTGCTGGCTCAAAAAACAGTTAAAGAGGTTGACAGCATGAAGATCTCTGCTCATTTGCTCCTCAGTGAAACTGATGAAAATTATTTTTAAAAACTACCATTCAAAGCCTCTGACTATGGTCCCTAAGGGCAAACAGCAAATGAAGAAACAACTATACAATAAAATCTATAAAAATTCAGTCTGAAAGGTAAAAAGTGGTATTGAATCAACACCATGCCCTCCCTTCCCCTCCCATCTCATCAAGGCTCCAGACTGCTGCAGCCAAGAACACAAGGCTCCCTCTTTCCCTAGCTCAGTCCACAGGCTTTCTTCCTGGGAGCAGCAGGACTTGAAGTTTCTCATCCTATCCCCAGCCTTCTATTGCTGAGAATAAGTCCCAAGCAAGTACATCAAAGACAGGCATCTCCCTTCTGCCCCCGCATACCTGTGGAACAGAGGCCCTGCCTTAGGCATGGTACACTGAGAATGCTAGGACCCCAACAGCTCTTTTGCCCAGCTCATGAAATAGTGCTTCCACACGAGGAGAGACAAGTTGCTTTGCGTGCCCCATCCCCACCCTAACCTCCCCAGCACTCACCTCCTACAGCCTGAATGTCAGTCACAGAGAAGCTCACCACTGTCCTCATCCCCAGCTCCAGAACCCTGGCTTAGATATTTTGCCAAAGGGGAAAAAGCAGGAACACACAGTACCAAATCTTCCCAAAGGACCTGACTTCATTCTTAACAACGTGTGGACAAATTTAAGTCTAAGAGTATTCAACTGGAGGTTGTGGTAAAAGGCAAATGAAAAGCAATTCATGTACTGAACATACAGTCTAGACTGTGGGTCAGTTACTTTCCAAGAGAGAACCAGGGAATAAGACACTCAAGAGCCGCCCTTCGGTCAGAACAAATAGCAAACATTGACCTCAGAAACTTTTCCTTACAAGGAGCCCCAATTTGGATTAGTTTGTAGAGGAATTTATGCCTCAGAGCATCATTGAAAACAAGAGAGCAATCTGGGTAACTAGTGGAGTTTAACAGCTGGGTTGGTCAGGAAAAGAGAGTTCTACCAAGTACCAGTCTTCCCAAGGTGCCTGCAGGCAACCCTAAAGCCATGCCTCCCTGAAGAACACCATCAGAGGATTAGCTCTGGGGGCACAGGGTGATAGAACAGACTTCACTAAAATCCAGCAAATCATTAAACAAATAAACAAGCAAATAACATGGACAAGTCCCCAAAGAACAGGATGAGAAATCAGTACCCAGAGTTACTACAATGTATCATCTAAAATGACCAATTTCCCAAGAAAAATCATGAGGCACGCAAAGAAATAAGTATGAGCCATACACCACGGGAATAAAGTAGGCGAAAGAAACTGCCTGTGGGAATGATCAGATGTTGAATTTAACAGAAAAGTATTTCAAAATAGCCACTATAAATATGTTCACAGAACCAAAGGAAATAATAAAGAAGTAATGGAAGGTATGAATGACAATGTTGCATCAAAAAGAGAACATCAATACAGATACAGAAAGTTTGTGTGTGTATGTGTGTGTGTGTGTGTGTGTATACACATACATACACATAATGTATGTATGTATGTGTATATATACATAAAACAAATGGTAATTCTGGAGTTGCAAACTACAATAACCAAAATAAAAGATGCACTAGAGAGGTTCAAGAGTAGAATTAAACTGGCAAAAGAAATAATTAGCGTATTTGAAGATATATCAACAGAGATTATGCAAGCTGGGAGAGGAAACTCGAGCTTCAGGGAAATGTGGAAAATGGTTAAGTACATCACGAAGCACATAACGGACATCAGGAGAGGAGAACAAGAAAGGAGCAGAAAAAATATTTAAAGAAATAATGGCTGAAAACTTATCAAATTCATTAAAAAAAATAAACTTACCAATACAAGAAGCTTAATGAACTTCCAGTAGGATAAACACAAAGAGGCCCATAAACAGATATACTGTAGGAAAAATGCTCAAAAGCAAAGGAGAAAATCTTGAAAACAGAACTATAACTTACAAGGAATCACTTACAAGGGAATTCCAATAGGATTAACAGCAGATTTCTGAGCAAAAACAATGCAGGGCCAGAAGGCAGCAGGATAGAATATTCAAAGTACAGGGGGAAAGGGTCAACCAAGAATCCTATACTGAGCAAATTGTTCTTTTAAAAATAAGGCAAAAGAGAGATTTCTCAGAAAAACAGCAAGGAACTTCCTCAACCTGATAAAAGGGCATCTACAAAAAAAAAAAAAAAAAAAAAAAACCCTGACAACAACAAAACAAACAAACAAACAAAAAACCCCAAAACCCTACAACTAACATTATACTTAATGGTTAAAGACTGGATGCTTTCCTCTAAGATGTGGAACAAGACTAGAATGTTTTTTCTCTCCCACATCTATTAAACATTATACTAGAGGTTCTAGCCAGGCAATTTTGCAAGGCATTCAGATTGGAAAGGAAGAAGTAAAACTATGCCAATTCATAGATGACATACTCTTATATATGTAAAACCCCAAAGGATCCACTAAAATACTACTTGAACTAATAAACAAATTTAATAAGATTACAGGATATAAGACCAATATACAAAGATCAATTTTATTTCTATAAATTTGCAATGTAAAATCTGAAAATGAAATAAATAAAATAATTCCAGTCACATTAGCAACAAAAAGAACAAAATACTTAGTAATAAACAAAAGAAGTGTAAAACTTACACTGTGAAAACTACCCAAAAAATTATTGCAAGAAATTAAAGATCTAAGTAAATGGAAAAACACCCATGTTCACAGATTAGAAGACTTGACATTGTTAGGATGGCAGTTCTCTCCTGGCTGATCTATAGATTTAACAGAATCCTTATCAGAATTCCAGCTGACTTCTTTATATAAACTGACAAGCTTATTCTAAAATTCATAGGGAACTATAAGGGACCCAAATACACAAAACAATCCTGACAAGGAAGGAAGTAGGTGAACTCACATTCCCTGACTTCAAGACTTACTACAAAGCAACAGTAATAAAGACAGTATAATACTGGCATAAAGACAAGTCAATGGAATAGAATTTAGAGTCCACAGATAAATCCATAGTCTATGGTCAAATGATTATTGATAAAGGTGCCAAGACTATTCAATAAGAGAAAGAATAGTCTTAACAAATGGTACTGGGACAACTGGACAGCCACAGGCAAAGCAATGAAGATGAACCCCTACCTCACACCATACAAAAAAATTAACTCAAAATGGTTCAAGGACTTAAATGTAAGTTAAAATTATAAAACTCTTAGATGGAAACATAGAGGTAAATTTTCATGACCTCAAACTAGGCACCAAAAGTGCAAACAAAAGAGAAAAATAGATAAACTAGACTTATTCAAATTTAAAAACTTTTGTCGTTGAAAGAACACTATCAACAAAGACAACCCACAAAACAGGAGAAAATATTTGCACATCACATATCTGATAAGGTACTTGTATGCTGTATAAAGAACTCTTGCAATTCAGAAATAAAAAGACAGTTAACTCAATTTAAAAGTGGGCAAAAAGGTCTAAACAGTCACTTCTCCAAAGATGAGATACAAATGACCAAAGAGCACATGAAAAGAATTTCAACATTATTAGCCAATGGGGAAATACAAATCAAAACCAAAGTGGGATACAACTTCATACCTACTAAGATGGTCAGAATCAAAATGACAGCAAGAAGTACTGGCAAGAATATGGAGAAACTGGAACCCTTGTACACTGCTGGAGGTAACACAAAATGGTGTAGCTGCTTTCAAAAACAGTCAGGGAGTTCCTCAAACAATTAAACACAAAGTTACATATGACCCAGAATACTACTCCTAGGCACATACTGAAAAGCAATAAAAAACATGGACACACAAAAACCTGGACACAGATTTTTATAACAGCATTATTCACAAAAGCCAAAAGGTGGAAATAATCCAAAAGTCCATCAACTGACAAATGGATAAACAAAATCTGGTGTACCCATACAATGAAATGTTATTTGGCCATAAAAAGGAATCAAGTATTGATACATGCTACAATATAAACAAACATTGAAAACATTTTGCTAAGTACAAGAAGCCAGTCACAACAGATCACATATCAAATGATTCCATTCATATGAAAATCCAGAAGAGGAAAATCTAAGACAAACAGAAAGTTAGTAGTTCCTTAGGGTAGGAGTGGGGGTACATGGAGGGAACAGCTAAAGAGTATGGGGTTTCTTCTTGAGGTGATAAAAATATTCTAAAATTGACTGTGTTGGTGGTTGTATGTATGTGTGAATATACCAAAAACCAATGAACAGTGTAATTTAAATGGGTGAATTGTATATGAATTGTATCTCAATAAAACTGTTTAAAAAACAAGTTACCAGGCTTAGAGTCAAAAATAATTTATATTCCAATAGGGTGCATTAAGTATTCCTTTCACTGTATCCTTAAAGCACTATTTTTAAACTGTAATCAACACAATATACCAGAGAGCTTCACAGTGAGATGCTTGTGAAACTACAAAGAAAAATAATAAAGTGAAACTAGGGAGAATAAAATTAAATCATGTATTCCCAGTGACATAAATCAACAAATGATCTGTTCCTATAATGATAGAGTTTCATGATGTTTTAACTGGGGGGTGGGGAGTGGGAAGCTTTATTTACATTAAGAATTCTATAATTATTGAAACTGAATCTTTCTATGTTCAAATTTTTAAAATATTCTGTTCATAAAATGTTTTTTGTAACTGTTATGAAGCATTTTCCTCCCTGGATAGTAATAATACCATATACTACATTTTAATTATTTGCTTTACCTGCCAACTACTCCTCACTTTCAAAAGGAAATGGTAGGAGTAGGTTATAGCTCAGTGGTAGAGCACATGCTTAGCATTCACAAGGTCCTGGGTTTAATCCCCAGTACCTCCACTGAACATCAAAAAAGAAATTTAAAAAACGAAAAAGAAATTAAAAAAAAAAAAAAAAGGAAATGACAAGTGTGATGAATAGAGACAAGAGAGAACTGAAGAATCTATTTTTATTAGCAATTACTGATAATAACATAAACTGTAAAGTGTTTAACAGTGGTGTACATTCTAGTAGTTGAAAGAAATTTGCAAGAGGCACAAAGATCCTTGTGGTTCCTTGAGTGTGTGTCTAACTAAAAGAAAAAAAGTATTAAGAATTACCGAATTCTCCCTTTCCCTGTCCTTTTCTGATGCACAGCATCTCAAATTATTATAACATCATTAGACTAAATTTAATTAACAGGGATAATGATATACCTTCCCTGTTCTAAAACAGCTGTCTAATAAAGTAGCTAACCAAATGATTTTAGGCAAACAGTCTTATCTTTCAAAAGTATTACTATCGTTAAAAAACAAATAAGGGAGAAAAAAATGAACTAAATTAAAGGATAAAAAGGCATGACTAAATTCAATAGATAAAAAAGCGTAACTAAATTCAATGTATGATCCTTGATTTGACCCTGGATATCAAAACAAAGCAAAAACAAAAGACATTACTGGGACAAAGGCAGAAACTGAATATGGACTATATATTAGATAATCAAGTTTCAGTCTATTATGGTCAGTTCCTCAGTTGTAAATTTTCCCATTTGCTGCATCTTTTTTACTAAGGTGCTTTTGTAAGTTTTGTATGAGTTCATATTCAGTTTTGGGAGTGTCCTCCACATTTCAGGGGTCAAGGAGCAGTCAGTCCCAAGGGAATTTTAATGGTCACCTATGCCAGTGCCCTACAACATTCATCATATTTATATATTACTTTCCCTGCCCAGGATTTCCACACATTTATATATTAGTTCCAACATATTTATACATTATTTTTCTGCCCAGGATTTCCACACAAGGTTGGAGCTTCCATTTCTTGTGGGTGAATTTTAACAGCCACAATCCAAAGTTAAGTGGCTTTCTTGTAGTAACCTATAATGAAAAAGAATATAAAAACGAATATATGTATGTATATGTATGACTGAAACATTATGCTGTACACCAGAAATAGACAACACTGTAGACTGACTATGCTTCAATAAAAAAATTATAAATCTATAAAAAATAAAATACAGTTTAGTGGCTCACTTCTGTCCTATGTCTTGGAATGGTGGGCAGTTTTACTAATCCTAATTAATAGACAACTTTGCCCCTTTCCAATTCCCAGCATTATACAGAGCCAGTTCTAGTCTTTAGCCTCAATTACTATTCCCAGGAGTAAATTAAATCGCAAGGCCTAAAAGCTTATGGGTTACCAAAGTCTAACTCCCATTCACCACTGTGACATCTTCATATAGAAACTAGAATAACTGGGATTCAATTTTTCCTATTTTTTTGATACTGCTGACATTCAGGAATTATATAATTTTCATGTGTTTCATTTAGCCACTTTACTGAATTGTTATTCTTCATAATCATCTCTCAATTTGTTCCTTTTGATTTCATTATTTACATATAAATTACAGCATTTTAAAGTAAGTTTATATCCTCATTTCCACAATTTATATCTCTTATTTGTTTCACATTTTACTGCTTTGAATAAAACAACATAATCATCATAAAGAAAGAACACTGTTTTGTTCTTCTTTTTCAAGGTAACTTTCTTGTGCTTTACTATTAAAAACTATAAGACTGCAAAGAGCCAAAACAATCTTGTAAAAGAACAAAGTTGGGGGTCTCTCACTTCCTGATTTCAAAACTTATTACAAAGCTACAATAATCAAAACATATGGCACTGGCATTAAGTTGAACATATAGACAAATGGAACAGAATTCAGATCCCAGAAATAATCCCTCACATATATGGTCAAATGATTTTCTTTTTTTTGCTGATCTTCTTTTTCAGTTTTACTGAGATATAATTACAACTCTGTATAAGTTTAACAGGCACATAATGACTTCACATAAAATGATTTGACAAGGGTGCCAAGACCCCTCAAAATGAACAATAGTCTTTTCAACAAACTGGTGGGAAAATGGATATTCACATGCAGAAGAATGAAGCTGGACCCTTATCTTACAAAAATGAATTCAAAATGAATGACACCAAAAGAACAATAAATAAAACAAACAAAAAAAAACAGACTACATCAAAATTTAAAACCTCTGTGCATCAAAGGACACAATCAATAAGAGTAAAAAGACAACCCACAAAATGGGAGAAAACATTTGCAAACCATGTATCTTTTGATAAAGGGTTAACATCCAGAATATATTTTTAAAATTCCTATAAATCAACAAAAGTTAAACAAACAACCCAATTAAAAATGGGCAAAGGATTGGAATAGACATTTCCCCAAAGAAGGTATACAAATAGCCAACAAGTACATGAGAAGATGCAACATCAGTAATCATGTGAAATGTAAATCAAAATCACAATGAAATGGGGGAGGAGGGTATAGCTCAGTGGCAGAGTGTGTGCTTGGCATGCACAAGGTCCTGGGTTCAATCCTCAGTACCTCCACTAAAAATAATAACCAAATAAACCTAATTACCTCCTCCCCAAATAAAAATAAATAGGATAAAAAAGAGAGTTAATGGCAAAATCACAATGAGATACCATACCACTTCACACCCATTAGGATGGCTACTATCAGAAAACAGAAAATAATAAGCACTGCTAAGGATGTGGAGAAACTGAAACCTTTGTGTGCTGTTAGCTGGGACTTTAAATGGTGCAGCCACTATGGAAAATAGTATGGCAGTTCTTCAAAAAATTAAGAATAGAATAATCATATGATATAGCAATTCCACTTCTGGGTATATATCCAAAAGAATGGAAAGCAGGGTCTCAAAGAATTATTTGCACACTTATGTTCATGGCAGCATTATTCACAACACCTAAAAGGTAGAAGCAACACAAGTGTCCATTAATATAAATGGAAACAAAATGTGATATATATCCATATAATGGAGTATTATTCAACCTTCAAAAGGAAGATAATTCTGACACATGCTACAAATAAACCTTGAGGACATTATGCTAAGTGAAATAAGCTAGTGACAAAAAGGTAGATACTGCGTGATTTCACTTAAAGGAGGTATCTATTATTACTTTTTAAAAATCACTTGGAGAGGGATGTAATTAGGTTTATTTACTTATTTGTTTATTTTTAAAAGAGATTCTGGGGATTGAACCCAGGACCTTGTGTATGCTAGGCATGTACTCTACCACTGAGCTATACCCTCCCCAGGAGGCATCTAAAATGGTCAAATTCATTGAGACAGAAAGTAGAATGGTGATTTAAGGAACTGGAGAGAGGAGGAATGGGGAGTTCGTGTTTAACGAGTACAGAGGTTCAGTTTTGGAAGATGAACAGAGTTCTGGAGACTGACTGCACAATGTGAATGTACTTAACAATATTGAACTCTACACTTAAAAATGGTTAAGACAACACATTTTATGTAATGTTTATTTTACCACAATTAAAACTTTTTTAAAAAATAAAACTACATTAATTGTTGTTTTCTAAATTAGAAAGTTGAGATGGCTATTGAGTTTAACCAAATGCTTTTTTAAAAAAGTTACTATTTATTTGCTCTAATAATAATAATAGCCAGCACTTCTGCAGCACTTCTATGGGCTGGGCATTCTATACTGGCACATTTGATTCTCACAAATGATAAAAACCAAACTGATTTTTTTATAAAAGTACAAAAGCAATTCAAAAGCCTTTTCAACAAATGGTACTGAAGCAATTAGGCATCCATAGGCAAAAATATGAACCTCAAGTTAAACCTCATACCTTATTTTTAAAAGTAACTCAAATTAGATCATTAACTTAAATACAAAACAGAAAACCAGAAACCTTTTAGGAAAAAAAAAAGGAGGGGGCACAGGGGGAGAAAATCTTCAAAACCCAGGATCAGGTGAAGAGATCTTCAATATGACACAAAAGCTTGATCTATAAAAGGACAAATTAATAAATGGAACCTCATCAAAATTACTTTCACTCAGCAAAAGACTCTATAAGTAGGATGAAAAGACAAATCATGAACTGGAAGAAAATAGTTGCAAACCACATATCTGACAAAGGACACAAAATTACGAACCTCAACTTAGAACTAAAAAATCAAGTTTTTCTTTTTTTTTAATCCAATTAGAAAACTGGCAAAAGACATGAACAGATATTTCACTGAAGAGGATATAAGGATGGTTAATAAGCATGAGAAAGGATGTTCAACATCATTAGCCATTAGGGAAACACAAATTCAAACCACAGTAAGAGTTCATTACACCTAACAACAGCAACAACACTAAATGTTGGCAAGTATTAAAAGAAAACTGAATCATTCATACATTGCTGTGAGAATTTATATAAAAAGCTACAGCCAATTGGGAAAATTGTTTGACAATTTCTTTTAAAACTAAAAGTGTACTTAACATTTATCATATGATCTAGCAATTATGCTACTGGACATTTATTCCAGAGAAATAATGTTCATGCAAAAACCTGCACACAAATGTTCATAGTGGCTTTATTCGTAACAGCCAAAAACTGGAAACAAACCAAATATCCTTCAGTGAGTGAATGGTTAAACAAACTGTGGTATATCCATGGAATAGAATACTACTCAGCAAAAAGAGGAATGAATACTTACATATGCAACAACTTGGATGAACTTCAAGGAAATTAGGCTAAGTGAAAAAAGCTAATCTTAAATGGTTATATATTGTATGATCTTATGTGTATATATATGAAAAATATATACACTTCTTGAAATGATGAATTTACAGGGATGAAAAACAGATTAGTGGTTGTCAGAGTTAGGGTTTCAAGGAGAGGGGTGGGGAAGGACACAAAGGAGTAGCAGGAGAGAGTCTGGTGGTGATGGAGCAGTTCTGCATCTTGATTGTGGTGATGGATACAAAAAGCTACACAAGTGATAAAAAAAATTGCAAAGTAGTACATGTGTACACACACACACAATGATACAAGTATAATATGAAATCTGAATGAGTTCTGTTAATTTTACGAAGGTCAATTTCCTGGTTTTAATATTGTACTCTAACTACACAAGATGCTCACATTGGGAGAGGATGGGTGCATGGAACCTCCCTGCTCTTTTTTTTTTTTCTTTCAATTTCTTTTGAATCTAAAAATATTTTGAAACAAAAAGTTTTTTATGTATTATTTATTTGCTGTAGTTAAGAAATAAAAATAGTAAACAATACTCAGGTAGCCCTTGCTACACAGGCCAGGTATTTTATATTAGCACAGTCAATCCTCCTAACAAACTATTATGGGCTCAACTGTGTCCTCAAATTTATACACTGAAGCCCTAACCCCCAATACCTCAGAATATATTTAGAGACAGGGCCTTTGAAGACGTATTAAGCTAAAATGGGTCATTAGAGTAGACCCTAATCCAATATGACTGATGTCCTTATACAAAGTGGAAATCAGGACACAGAGACACCAGACATGCACAGGCATAGAGAAAAGATCGTATGAGGACACAGTGAGAAGATGGCTATCAAATCAAGAAGAGAAAGCCTCAAAAGAAATCATTCCTGCTGACACCTTGATCTTGAACGTCTAGCCTCCAGAATAGTGAGAAAATAAATTTCTATTGTTTAAGCCACCCAGTCTGTGTTATGGAAGCCCTAGCAAACTAATGACAAACTTCATATGATAGCTATTAGTAGTCTCATTTACAGATGAAGAAACTGTAAGAAAAGTTTAGTCAACTCCCCAAAGTTACACAACTGGGAAGAAGCAGAGCCAAGATCTGGACCAAAGTGACCTGGCTTCAAAATAAGTGCTACTAACCAGCCAGCTATACTCTAGGTACATTAGTACATAGTCATCTATTACGTGTATTAATAAAATTTTAAAATATTGAACTTGTCTGACTCAGGATAAACTCCCTGAAACAAAATAAAGGAATTATCTCTGGGAGCCATTTGCTACTATTTTTATTTGAATTTAAACATCTAATATATTCATAAAATGAGATTAGGTTTATTCCTTCATATGTGTCAGGTTTTGCTATCAGAGTTTATTATTCCTATGTTATTATTTAACATGAGAATTACCTATTTCTTGAAAGGTTAGGAGACCACCAATAACTTGGGAGTGCAATTTTTTGCCCTGATTCAAGGAGTAGGAGGAAGAGAAGGAAGAGAAAATAATTTTATAATCTTCCTCGATTTTCCCTTGGTTATAGGAGTCTATTCTGATTTTTACATCTTACTTTTGTCAACATTAATTTCTACTATCTTTGAGTGAAATTTATCTACTTCAGTGAGATTTTCATAGTAATATATTACTAACAGCATCCATTTCCAGTTTCTTCTCTTTGTAGGTCCTCAGTGTCTTTTGTTATATCCCATTTACTTCCCCCAATTTCTTCTTTGTTTCCTAATTTTCCAACTCTGGATTAATTCCTATTCTTCACTCTATTGAAAGTCAGCCCTCGACATATGATTTGTTTTGTCATGTTTTGTTTTAATAAGAATAAGAGAAAAAAAGAATTTTTAAACAAAGTGTAAAAATAAGTTAAGACTCCACAGTAAAAGTCCCATTTTTTATACTAACATTTAAGCTGTTTACCCTGTCTCCTGCTAATAATGATTTTTTAAAGTAAAACACCAAATGGACTATTTAAAAAATAGAAAAGAGTCAAGTTTCTTGTTTAAAAAAAAAGAAGGGTTCCCCAAAACAAGACACATATTTAATATATTTAAATGCACTTTTGGGGACATTTAAAAAATACTTCAGTTACAAGCCTAAAGAAAACCTTGCAGATAAGTTATAAACCCATGAAAACTGAGGTTAAGTTACCAATGTTGACAACTAGCCTTTAGCACATGAATGAAACCTATATAAGCGAAGAAAAATTTGTAGAAGTAGCAGCCAAAGGTTAATCTTTCACTCCTCTAAAAGTTTAAATGTCAACATTTGTTGAGTTTCTAGTCTTAATTTCCTCCTTGAACTAAATTGGCATCTTGAAAGGCATTCAGAACAGCAGACAAAAGTTAACCTTGATTAAGTATAAAGGAGGACATCTGACAGTAGGGTCAAACTACCTGATGTAGTCAAAAGATATTCCATTAAAGACAAGACCTAGTGAAGAATGAAAACTAAGGGTCTCCATACTTTTTTTTAGTCATTAGTATCACTACCTTTTGCACAATAGCAGAGTCAAATCAGTGGGGTGATTTCAAATGGATGACTTTTTTTTTATTTTGGGGAGAGGTAATTAGGTTTACTTACTTTTTTTTTTAATGGAGGTACTGGGGATTGAACCCAGGGCCTCGTGCATGCTAAGCAGATGCTCTACCACTAAGCTATACCACCTCCCTTAACAAACGACTTTGCATTTTAGCAAGGAAACAAAATATTATTGTACACTGCCAAGAAAATCTTTAATTAATATTAATGATTTTTAGTAATATTTCAGTCATGCAAAATCCTAACCATATAATTTAATAACATCCATTTCCAGACGAGCAAGCCCAAAAGTTAGAACAAGAAATTCTTCAACTGTCTTCTGGAAAACTTGTGTATGGAAGTCTATGTATTCATTCAAGATCTGGCACATACAACCAAAAAGACACATAATAACATGTTGGCAAGGATATGGAGAAAGTTTAACCCTCATACACTGCTGGTAGACATGTTAAAAGGTGCACTTTAGAAAATAGTCTGGTAATTCCTCAAATAGTTAAACTAATGACAGAAAAAAAAAAAAAAACCATAGAGAGATCCTTAGTTTTACATTAGGTCCAGTCTTTCATGGACTATCTCTTAACCATAAGACCCAGCAATTCCACTCACAGGAATACACTCAAAAGAAATGAAAACATGTGCAAACAAATACATGCAGATGAATGTTCATGGCACATTATTCATAATAGCCAAAAAATGGAAACAACATAAATGTCCATCAACAGAAAGAATGAATAAACAAAATGTGGTATATCCATACAAGGGAATATTATGTGGCAATAAAGAGAAATGAAGTTCTGAGACATGAATGAACCTTGAAAACATGATGTTAAGTGAAAGAAGCAAGTCACAAAGGACCACATATTGTATGATTCCATTTATATGAAATGTTCAGAATAGGCAAAATCTGTACAGATAAAAAGTAGATTAATGGTTTCCTAGAGCTGAAAGAGGTGAGGCTTTTGAGGGTGACAGCTAAGAGATAAGGGATTCATTTGTTTTTGAGGTGAGAATGTTCTAAAATTGACTGGGGTAATGGTTTCACAATTCTATAAATACACTTGGAGTCAATGAACTGTGTGCTTTAATAGAGTAAATTGTATGTTGTGAAAATTATATCTCAATAAAACTGTTTAAAAAATAATCCATTGCCATTTTGCTCACTACAGGGAAGTACTTATAACCATGGATACAGAAGAGCATCAAACATAATCCTGCCCTCCAAAGCTTCCTCATCATCTACGGAAAGGATTAGGTTACCGTTTTCTCCTTCTAATTTTCAAATCCTTTATCTCATATAATATTTCTTTAAATAAGTGACAAAACACCATTCTACAAATGTGTTTACAGGATGATTGTTTGAAGAATAGCGATCCAAACGAGGTCCATATAACATCTCTATGGTAGATCTCAAAATCATATGCTGAGTGTAAAATAAGTTCAGAACAGTGATAGTATAATTTGATTTTTTTTAACAAAATCACACATAAAAATCAGTACATGGATAAATATGTATGCAAGTGGATAAGTACAGTATTTAAAAAATCTAAATGGATACATACCAAACTTCTTAGAGCAATTACAGTTCTTATTATTATAAAAGTAAGCATGCA
The DNA here is from genome assembly GCF_036321535.1 of Camelus dromedarius. Lineage (NCBI taxonomy): Eukaryota > Metazoa > Chordata > Mammalia > Artiodactyla > Camelidae > Camelus > Camelus dromedarius. The sequence continues at coordinate 40,958,612 of NC_087451.1, forward strand.
TTCCTTACATAACTGAAAATTAACCATTTAAAAAACTAACTGTAAGGGAAAGGAGTATGACTTCAATAAACACAGAAGCAACTGTCATGTGGATTACATATCTTACTAGAAAGCTTACAATTTAGCCTTTAGCCTTATTCCTCTTGCTAAAAAAAAAACTCTCTCCTTTATTGGTTAAAAACTACAAATTCAATATTTACAGATAGAAAAGGAACAAAATCAAGTACAAAATATAAAATACAGATACAAAATCCTGGAGCACATTTATAGTAAAGATAACGTGGAAGTTAAACAAGATTACACGGTATAGCACAGGGAAATATACACAAAATGTTATGATAACTTAGAGAGAAAAAAATGTGACAATGAGTGTGTATATGTCCATGAATGACTGAAAAATTGTGCTGAACACGAATTTGACACATTGTAAAATGATTATAAATCAATAAAAAATGTTAAAAAAAAAAAAAAGATAACGTGGAAGAAATGGTCATAAAATAATCCAGAATTAAAATATCCAAGAGATACATAACCCTCAAAAAAGTGTGATGACCATTAAGTTTAGGTTCTTGGCTTTTACTGTTTTGAGGAGATCATTAATCTGTAAAACAAACCCACTTCCCCCCCTAAAGCAAATAATGTAACAAAATTCCTACTGCAGAGCACAATATATTGGTATAATGATAGGAGGCAGGGGTCTAAATTCCAGTTCTGCCACTTACTAATTGTGGCATAACTGTTAACCAATCAACTGCTCTCTCTAAGCCTCAATTTACTCATCTGTAAAAAGCCAAGCAGACATCACTAATGCCTTTTATGCACCCTCAAGGGCTAGAAATTAAGATAGTAGTTTTAAATTTATATAATCATTCACTCTCCCTCCCACACGCATTTTAGCTGCTTCCAGTTTCCACCAATCTGGCTGGGGGAAAGACAGTTGGGAGATTTTCTACCAGGGCATGGCAACCTCTTCTTCTCACCTTTCAATTCCAAAACTCACACTACTAACCTATCAAGGATGGTAGTACATTTGGTTCAAACCATGTAAATACTCTTAGCTAGGTTACCGTTACTTATGTCCCTTTAGGTCATTGTTTTCCAAGGCACACGGCTCATGGCTCAGACGTAAACACTGAAATTTAAGTAGACAGTGACATGGATTAAAGTGTACTAAAGCCACTTTAAAACTGGTGTCTCCACATTATCAGCTGTGAAAGTATCAAATTATATTGCTAACTTTTTTCTTCTGAGTGATTTACTTTTGAAATAAAGAATAGATTCAAACTTAGCACTATAAAAATTAATCTCACTTACTTGCATTTCCTGAATGGGGAAAAATGGGATGTGGTCCAGGTGACCAATAGAAAAATGACTGAAAACAGCTGGTACCAACAGTTTAAAGTCAAATCGGTATGGGACTGAATCACTGAACCACTGTATGAAACTAGGCAAATCACTTAAGCTCTATTAGCTCTGGTCTTCTCCATCTGTGATTAAAAAAAAAAAAAAAAAGGAAAACCACCCACCTTAGAGGTATTACAAGGATTAAATAAAGTAATACTATATATTGGGGATGTGGGTAAAATAGTGCCTGAAATAAAGGTGGTGCTCAATGGGAGTATGGGAGGATATGCATGAACCATCCTTAACATGAAACTTTAACCAATCAAGCCAACCAGTTTTAACACTTTCTAAATTTCCAAGCATACTACAATTAAACTGTCTGCCCCACATAGAGGCCAGATTATTCAACAAGTTACAGTATTTACTTAAAGATCTAACTAAAACATAAAGGCTTTAAATTGTTCATCTAAATCAAAAATGCTAAACCAAAGCTGAGAACTCAGCACCCTAAATCTATATCTCCCTTCAATCTCCACTAGATGATAAACTCCATGAGGGAAGGTATAATCTTTTTATTCACTACTATATATTATATTATAACCCTAGCACCGTATCTACTACATAATAGGCGTTTAATGAAGGTGTGCTCATAAACAAATGAATGTTCTTTAATCTTTTGTACCTCAGTGTCCTCATTAATGAAATGGGAATACAAGGCAACTTCTGCTACAAGGAACTCTAAGAAATATTCTCATTTGTCTGTTCTTGGGAAATGTTTTTATATTTATACTATTTTGACGCTGTTACAAATTTTATTACTTTTTAAATCTCAACTGCCAATTATACACTGCAAACATACAGAAATACAATTAATTTTCTTAGATTGAACTTGTATCCTAGATAAACTGAAGCTCTAGAAGTTTTTTATAGATTACTTAGAACGTCCTATATGCATAATCATGTCACCTATAAGACATTTAAAAAAATAAACATAGTTTTACTTCTCCTTTGCAAAATATAAGCTTATTCCTTTTATTTGCCTTAATGCACCTGGCTAGGACCTTCAGAACATGCTGAACAGAAGTTATGAGAACAAATATCCTTGACTTGTTCTGAACATTAGGTTTAAGCAGTCAGTATTTCACCATTTAAGTATGAGGTTCAACATAGGTTTAACAGACGCCTTTTATCAGCTTGAGGAAGTTTCCTTCTATTCCTAGTTAGCTGAGAGCTTTTATCACAAATTAGTGCTGAACTATGTTCAAATGCCTTTTATGTATCTATTACAAGATCATTTAGCTTTTCTCCTTTATTTTAATTCGGTGAATTACACTGACTTTTAATGTTAAATCTACCTTGCAATTAATTGGGATTAAGCCTAATTGGTCGTGATGTATTATTATATTTATATAGAGAGAGCTAGATTCAATTTGCTAATATTCTGTTAATAGTTTTTGCACATATATCCATGAGGGATATTAAGCCATAGTTTTCTTTTTTCATAATATCTTTGCCTGGTTTGGTATCAAGGTAATGCTGGGCTCATAAGTGTTTTCTGAAGATTGTGAAAATTTTGTTATTATTTCTTCCTTAAATGTTTGATAGACTTCACCAATAAAGCCATGTGGGCCTGAACTTTTCTTCATGGAAACACTTTTAATTACAAACCCAATTTCTTTAATAAATACAGGGTTATTCAAATTTGGTTTCTATTTCATTTATTTCAACTCCTTATTTCTCTGCTATTTAGTTTGGTCTTCTTCTAACTTCTTAAGACGGAAGCTTGGGTCATTGATTTTAGACCTTTCTTTTGAAGTGATAAGTTTCCTTCTAAAGCACTGCTTTAGCTGCCTACCACAAATTTTGACAGACTGTGTTTCATTTTCACTCAGTTCAAAATATTTTCCAATTTCCCTTCTGAATTCCTCTTTGATCTAAAGTTTACTTAGAAGTATGTTATTTAACTAGCAAATATTTGGAGATTTTCCAGGTATCTTTTTGATTTCTTATTTAATTCTGTTGTAGTCAGAGTACTCTCTATATGATTTCAATCCTTTTAAATTTGTTGAAATGTGTTTCATAGTCCAGGATATAGTCTATAGTCTATTTTGGTAAATGTTCCATGTGCACTTGCAAAGAATTTGGGCATAGTGTTCTATAAATGTCAATTAGATACAGTCCATTTATAGTATTGTTCAAGTCTTTTATATACCCTTGCTGATTTTTTTGCCTACCTGTTCCATCAGTTATTGAGAGAAAATATTGCAATTTCCAACTGTAACTGTGGATTCATCTATTGCTCCTTCCAACTGTCAGTTTTTGTTTCACTGTTATTTGATGCATAAACATTTAGGACTACAGAGTCTTCTCAATGAATCGATTCTTTTTTCATTATAAAATGCCCTTCATTATCCCTTGTCATAGTTTCCTTGTTCCTAAGTCTCCTTTGTTTAACACAAATATAGTAACTACAACCTTTTTATATACCTAGTGTTTATACAGTATCTTTTCCCATCCTTTAAAACACAGATACAGTGCTTGCTTCAGCAGCACATATACTAAAATTGGAACAATACAGAGAAACTCAGCATGGCCCCTGTGCAAGGATGACACACAAATTTGTGAGGCGTCCCATATTTAAAAGATAAAAATAAAAATAAAATACAAAGATACAAGTTAAAAATAAAGTGGGCTTCTTGTAGATACCACATAGTTGGATCATGTAACAGTGAGACCACTTACAATTTATTTATCATATACTTGGGCTTAAATCTACTATGTTGCTATTTTTTTCCCCTAGCTTTTGTTTCCTTTCCTCTTCTTCCTTCTTTAGGACTGAGGTGTATTTTTTTAAGTATTTCATTTCATCTTCAGTAAGGGAGCATTAGCTATTATTTTTGTTATTTTCTTAATGGTATGCATATTTAACTTGCCATAGTTTACCTCCAAGTAATCTGAATATTATCTGAAATCAATAACATAGACCAGATCTTAGAATTTCATTGTGATCAAAGGTTTGTTAGTAAAAGCAGGATCTCATTATAGCAAGTATCACTATAAAAAGTTCTATACAGGTAGCCTACAACAAAAATTTTCTTTTAAATTTCTATTTCAGAAATAAATAAGAATTTGGAAAACTAGTTAAAATGAGTTACCTACAACAAATAATTCTGTTCAACAAACAGATCCTCAGGCTCTACTCCAGAATATGTAACAATTCTTTAAAAAATTTTCCTTATTGAGTGCTATTAGGTAAGACCTTTTAGCTTTGCTCCAGTGTCTAGCATGACATACAGGTTCACCTGACCTTTCCCCACACGAAACATTTTAAAATCACCTCTAGAGAAATCCTTCAAAACAAGTCACCAAATTATAATATAGTATTAAAAAATAAAAGGCATTATATGCCATCAATTATCTCTAAATAAATTAAATCTTTTAACTTTCTAATTCACTATGGAGAGCTCCTGTTTTTTTCTCCAGGACCTACAGAGTTGTGACTTTCAATAATATGTATAATTACAAATTAATTCCATTATCTCAAAATATGAAAGTCTATTATGGTGAGAGTTTATCTGTAATAGTACTTGTAGCAGAGCTTAATAAATGTCTTCGTCTAAACCTCAAAATATATACTATTGACACAAAATTCAAAAGGGCCTTGGAAGTTATCTGGTATAGAGATTTGTTCTTAGATTCCCCAATAAGTCCTAAAGATCATAATGGGAGTCCTGAACTATTTTTCACCACACAGCCCATTTAAAATGCCAAATTGTGGAAGGAAGGGGTGTACAGCTGAGTGGTAGAGTGTGTACCTAACATGCACAAAGTCCTAGGCTCAATCCCCAGAACCTCCATAAAAAATAAATAAATAAAATTGAAATGTACTTTTAAAAAATAAAATAAAATGCCAAATTGACTTCACTTTTGGTAAAATTTTACCAACTCACTATAAATGAAAGGATTTCAACTCTACGTAGTAAAACTCACCTCATACCTCTCTAAAGCTCTAATTATAAAATTGGAGAGATAAGGTATTGCTTAAAATAAATTCAGTTTAATAGAAAACAGGGCTTGTAAAACATGGCCTCCCAGGGAGTGAAGGGAGAAATAAAAGACTGGGATAAGATTTAGTCCATTCTCCTATACAATAACTTTCCATACATCTCTAATAATTACTTACATGCTCCTGCTCAAGTACTTCCTGTAAAAGAGAAATACCATACAAAGCAATGTGTTCTAATTTGAAACAACTGCCAGACAACAGTTTTTAACCCTATTCTCAATCATAGAACTTCTTAAGAATGCAATGAAAACCATGGGCCTGTCCCTCTGAAAAAGACACATCCATAAACACGTATATACAAATTTTTACCTATCATTTTACAAGGCTCAAGAACCCTGACATCTGTTTGTGGACTCCCTTAAGTGACTCCCTTAACTATGGGGAAACAGATGTTCTCTTTCACTGATGAAGGAATATAGTTATATTCCTCTTCTCTATGAAGAGGAATGTGGATATAAGTACCAAAATTACAAATGCTCATATTCTTTGACCCAGCAATTCCACTTCTAGGGATTTACCAAGTAAACATACATAAACATGTGTGAAATGACATTATGTACAAGGATATTCACTATAGCATTGCTTATGTCAATAAAGATGGACTGTTGTCCATCTAAGTGTCCACAGATAGGAAATTGGTTAAATTATGATTAAGCTGTATGATGGAATATTAGGCAGCCTTGAAAAAAGAAAGGATAAGGAAGCTCTATATGTACTAATTTAATTAGCTCTATATGTAACAATTTCTAAAGTATTTTAAACACAAAAAGCAAAACACAATAATGCACATAATATACTTGTCTCTATTTTTTAAAAATGGATTGAGTGAATATACATATGTATTTGCACAGGCACACACAATATATACGTCATATGATATATACATATGAGATACACACAAACACATACACACACACACACATATTAAATACAAGAAACTTTTAATAGCTGTCACCAGGGAAGGAAACCAGATGGATACAGGGAAGGTAGAGAAGAAATGTCTCACCGTGTATCTTTGAAATCTTTTGAATTTTGTACTATGTGACTATATCACCGAATCAAAATTCTTAAAAACAAACAAACAAACAAAATAAAACTCTGTCTTCGACCCTAAGCACTTTTGCTAAGCTTCAAAACCCAGCTTTTCTATACTATCATTCTGTGACTTGTTCATAGTAATATTTTATCAGAATTCTTCTTACATTGTTTAACTAAGAAAAGGTCTCATCTTTCCACGCACAATCTGACATCAGAGCAAATTAATTACACTCTCTTCTTTTAGGCTTATAATTCCTTCACATCTCCATTTTTTTTAAATGCAGGGAGTGAATATACATATATATCTGTGCATCCTTCTTTTAAGTTCATAAGACTTTCACATCTCCGTAACTACTCTCAGTTGCATGCCACAGTCACACAGGTCCATGCCTCCCTGATTATAAGTGCCTCAAGAGTATACAGTGCACTCAGTTGATTTTTTTTTTAATCTTCTGGAACACCTATACACAGTATAGAATCAATAGAAGTTAGCTGAACTCAACTGCTGAAAAATCTGGGAACTTAAATTTCAATATAGCTATTATGTCTCTTTTTCTTCAACTTATCCAGATTATCACACAGGCAAATCAAACACCTTTTCGTAAGAAGTTGATGGAATATTTTGTGCCTTGATTCCAACTAGTTAATTGTTAATATAATGGAAACTGGATAAGTTAGTTTCGGTTTGATGCTAGTAGCTTCTGCCAAATCTGAATTTTAAATCTGGCTACTAAAGTTAATTAACATAACAATATATCCTTAACTAGATAGAGGTACCATCTCCTGATATTAGCTGGCCCTTCAGATTACATTTTAATTCCACAATTAATCCTAAATATTCCTCTGGAGTCAGGCAAAATAGGAATTAAATTAACACCAACTCTGGCACAGTTTGTTATAAAGTCACATATTTACTCTTTATAGAAAGAAGCAAATTTATCAGTCATACGGTCACATCCATTACAACAGATACCATCACCATGTTATCTTTATTAACAATCTTCATAGGACTTAATATTTGAGGCAATACTGGTTAAAATAAAATTCTAAAACAGCAAATTTGGAAAGCCACTTGCTGTTATCATGCTACAGTTAAACTACGCTTTGGTTAAAAAAAAAAAAAAAAAAGGCCATCCTATGTAACTCACCAAACTACATAATGGCTTAGTTCTTCAACTTCCTAGACCAATAATACTATTTGTAAAAATAACTGCAATTTGAGTTTTGTTACTAGTTCTTCTGCAGATACTAACAAAATTCGTAAGACTTCTAAGGCTTTTGCTGAATATGGACTAAAAGAAAAAGAATCATCGTTTTCTGGCTGCACTTTGTCAATGATAAGGATGAGGAGGGGTCAAGCTCCAACAAAAGAGTCAATTTTAATACGATCCACTTCTATGTATACACAAAAAGAACTGAAAGCAGGGGCTCAAACAGCTATATGTACACCCAAGTTCATAGCAGCATTACTCACAGAAGCCAAAACGCAGAAGCAACCCAAGTGTCCAGTGACAGATACATGGATAAATAAAATGTGGTACATATATTGGAAAAGTATTTGGCCTTTAAAAAGAAGGAAATTCTGACGCATACTACAACACGGATGAACCTTGAGAATATTATGCTAAGTGAATTAGCCAGTTGCAAAAAGACAAATACTGTATGAGTCCACTAATATGAGTTTTCTAAAGTGTCAAATTCATGGAAACAGAAGAGTAGAGTGGTGGTTGCCAGGGACTGAGAGGAGGTGTAATTGAGAAGTTATTGTTTAATGAGTATAGTTTCATTTTTGCAAGATGAAAAAGTTCTTGAGGGGGATGGTGGGGATGGTTGTACAAAAAAAGTGAATGTACTATACACTCAAAAATGGTTAGAATGATAAATTTTATGTTGTGTATACTTACCACAATTAAAAAAAGAGTAAAGTTTGATAACCAACCTCTTCCTTTATTTCCCTCATTGAGTTGGGATTAGGAAACAGACATCACTCTTTTTTAAAGAATATTTTAAGAAAAATACCCCACCTCTATTTTTCTGGCTTCTGTCTTTAGAGTATATTTAATGGGCAGAACAAGGTGCTTTTCTTGTTCCTTTGGTATTGCCACCCAAATTTCCAGAAGTCTATATATGCATAAAGAAGAAATTTGTAAAGAAAGAATTTTGGCAAGATTTTGTTCTAGCCTTTGTGCCTTACGGTTTTGTATTTTAACCACAATTCGTTCCTTGATAGTATTCATGCCTAAATGGAATTTTTTAGTTTTGTTTTCCCCTATCTCAAATATGGCTCCCTCTTTTGGTACAGATCATCAAAAATAATTTTCTTTTTTTTAACTTTTTTTTATTGAGTTACAGTCATTTTACAATGTTGTGTCAAATTCTAGTATACAGCACAATAAAAATAATTTTCTTAAACTAGAAGCACCCAGAACTGAACTGACTTCCAAGTCATACAGTTAGTTATTCAACTTCTTAGGAGGTACTAGGGCCAAAGCTAGATTCTTCCTATTTAAGTACACTTTGCAGCATATGAGTTAAAAAAAAAAGGGGGGGGGGGGTAAGTTAAAAGACTAAGATGTAACTATAATGAAATTCTTTTCTTAGCTCTATATCCCAAATTGCCCAGGAAATTACCAACTGAGTTTCTAAAACTATTAAAAACAATTAAAACTCTCTCTTACTGTGAGCAGTTGACTGTGAACATTATTCAGCACAAGGTTCATCTGTGAAGGGAATGGCACCTCTTATATCTGATGGTTAATGTAATATAACTATGTTCTATTGTTAAACAGTAAAGATAATAAGATTCTACAAAACTAGTGTAGGAGGAGTGGGAAGAAGCAAAGAGCCTGATTCATCATGAGAACCTTAGAAAATAGGCAAAACTAATCAACCAAATAAGAAGAGCTTTTACTAAAACTCCAGATTCCTCAGACTGCTCTAATCTGCAAAGGAGTGTTCCTTGGTAGAAAGCAAGAACAGTCTAAATTATGAAACAAGATTTCCCAGGAAAGTCGGGGTGGGGGGGAGCTGACCAGTGGGCAAGTGCTAGGACAAATGACTCTACAACAGAAGCTCTGTGGCCCCACACTAAGCCAAAAGCTACCCTCAAATGAACCAAAAATAACAAAAAGATGGGAAGGTAAACCTTCTACATGCCAGGCCAAAGTTACCAAATACTCCAGGAATCATTTTTTTTTAATGTGCCTAAAATCTAATAAAGGGATAATTGGAGCTAGAAAAGAACAGTCTCTTTCTAGATTAGGGAAACAGGGCAACTGGACTGTAAAAAGTCAAAGAGAACAGTCTAAGAAGTGCTTAAACATGGCTAATACACTAGGAAGCAGATTCTAAGCTAATCCATCTCATTACACACTACATACAGTAGTAGTTAGAATCACGTGAAACCTACCATCAAGAGGCACCTAGCAATTTGACACCCAAAGTAGAGAGGAAGAACAAGACAGACCAAGCCAAATCATCCCTAGACTCCAGTGTGAAATACGAAATCACTGATAATATAACCATATTTGTTTTCTTTCCTTTTTTAAAAATAAAGTTTTAAGAAACACTTCAATTTAATCTTTATTTAACTAAAAGTAAACAGAAAATTAAAAAATAACATAAATGACTAATAGGCATAATGACAATGACAACACTGATCACATGTAAGAAGGAAGAAATCAGATGAAAAGTGAAAACTCACAAGAGGAAAAACTAGATATGTATTCTTTACCCACTCTGACACAAGAGTTCATCCACACTTTATAAGTGTTAAATAATTTTACATTACTGACTGTGATAAAGAAAAATAAGGTATTACCACACCAAAATCCATGAGAAGACAAGAATTCAGGAAGGTAAGATCACTCAAAAAAATATGGTTTCTATTTGAGGGCATTTGCTGATTCTAAAAATTCTGAAGAGGCTTTTAAACTGAGCTAGCTATACTTGAAGAGGCCTAAGTGTGTGGAGAGAGAAGAAAGTCAAAGCCCAAGACCTGCCCAGTGAGGGGATTCTGGGAAACCCATCCTATACTTTAAACAAGCACAGGGATAGCCTCTCAAGATAACAGCCACCTAGAAATAAACCAGCCCTCATGAAAACTCAAAGGATAGGATTATGCAGATCAGACAAATTTAACGAGAAAATAAAGAAGTGGAAGGTATCAGAAGAAATAAAGAAGTGGAAGGAAATTTCAGAGCAAACTATCCCATATTCAGCCCTGGGAAATAAAGACCAGCAATACAGAAAACAGGGTAAGAGCAGAGAAAATACAGCAAGAAGGTCTAACATGTGTTTAAATGAAGTGCAAGGAGGAGAAGACAGAGAGTAAAAGGCAGATGCAGTATACGAGGAGACAATGGCTGAAAATATTCCAGAACTGATAAAAAAAATTAGCAAGCCACAGATTCAAGAAGTCCAATAAATTCCAAGCAGAGTAAAAGTAATTCAACCATTCACAAATATCTGCATATAGATGTTTCTAGCAGTTTTATTCCTAACTACTAAAACTTAGAAGTTACCAAGACGTTCGTTAGCAGTGAGTGGACAAATACACTGTGGTACGTCCAGACAATGGAATATTATTCAGTGCTTTTAAAAAAAGGAGAGCTAATAAGCCACGAAAAAGACATGGAGAAAACTTAAATGAATATTACTAAGTAAAAGAAGTCAATCTGAAAAGGCTATATACTGTATGATTCCAACTATATGACATTCCAGGAAAGACAAAACTATGGAGACAGTAAAAAATTTAGTAGTTTCCTAGGCTTAGGGGAAGGAGGGATGAATAGCTGGAGCAAAGAGGATTTTATGGCAGTAAAACTATTCTGTATGATAATATAATAGATATATATATCACTATACATTTGACCAAACCCATAAAATGTATAACACCAAGAGTGAACCCTAATGTAAACTATGGGCTTGGGTGATTATGTCAATGTAGGTTCATCAATTATAATAAATACACCACTCTGTTGGGGTATGTTGATAATGAAAGAAGCTATGCATGGGGGGGGGGGCGCAAGAGGTATATGAAAAATCTCTGTACCTTCTAGTCAATTTTGCTGTGAGCCTTAAACTGCTCTAAAAACTAAAATTTTTGCTAAATGTATATAGGTCCCCCCCAGAATATTCAGATGTAAACAAAGCTCAGGAAAATAATAAAGTAATCCAACCTAGACATAGCTCTCATCCCCACATCATAGTTCAGAAGATCAAAGACAAAGAGAAAATCTCAAAAATGGGCAAAGAAAATGTAGATTACCTTCAACAGAATGGCAATGAGACTAAAAATAAAAAGGTATAATGGAAGTCAGTGGACAACAGTAGACAATGTACTGAAAAAAAATAACAGCCAACCTAGAATTTTAAACCTAGCAAAAACACCACCATTCAAGAATAAAACCAAAAAGACATTTTAAAGCAGATAAAATGGGGAGACAATCACTGGTAGACCCACAATAGAGGAATTTCAAAGGATGTATTTCAGGTGAAAAAAAAAGTATTCCAGATAGAAAGTCAAAGATGTGAAAAGGAATGAAGAACAAAAAAAGTGGTAAACATGTAGGTTAGGCTAAATGAACATAACTATATAAAACAGATTCAATAATAGTCTGTGGACTCTTAAAATTAAATATACATACAAACAGTAGATACATGACATTTTTTTCATTTATCAAAACCCACAGACAGCACTGATTACAATAGCCAAGACATGGAAACAACCTAAATGTCCACTGATGGATGAATGGACAAAGAAGATGTAGTATATATATACAATGGACTATTACTCAGCCATAAAAAAAGAATGAAATAATGCCATTTGCAGCAACATGGATGGACCCGCAGATTACCATATTAAATGAAGTAAGTCAGAGAAAGACAAATTATCGTATGATGTCACTTTTATGTGGAATCTTAAAAAAAATGCAAATTTTATTTACAAACCAGAATCAGACTCAAGGACACAGAAAACAAACTGTGCTTACCAGGAGGGAAGGAATGGGGGAGGGACAGATTAGGAGTTTAGGATTAACAGATACACATTACTATAAATAAAATAGATAACAAGGACCTACTATATAGCACAGGGGACTATATTCAATTTCTTGTAATGAGCTGTAATGGAAAAGAATCTGAAAAAATATGTATGTATATGTATAACTGAATCGCTTTGCTGTACACTTGTTCATAAATCAACTACACTTCAATAAAAAATAAAAATTTAAGAAAAAAGAAAAAAAACCCCACAGAACTATACAACAGAAAGAATAAACCCTATTGTTAAACTATGGACTTTAGTTAATAATAATGTATCAATACTGGTTCATCAATTGTAATTGTATACACCACACTAATGCAAGATGTTAATAATAGGAGAAACTGGGGAGATGGGGTGGGAGTAAATGAGAACTCTGTACTAACGCTCAATCTTCTGTAAATCTAAAACTGCTGTAAAAAATTAATTCTATTGATTAAATATACATACATATATAATTAAAGATAAAACAATAGCATGTGAGGTGGGAGAAGAGTAATGGAGTTAAATCTTCAAGGCCCTTATATTGACAAAAAGGAGGGCAAAGGTACTGATTAACACTAATCTTTGATAAGTTAAAAATACATGTTGTAATTTCTGTAGTAACCAATAAAAAGTGTGTAACTTACAAACTAGAAGGGGGGAAATGCAATGTTAATAATAATATAACTGACAAAAATTTGAAGGTAGGGGATAAAAGTTATTAGAATATTTATTTATCTTTCATAGCAGAGAATTAATAAATGAAAAAAATTATTTCAAAAGAAGGTAAAAGCATCAGAATGATATAAGAAACACAAGGAAGATTTAAGCCCAAATATACATCCCTGCATTAAATGCAATCTTCCAATTAAAAGACAAGAGTTTTCAGACTAGATTAAAACAAGAAACTAGAACAGACCATGCCCATATGAGCAACAACTCTACTTTCATCTTCTTAATACTCCTTTCCAATTCAACAGAGATTTATTCAGTGTATACAATGTGTTGAGCATTTGAATAGTCAGAAATAAAGGCATCATCCATGTTCTCAAGGAGACAAAAAGGGGAAACAAATGTGTTATAATAAAAGTAGGTTATCAGGTGCTAATAATGCAACTAGATTGGTGAGGCTATGTGGAAAAGCTATACAGAAGAGGTATCTGGATTGTGCTTCGAAGAGTAAGCTGAAAGTTCATTTGACAAATAAAAAGGAATGGTAGAGGAGACAGCATAAGCCTGAGTACTAACATGACAGGTTAGGAGAGCAGTCATGGTTTGAGGTAGCAGAGCACAGCAGTGGGGAGGGGAAGCAGACAACTGGCCGTGAAGCTGAAAAGTTAGGATAGGGAGTTTTAACTTTACCCAGGAGACAATGTGGAGCCTTTAAAGCAACAAAGTAATACAACAATATTGGTATTTTTAGAACTGTAACTGGTGGCAGTTTACAAAAAGATGAATGGGGTAGAAGAGACTGGCTATTACAGTTACAAATGAGGAAGGTCTGGATTAAGGCAGCAGCAGTGGGACAGACAAATTCTAGAGAAAGAAGAGAAATGAGTTAATACCTGACTACATGTGAAATGAGGGTAGACTTAAATAAACACTAAAGTACAGATGGTTCCCAACTTATAATGGTTTCACTCACGCTTTTTTAACTTTATGATGGTGCGAAAGTGATACGTTCAGTGGAAACTACACTTCAAATTTTGATCTTTTCCAGGGCTAGTAATTAATATGTGGTACAATCCTCTCTCGTGATGCTGGGGCAGCAGTCAGCCTCCTGATCACAAGAGTAAACAACCAATATACTTAGAACCATTCTGTCCCTATACAATCATTCTGCTTTTCACGCTCAGTATAGTGTTCAATAAATGACATGAGATACTCAATACTTTATTTTAAAATAGGCTTTGTGTTAGATGATTCTGTCCAACAGTAGGTTAATGTAAGTGTCCTGAGCACGTTTAAGTAGGCTAAACTAAGCTATGATGCTTCATAGGTTAGATATGTTAAATGCATTTTCAACTTCCAATATCTCAACTTACAATGGTTTATCAGGACATAACCCCATTCTAAGTCAAGAAAGAACTGTAAATGAAACAGGTAAACAACAGAAAAGCAAACATAATAATAAATTTAGCAACAGTTCCTTAAAATCCACCAATATAATCATAGACTATTTTTCAGCATTTATGCTTACTGAGCATCTATGTTCTAAATATAAACACCTAAACACATTTTTTAAAATTACTTGCATTGATATGTGCAATAGCTAACACTAGACATCCATAACTCACAGCTTCTCACTGATACAATTCACTAAATGACCAAGAGAAAAGTATTAGTTGGTTAAAGATCCTTTCAGAAGTCAAATGTGATCATTTAAAATGATCATGTGCCAGGCTCACAAATTCATAAAAGGTCAGAAAAGAGATCTCTTTTTAAAAAGAAGACATCAAAAATTTACTAAGTAGTAATACTTTGAACTACATGGTCTTGCTTCAGGCTCTTATAAAGTGAAGGTTCTTACTGTACCAAAACAGACACTCCCACTTTTCATGCCTTCTCATTTTGCTATGCC
Source organism: Camelus dromedarius (assembly GCF_036321535.1). NCBI lineage: Eukaryota > Metazoa > Chordata > Mammalia > Artiodactyla > Camelidae > Camelus > Camelus dromedarius. Next base: position 40,973,666 of record NC_087451.1, read on the forward strand.
TTTCAATACCATCAACATACTGCATAATCCTTTTTCTTCAATACAACTGAAACCCATAATGTTATTCAAAAAAGTAAGTTATAATAAGGAATCTTAAAAAAATAACACCTTAAACATTTTCCTTAAACTTAAAACATATAAACATTTATTCTGTTGCCAACATTTTGATACAGGCCTTTTGAGTTACAGATGCACTGACTGTAGTTTCACACTGTCTTACACAAACCACACCCACAATGCATCATCTACAATTTCCAGTTTCGATTTCTTTAAAAGTGAAGCAAGAACTTTAAAGATCCTTGCCAAAGACCTAAATGAAGAATTCTTCCAAATCAAAAAAAAATTTAATAAATTTCTATAGATACTCCTTATTGACTCACTTCATATGCAGTCTTTCCAACACAGTTTACTTAGTTTTCACAGAATCAATAATTCTTTCATTTTACAATCAATCATACATCACTGGTTAACAAAATTCTGTATTAAATTATAAAAAATTATGTAATTATAATACAAGTGCAAGTTGTCATGAAGTGATCCTTTCTAAGTCTACAAATCAACTGGTGGGAACAATGCAGTAGGCATTAGTCAGTATGTCTTATAAAAAGACAAAGAATGTTTATTAAGACTAGTACCCTGTTATGAAAGATCTGATTCACTTATTTCTTTCATTGTACTTGGGACAGTACCTGGCACAGAAAGTACTATATAAGTATTTGCTACTATATTAGCATTAAAATTCAACTAGGTAGATAACTGTGCACCCAAGGGTGGAATTCCACCTACTTTACACAGTCTCTAGAATCACAAACTACCTATATTTAAATTACCAAAAGGGAGTAGAACATGAAATATAAACTGCATTAAGTCCTCATTGAAAACATATGAATACAAGGTACAGTTAGTTTCACACTACTGGAGTGCTAGTACTTAAAGGAAGAGATCTTAAAAAAAGGATAGCTCACATATTAGGTCAACAAGAAATGAAGGAGATTCAAAATCTAATTAACCTATCACCTCAAAAAAATGCTAAGAGGATAGTTACAGGTCCTCCTGAAAAGTACCAGTTAGACTAGAAGAGGAAAGTCCTCCTTCTGTAGCTTCTCAGTAGCACATTAGGCTACTTTCCTCTATTATCAACTCACTAATGACAGAAAACATCAACCTCTTAAACAAAAACCACATGGTGTATCCCAAAGTGCAAAACAAGTGTTTCTGGCTTACCAGTTATAAGTTATATATGCTAGAAAGAAAATCAATGTATATAAATGCAATATACAAAAAACTTTTAAATTTACAAATAACCTAAATATAAGTAAAGAGCAACTTAAATATTGTAAGTATAAATTTAGTGGCTTGGTCATTTTCTTTTAGCATAAGTTTTGTGATGCATATCTAGTTTGCAGGTGCAAAATACTTGAGGCGACATGACAGAAGATCTATAATAACCACAAAGTTCAGAGACTGCAGCTACTTAAAACATGAAACACTTTTGTCCACTAGGAAAGAATCCACAGTGGCACTGACTTTCTTCCTTCTATGGACATCAAAAAGTACTGAAAGTGTTATGAATAGCTAGGAGAAACTCAAGAGACAGCCCATGAGGCTGCAGCAGTCCCACTAGATGGCACTATCACAGGAAAGTCACTCTGCTCTCCCACCTGGAGCAAGAGCTGAAAGTGCTCTTGATCTTTGCAAAACTGAAAGCTGTCATCAACACAGTGACATCGTCACTGCAATATTATGGTTCATAATGAGGAATTCAAAGCTGGAAGGAATTTATCCAAACGCACCTTTTCTCCCAGTACCATGGCCTCCTCCCCACTCTTCTTTCAAAACAGTGTATCTGAGAGATACCATGTCTTGAGGGCAAAAGAAGTCCTACAAAATGGAGATTTTGTTTTCTTCTTCCTAACTACAGGAAGAAAGCTACAGGATAATTTACTTGCTTTTTTTCTCTTTTAAGTTTCTTTGCTATGGGAAAAAAATACTGTCCTGCTAATCCTTGAATAACGTATTTATTGTAATCATTATACCTACCATGACTGGAAATATCAAAATAACATAAAATTAATGGCATAAAAACATTTGGATGTAAATGAACTTCTTTCTATACATATAAAGGTAGAACTGCCTATTAGACAGATAGATTGTGTTTTCTGACACCTTAGTTATGTGATTTTCAGTTGGGCCTGGGCAGCAAAATTCACAATGTCACTCATTTCCATAACTTATGCTCTACTCCATCAAAAGTATACTTGGATATAGCTATCATGAACCTAGAAACAGAAGGAAAGAGAAGCATCCTAACAACGAAGCCCAATGAGGTTAAATCACATACAATTTGAATACAAACTTACTTTTACTCAGTAGGTGACCATTTGAACACAAATTTGGATAGAGCCTTTTGCTGAATTCCCAAGTTAAAAGACACAACAAAGGTCACTGTTAGATAATCAACTGAAACAGAAATCAATTTAATACTCAAATAAACTGCTCATTTACAGTTGAAGCTACTTCACCTAGATCAGAAAATTTACATTTATACATGTAACTCAATATATAACAACAGTCAGGAGTAATGGCCACTCCAAAGTGCCACTGAAGTCCATTACTGAATCAAAGAGACTGAAGAAACCAAGAACCATGAAATCCTGTTCCCACAGTACCTTATCCCAGTTCTAACATATTCTCATCACAGTATCGTCTCTGTCTGCCACACTCACTCTCTCCACAGTGAGGGGTTGGAAGCACTGTATTGAGGTGTCATCCCCAACACCCTGCATAATGCCTAGTATGCAGTAGGAACTCAATGTTTGTTGAATGAACAAAAGCTATCAAGTTACTCTAGCCCACCAAAATTACGAGAGTCATCAAAGTAGCCAGTTCTCTCAACTAAACCTTGACAAATACCTCTTTTAAAAAGCTACTGACCAAAGCATGCTAGTAAGATCTACGGCACCATGAGAAATAAGATTTCTTGAAAAGCGCAGGAAGAAATATATCACATGACGTCAAAGATCAAAAATTCTCGAGTCTCAAGCCCAAGTAAGGCAACATCTTGAAGCTTTCAGATAAAATATCATAAATATATTTTACGTATTGTACTAAAATCATAAATATGTGTATTATACTAAAACCATCCTGTCAGAGCAGAGGGGTGAGGTAACAGGTACACAAGGATGCATAGGAAGCCATAACACTGCTTAACGCTTGCCCATTAATGGGGGCTTGATCTTATTTTATGCTTCTGGAACAAAAATAAAGAGTGAATAAAAAGGAAAAATAGGAGGAGAGAGAAAGCAGTCTGGGGGTGCAACCAGGAGGAATCTGCTGAATTGCAGATTTGAAGAACTGACAGACTTCACAGAGGCTGATTTTTCAAAACTCTACATGTAACTATCCAAAAAGTCCAATGTAATGAAGCTAAGCCAATACCTTTTCACTAACAGTTTTTATCTGTATGACTGAGGAGTTCTGACAAAAAGTGGCATAGACCCTAGATACACAGCCTGTTAGTGTCCTTTCAATAGGCCCATGGGTTTAACCTCTCTCGTATCAGAAGAGAAAAAGAAGTATATACTCTCATACAGAACATCTTCAAATGTACAGCTAAATGACTGGAATGACTGGTAGTATTTAAAAGTTCACTGGTACCATGAACCAAATCTTCTCCCCACTGATATCTACACTGATGGTACCAGTACGGTCTCTTATTGCTCTTGCGTTTTTAAATGTGTTTAAATTAGACTATGAGCAGTGTTCATTATTATCATTTTACTCACCTTACTAACACCAACTCCAGTAAACCTGGCCTCTAATAATTCCTGCCGTCGCGGGTCCAGGCTATGCAATTCTTCCATCATTTCTACTGAAAAAGAAAAAGCAGGCTGTGAGACCATAAAAGTTAGAACAAGAGGAACTGATTTTTAGATATAACAAAACTCGCAGTAATTATTTCATTAAGTGGTCACATACAGGTAAACCTCAAGTAAATATAGCATACAAGTAATACGCTACAATGAATTGCATCAAAAAGTAATATATTTAAAGTTATAAAGTGGCTCAAAAGTCCTCTTCTAAGGGTCACTTATTCTTCTCTAGTTCTGATTTAACAGCAAAAAAAAACCTCAAACCTTTCATATAATCTCTGTAGAAGATAAGCAAGGACTAGCTTACAAAAAGGAAAATTTCTTCTATAAACGTTTAAATCTAGGTAAGTACTTTCAGATATTTCTTTCCCAAACAGACAGGAACTAGTCCTTAAATTTAAAATATGAATCATTAATAATAACTTCAAAATAAAACAGCATGAATCAGAAGCTACAAATAACTTCAAATAACGCTATTATATACCTTCTTTCTCTGGAGAGCACATAGTAGCTTATGAAAAAAGGAATTAATTATTTCAAACTTAATAGAGAACCCATGGTAAAACCATCAACCTGCATTCACTCAGGAAATTAGTATAGCTCCATAACCATCCCTGTACAAAATCTTTTCCTGCCACTCCCTGGAGCAGTAGGTTTCTCCAGACATCTGCTTTTAGCACTCCTTCCAAGCAGGGAGGGGCAGAAGGACACCATTTTTAAACTCCTTCCATGACCAATTAATGCACAGGCTACTCTCAGCAAATACGTCCATCGTTTGCAAGAAATCAACTCTTGCAAAACCCATTGGAAACCTCTCTAATATCAAGTGTAAAAGGAACATATATTATATATTAGAACCCCTTTGAACACATTATTAAATAGTTATTGGAATGATTGGCAAGATTTAAAAGTTCGCTGAAAACGTGAATTAAACATTCTCCTCTGCAATCTAACAACTCCACAATTTCCAGAAACAACCCCTACTAAGTCCTCCAGTTTCATTTCCCTTCCTGGACTGAGAGCCTGGGGCAAAGGGGAATGAAAGGGTGGCAAATTAAAGTTTCACCCACACATACAAGTGCAGGTTAGAGAGGGAATTAGGAAATTCTCAGAAAGGTGGAAAGGCATCTTAAAAAAGAAAAAAAAAAAATTTTAAGGAGGAGGAGAGATTGAGGGAGTGTTTCTCCTCAGTGGCCTTCCTAGCGTCTCGCCCTGCCCTAATCGAGGCCGGAATGGCAGAGGTTGCAGCCTCCCTCAAGCCCCAGGGTCTCTCAGCACATTTCCTAAACCTCCATCCCCAGGCCTGGCCCGGAAAATGACGCCCCAGCGGTTATTCCATTTAATGTCAACTCATGTTAAGGAAAGATCCACTCTGTCTCATTCCAGCGGGGCCTTGGACTGGGATCCTCCCTGTAGCCCACAGCCGGGAAGCAGGACCGATGGGGCCTGGTCCCGGCGCCCCTCGCCTCCCGCCGGCTCCAAACTTTCCCCAACTCCAGGCCCACCTGTCACGGAGGGAGGGCGGGCCAGCTCTCCGGGGCGCCCGGGAGGCTGCCGGGGCCTCCAGCTGCCGAGCCGCCCCCCTCTCTCCGCCGGCCGCCGGCCCCACTCCCAGGCCGGGGCCGCCTGGGCCTCCCCCATCTTCGGCCCGGCCCCTCGGCGACCCGCAGCCCTCGGGAAGCCCCTCCCGCCTCAGTGCCGAAAAGCTGCGTCCCGGCGCCGGCCCCCGAGTGGGCCCGGGCTGCAGCCTCCTCAGCCGAGGGGGTCGCCCGGACGGTTAATGCCTCAGGCCCGGCGCCCTCCCCCGCCCGGGGCTCAGCCTCTCACCTGCCGCTGCCGCTGCCGCTGCCGCTCCACGCTCCTCCCGGGAGGGGCCCCGACCCGACCCGGCTGCGGAACGCTCTGCTCTCCCCCTGGGCAGGCCCGGGGCGGAGCCGGGGCCTCTCCTGAGCGCCGCAACCCCCCGCCCGGGCAGCCGCCGCCGGCGCCGGGCTCCACGAGAGGGCGGGCGGGGGAGGGGGACCTCGGAGGCCGCAGATCCCCGGGCTCGCGTACAGAGCCAGGCGCCCGACGCGGGCCCGGGCCCGGGCGGCCGCGGGGGGCGCGGGACCGGCCTCCTGGCGCCGGACAAAGGCCAAGGGAGGCGCAGAAGGGCCCAGGCCGGGCCAGGAGGTGGGGGCCTGCTCGGCTAGGGGCCACTCGGGTGCGGCGTGGAGGGCGGGGGGATCGGAACCGCTGGTGCCCAGGACCCGCCTCCGGCCCCTTAATCCGGATCGGTTCGGTCCGGATTAGTAGTGATCGGTGTAAACACACTAGTGAAACCGCGTGTTTCCTCGCGAGATTTGCACGGCTGGGAGGCAGGGGGGGTCCTGGGGGGGTGGGGGAAGCGCCGACAGTGGGGGAGGAGGGGGAGGGGACGAGGAAGGTGGGGGGGTCCCCGCTGCCCCGGCGCCCCGCCTCCTCCAATCAGCGGCCGGGCTGGCGGGCAGGGGTTAACCAGGGGACCCCGCGCCGGCGGAGGAGGCCGCCGCCTCGCCGGGCGGGCGAGGGCGGGCGGACGGGCGGTGCCTGCGGACCGGCCGCCCCGAGACCGGCCCGGGCCAGACTCCCGGTGCCCCCGCTGCCGTTTTCGTAAAACCAGCCCCCGCCCCGCAGGACCGGCCCCAGCCGAGGAGATTGGGCCGGCGCCCTGGGTCGCGGACCGGGGCCTCACCGCCTGGGCTGATCGCTTCCCTGATCCGTCTCGCCGAACCCTGCACCCGCCTAATCCCTCGTCTCCACGAGTTTGGGTGAGAAGTGGGGTTGCTCTGCCCAGGATGGATTTTAGAGGAAGAAAGCCCGTGAGCCGGAGGACCCCGCCCGAACTTCGCCGGAGACGCCCAGTTAGTGAGTTCGCGGTGCCCACCCGTGTTGACTGGCTCTCACGCCACGCCACTCTCCAAACCCACGTCCCGCTCCCAAAATCAACACTTGCCGCCATGGAAAGCGGACAGCGCTTCACCTCTACATACCTGGTTGGCAGGGCGTCTCCAGAGACAAGAGATGCCCTGAGATCAAGGCTGAGCCCCCACCCCCACCGGGATGCTGCCCTCCGGAAGGGGGGGCACTGCCCCAGAGGAACTCTCCGGTGCACCCAGAGGGAGGTTCCATTTCAACCTCTGATTAAAAACAAGGCCCTCTTGGGTACTTAGGGGGCTCTTAAGGATAGGTGCTAGAATGGAGAAAGGCCTGTCCCTCACAGTGTCTACTGAGGAATGGGAAATATAAAAGAGTACAGTAGCCCGTGCAGTAGCCCCTGCAGCTAGGAAGACTTCTTGCACTGGAAAAAGCTCCCATTCTGAACACCCAGCACCAGAGAGAAAAATCACATTCCCCACCAACTTCTGTGAGCCATGAGCCAAGACACTGACTTCAACGCAAATACCCAACTTTTAAATTTTCCTCTGATGCTTCCTCGATCAGATGTCTGAAGATGACTTAAGGACTACAAGCGAATCACAAGGGAAACATTCAGACATTGAACAACAGCCTTGAACTTTTCCAGGGGATAGACTTCGAGTGGAGTTTCTTTTTTTTTTCTTCCTTATTCTTAATTCTTACTTTGTTAATGGAACACAGGCCTGCTGAAAAGGCAAAGGATGACAATTTACTTTCTGTTAGTTGTCCGGCCTTCCATACCCTTGGGCAAATTCAAGCACTGTGGAAAAACTCCATTCAACCTAGAGTCCCCTTGCTTTAGATCCCTGCCAGGTTGGGACGTGCACACACAAATTTCCAAACATAATAGTGTTTGAAGGGGAAGGGAGAGCAAGTTCCAGGCAAAAGGTAGGAAAAAAGGGCAGGATGGAAGACTATCAAGAGAGCAGGAGAACCAAGAGGTAGATAGTGTACATACGACTTGCCTTTCACTATGACACACAAAAAAAGCAAATGAGGCAAGCTCTGTCACAGTGTATGATCAAGAAAGTAGTTCTTTAAAATAACAGTGGAATGTCTCAAATGAGGGGAAAAGAGATTAAGAGAGAACACTGGGCAGACTTAGAGCTGAGTTCCAGTCCAGCCCTTCCACAGACAAGCTGCATGGACCAGTTACCTGAACTCAAGCTTCACCATCCTAATCTGTAAAGGAGTTTGTACTAGAGGATTTCCTAAGAATTTTCCAGTTCTAAAAGACTATGATTCCTGTTTTTGAAGTCATTTTTTAAAAAATAAAAGTAATCTTGAAATTCAGAAAAAGATGAGATTTTTAGTTTCTCTTTGCCTAGTGCATTTCTCTCTGTCAAAGAACTTACATTGTCATAGGTCTGTTCACAGCCCTACTCCAGATTTAACACTCATCCCAATAGGAATTGCTCCTAGGAATTTAATAAATTTGCTTACCACAAAGATGGGGTGCTTCTATTTATTATAAGCATCATATAAGTAAAAATATCAAATATCAACAGGGAAAAGAACAGTAGCTGGATAATTTCAAAATAAATTCTGTTGTTGTCTGATGGTTCTTCTTACAATGTGATTTAACCTTGGGTTCATGAACCAACTTGTTTAAAGTGTATTTGATCACAGGGCAACTTTGTGAGGCTCAACTTGTCATGGGCTGGCAAATGGTGACATTCCCCATGCAAAGTCCCAATTACTGTCAGCTTCCGAAGGCTCAAACGTGGATTTATCTAGATGTGCATGTTGATTGTGTGGTCCTTCCTGCCTTCAGAGTAGTGTAAGACAAGTCCTCCAGGTTCATGTTCATAGTCACAGAGAGGACCATGGAGCTTGGTTGGACATACCTCAGGCTAGTTCTGGTGTTCCCCAATGTGTGCTCTGCAGGTTTAAAGCATAAAAAACATGCTTTAAAGGGAGTGGGTGTAATTGGTCCTTGGGAAACTCTGGGTTAAAGTTAAGTGAAATCCTTTATTTCAGTAATACCTAAAGCCTGAAGTATATAATATGCAGGTGACAGTCTCCAGGAGGGGTATTCAGTATTTTCCTATTTGGTTTGGGAACCAACACTCTGGTTTTTTTGTTGGTTGGCTGGTCAGTGGTTTCAGGTACTTCAGGGAGAGGTGTTCTGAGAAAGACACTGGGGAGATGTAAAGTAGTTTAGCTCCCTTTTGCCCTTTCACCTGTACCACACTAATGCTTGTCCACATCTTCTTGAATGTTTCATAATATCCCCTGTCTTCAGTAAAAAATGGTGGCATTTACTACTGAGTAGGTTGACAGTGGTTGGGGACCTTAACTCATAGCTTTTCTAAAAGGAGCCTGCAGTGTGGTGGCTAAGAGGACAAACTTCCTCGTCAAGGGCTTTGGTTGTCATCTTGGCCCTGCCTCTGCCAGCTGTGTAGCCTTAAGCAAGATATTTAACTTCTCTAAGCCTCAGTTTCTTTATCCATAAAGTGGTGTTAAAACCTCACAGGACTGTTGGAGAAAAAAAGAGGTTAACATCGTGCCTGACAGAGTAATCCCTCAATAAATGGTCCCCAGACTTCAAATTTCTGCCAAGGATGTATGCATTTGTCATTAGATTGATTTGGCACCACACAGTTTAACCTCGGAAACCAGGATGTCAATGTACTGAGTTGTTTATGGGGCTATTTGCCTTGTAACAGAAAAAGGACTTGATGTCTCTTTACATTTGTTAGGGGGAGAGTAGAGAAGATGTAAGTCATCTGGTCTGTTTATGTTCTTCCCACACCCTTGAGAACTGAGGGTTTCTAATGGTGCGAAGAAATAAGGAATTTTGTGAAGGCAACATTTCCACTATAAGTTCTGCTAGGTAAGGCAATGTAGAACGTCCAGGCACTGGTGGTTGGACAGAACCAGGTTTTAATCCTGTCTCTTCACCTCTCAGGCTCCTCATCTGAAAACTGTGGCCAGCATACCTCATTCCATGAGTGACTTTAATTAAATTGCAAACGTGATGGGAAATGCCTTGCAACTGTGCCTGATGTACAGTAGGTATCTAGTCAATGTTGTTTCCTCCCTTCTTCCCCATTCCTAACAAAATGGGAAAGCACCTGGTTGCCATGAAAGTACAGTATAGACTAAAAAATTTCAGATCTCAGTGTTCATAAGATTCTCTGCCAATCACCCTCCTATCTCTGGTTTTTCATACACTCTTTCTGCCCAACTTGCTTCAGAAACTCTTCCTGGAAAAGTCTCCTTGACACAGTATCAAGTCATGCATTCTTCCCCACAGCCCACTTATGCGAGAACAATCTTCTTATTCTCCTGGAGAGCACCTCCCTTCTCTAATTTCCTCTTTCAATTCCCTCCCCAAGTGTTATTTTTTTAACAGTTGTCTTTTCCTTGCATTATGTTCCTTCTTCTCAGCAGCTGAAATGTAAAATAGACAAATAGATGGGCAAAGAGAATAAATGCCACTTAAATGGAACAAGCCCCCTCCCCTGACTATCGAATCCTCCATATTGATCTTCCTCCGAAAACGTCAGGATAGAAAACAACAGTAAACACATTGCATCTGTGGAAACTGGCAAAGTATATTCTGTAGATCTTTGTTCTTCCATTGACCTGTCATATTAGGCTTAAGTAATCAACCTTGAGAGAAAGGGGGCCCAGGCCCCGTGCCCAGAGGAGAAAAAGGGGATCACTGGGCTAGTGGTAGGAGGTTGGGGATGGTTGGCCCAGAAAGGCAAGTCAGAAGATGGGCATGGTTTTGTATAGCCTGAGTTAACAATGAATTTTATTTGTACATGGTTGAAAGAAAATCAAAAGAAGATAGTATTGCATGACACATGAAAATCATACAAAATTCTAATTTTGGTGTCCATAAATACAGTTTCTTTAGAACACAGCCATACTGATTCCTTTACTGATTATCTGAGGCTGATTTTTCACTACATTATCAGGACTGAGTAGTTGTGACAGGCCAGCAATGCCTAAAATGTTTACTATCTGGCCCTTTATAGAAAAAGTTTGTCAACCCCTGCTCTAGGCCAGGGCTTCTCATTGGACTGAGCATACAGATCCCTTGAGCATCTTGGGGGAATGGGGGGGGCCTGAGAGTCTGCATTTCTGTGGGCCCCCGGGTGATGCTGTTGCTGCTGGTCTGCGCACCACACAGGGTATTGAGGCTCTGAAGGGCTTGTCTGTTACATTAGTAGCGAATGCTCTTTGTGAATGCTTTCTAAGTACAGTGAGCAAATTTCTAAAAATATAAAAAATTGGAGTGTAACCCGTGATAATAACCTCAATCGAATTTTCCACATTTCACTCCATTGTTGCATCATGTGATAGCCTGAATAGACGTGGAAATGGATTTGCCAGCAACCTCACAAAGGCCACAGAGATTGTCGCCCCAACGCTCTTATGATGTGGTGCTTCCTTATATTTGCCTTAAACTTGTCAGTCCAACTACAGAAGGGCTTCAGTGTCCTGGTATCCCAGAATTTGGAAAGGTCTGAGTTCACTGATTTATCCAAAATGGTCTTGATTTTTCCAACTTCAGGCAAGTCCTCTCTCAGCTCTTTCTTCAGCGACCAGTGCTTCTCAGGGTGATAAACGCCTGGAGAAGCGGCCTGGATTCAAATCCCAGCCCTTCTATATAAACATTCTGAGACCCAAGGATATATGATTCTGGAGCCTCAGTTTCCTCATCCGTGTAATGTATGTAAAGCACTTGGCTGGATTCATGGCAGGTGTTTCTAACCTGAAAGCATCATAAAACTTACATCCAAAACCTGCTCCTTGCAGCTGACTGATTTTAACAAATATCAATTCCATTCTTTCATTCCATAGATTAAAACCCTGCAACTATCCTCTCTTACACTACTACCCCCAGTGCCTCCACTCCAGGCTCACTGGTCTGCTCCAAACTCAGGGCCTTTGCACTTACTATCTCTCTACCAGGAACACTTGCCACCAGATACCTAGCAGGTGCAGACACATGTTATTACATTGCATGAAGTATGTCCTATCTTCTGCATATGTGTGATAACTGTATAGAGCTGGCAAGTAGCTGCCTTTCTGTGATAGAGTGAGAAGAACCTCCAGGCTCTTTCAAGAGAACCATGCTAGGCTTTTGAGCAGAAGAAAGTGAGAAGGACAGTGCGAAAAGAGAGCATCTCATCACAAGAAAAGCCCATTTTTTTCTGTTTCTTTCATTTTGTATCTATATGAGATGATGGCTGTTCAGTAAACTTATTGTGATAATCATTTCATGATGTAAGTCAGATGAGGATGGTGTACACCTTAAATTTATACAGTGCTGTGTATCAATCATATCTCAATAAAACTGGAAGGAAAAAACAAAATAAAAATAGATAAAAAGAAAGGGCAGAGCCCCAAAGCAAATCCTTGCTCTCATGTGTATGCTGGTGAGAAAAATGAACAATAAACACATAATTATACATCAGAGGTGACGGGTACTATGGAGAAATAGGAAGCCGGGCATACACATAGTGCTAGACCCCAGTGGTGGCAGGGATGCTACTTTATAAAGGGAGGGTAGCTGCTCTCTGATTATGTGGCATCTGAGCAAGTACCTAAATGAAATGAAGGTGCAAACCTTGTCACTGTTGTGGGGAAGAGCCTACCAGGCAGAGAACAGTGAGTGAAAACGGCCTGGGGCCAGAACTGACGTGTTTGCAGGAGGCGGGCTTGCCAGGCACAGCTGCAGGGTCTTTCTGGGCCTGCGGGGTTTGCACGATAGGGTGAGGAAAGTTCCTGCCACTGAGCAGAGCTGAGCACACAGGCAGACCAGAGTTTCACCAGGGCTTCGGCATAACAAGGTGCTTTGTGCTGTAGTGAGTTTCAATGTCTTGAGCCTGTGTTTAATGCCTAATCCCAAAGGGTAAGGATTATAACAAAAAGCACTTATTGAGCATTTATGGGGCAGGCACTGGAATAAGAGCATGTTCATTATCACATTTAATCCCTTCAACCTGGAGGGCGGCCGACCAGGCAGATGAAGAGGAGGAGGGAGCACAGTGGTGTCACAGCTCGTGGGCCGCTGGGGGAATTCTCTGAGAGGTGGTCCGGCTCCAGGGCCACTGCCCTTTGCCCTGCTGGGCTGGGTCAGGGGCACCGAGGACTCAATTCTGCCCCTCCTGGTCCTCTCCAGTTCCACCTGCTCCTTTAGTTTGGTCAATTAACTCTAACATTCTGTCATCTCGTTCTGGTTTCTTGCTTCATTACCCCATATTTATTGTGTTCCAAAACTTTCCTACCTGGCAGTTAGCTTCTGCTTCCTCTGAAGGCTTAGACATGGGCAGTTGGTTAGTTACTTAGGTCAGACTCTTACCAAACTCATCACCACCCAGAATCTGGTTCTCAGTTCTTCAGGCTCCCCTTACCCTAGTTAATCCAATTCAGGAAGAACATCATCAAAATACCAAGAACGGAATTCAACCCTGGATGCCAATTTGTCCATTTTAAAAGGGGAATGTGACTGCCAAGTAGCAACACTGGTCAGCAGACTCTCCTCACAGGAAAGCTACTCAGGGAGGCGAATCACAACTGGAAGACTCCTCAGTGAGCAAGGAGAAAGGGGATAATCTTAATGGCTCCACTGTGTGCAGCTGTACTCAGCTGCTGTTCCCAATTCCTCGAAATAGGGCACTATCTTCCAAAAGGACAGGAACAGGACATTGGGTCTGTCTCTCTCATGGAAAGACACCAAAGCCCTGCTTTAAAAAGCTCCCCTCTCTCGGACTCACCTCTTCTGAAACCACATGGTATAGGATGACATTTTCTTAGAAATCTGGACCCCCCCATTTTTAGTCAGTGCTGCTGCTTTGCAGGTGGCTGCTCTCCTCCATCACTGTGGAGCCTTCCAAGTTTTGATCTCCATTTTTGCAGGTATCCTGGCAGGGGCTCAGGTTTGAGACTGAGCCTGTTTTCCCTAAAACAAGTTTTAGGCAAGTTTTCCTTAAAACAGTTGCAACAGGGAACGAGAGGACAGTACAGCTGGCCCTGCACATGATCTACAGCCTCGACTGCCTATCTATGCAGCATCCGTTATCATTGGGAGGGTGGGTCCATTTGATCCAAGAACCACTGCCCCAAAAAATACTATCTCAATGTGAAGCTATCCACAGACTCTGGCTGTTGTTTCCCTGGTCTCCCTGTGCTCTCTCCTAAGTCCAGATTTAGTTGCAGAGTAAATGTGATTCTGTGAAAGGAATACAAGACACAGAGTCACAAGTCCTGGCTTCAGAACTCAGCTCCGCCAGGCATGCTTGGTGAGGCTCAGCCAAGTGTCCTTCCCCCGCCAGAGCCCCAGCTGCTGCGCCTGTAAAATGGGGCTGCTCATATGGCTTGCCCCTCAGAGCTGATGCGAGGACGGTATGAGGTGACCGAGATTCAGGATTCATGTGGTGTCTGGCATGAAGACACTCCAATGATGCTTGTTTAAAATAATTAAATGGGCACTGATGATGAGAGAAAGCAATTTATCATTAGTCTTCTCAAAAGGCTTGCTTTCTTCAGAGGTTTTAACTTTAGTTTGGCATACCAAGTTCTTTTGTTTGTTAAGAATGTTTTTTTGTCTTCCTATTGTAACAAAATATCTGGAAGCCAAAATAGATACTGTGTGTAGGGGTGGGGAACGGACTTTGTTGGTCACTGTTTTAGCCACCCAGACAGTTTCAGCCCCAGTTTTCTTAAATGGTAGCAGGACAAGATTTTACTTTTGCTCTTTGAATCACCAGCATTGATGGTGCAAGCACACAGTAACAGGTTCCCCAGCCTGATTACATAATTAGCATCTTATTGATCAGCTGATGGTTCCACTCCTGTATCAGAGCAGGAGGTATCCTGATAGGCTCTTTTCTCCTCTCACAGGAACACAAGACTCACCTAAGTCACCAAGTCCTTCTGCCCTGGGGCGCCCCTTATACATACCCCACAATGACAACCTAGGAGCTGGACAGAACGACCTGTGGGCTGTGGGGCTGCACTGGGAGGCCTTTGGTGGTCACACTGCCCAGAGGCTGGTATCACAACTGGCACTGATTCAGCCTTTGCATGGTCTCACCTGCCCCGTTCAGCTAGAACAGGTGAGAGCTGGTCCTGCACCCTTGTGGGCCCTACATCTCCTGCCCTCCCCTCGCCCTGCTCCCCACAGGATTGGACACCCAGGATATAGGCCTGGGTTGGATGCTCCAGCCCCTGGTGACTCGTCTTCTCCACTGTAAAAGTACAAAAATTGTGCATGTTATGTTAACAGATTCTTGGAGGTGCCCCTGTTGTCCACGGGAGGAGTTTCCATCTTATAACTGGGAAAACAGAGGTGGGGTATGAGGCAGAGAGCCTGACCTAAGAGCAAAGCTGATCCTGGGTCCAGTCCAAGCTCTACTCTGCTGGACTCTGTGAATTGAGCTAATTACTTCATCTTCCAACCCTCACCTTCCTCATCTGTAAAACGGGGATACATGCCCATCTTAGAGGGTAGAGTTAGCTCCCTAAGGCATCAAGCACAATCCTTAGCCGCACAGGCAGCTAGTAACTAGGGTTTCCTGGAATTATGACTTCTTTTGTTCATTTGACTTTTTAAAAATGTACCTTTCTAATTGTGCTGACTAATTTGGATTTATCACGCTTAAAATTGACTTTTTAGCGTTTTCAGGAAGTCCTCAAACTAGAGCTGAGTCCACCCCAAGCTGACCGAAGCATGGCTACCAGAGGCCCTAGCAGCACTGGCCACAGAAGGGGGATTCGGGGTCACTCCAACCCCACTCCTTGTTCCCCATAAAGGCCAGATAGTAAATATTTTAGGTTTTGCAGGCCATACTGTCTCTGTTATGAGGACTCAGCTCCGCCAGCATGGCCAGAGAGTAGCCACGGCTGATATGTAAGTAAAGATGTTGGCCATGTTCCAGTTAAACTTTATTTAAATAGGCAGAGTAGTTTGCCAGCCCCTGCAAGATTCTCAAATTTTAGGTCACAGCAGAATCATCTGGGGAGGCGTCTTTCAACCCAGATTGCTGGGCCCCAGCCCCAGTGTTTCTGAATCTGTGTGTCTTGGCTGGGGCCTACATTACATTTCTAACAACTTCGCAGGTGACAGGTGACACTGCTGCTGCAGGTCTGGGGACCACTTTGAGAACCACTGAAGCCTTTCCCTCTCCCTTCTCTGTACACCTAAAACACTTATTCCTACTGCAAAGACAGTATTTGTGATGTTCTATTACAGTTAGTGGTTTGTGTGTGGGTCTCTGGGATCCTTTCCTCATCACCCTCCTATCCCAGGGCCTGACAGCAGCGAGTGCTCATTAATCATCACTGAACTCAAGGGGGCCACGGCCACGGGAGCCCTGGGTCTGGTCCTGCTCCTCAGTAGATATTTCTCTCTGGAGTTCTGTGCAACCCGGGCCCAGCCCTGCCACGGAAAAGAGGGAAAAGGACTTTGCCCTGCTGCCTGTCCAGAAACAGACCAGCAGAGTCGTCATTCTCTGCTCAGACTAGACCTTGAACCTGGACTGTTTTCTAAGGAAATAAAATCAGGGTTGGGGGTTTGGTTTGTTTAACTTTGTTATTTTTTTGCTTCTAAATGGACTATTTAACTTTGTGATGTGTGAGTGGGGGGGCAGGGTTTACATCCAGATAGCTAACTACAGTGGAAAACCACTATTTCTGAGTTATAGAGGCTAAGTAGGCATTTAAAATGACCTGCCATCAGGGCTTCTCACATTGGACAGAATTCAGTTTGGTCCTGATAAAAAGGAGTAACATTTGGGACCTTCCCCCATTTTACATGACATGAGCCACAACTCCTGGGTCCACCTCCCTCTTTTGGAACTTACTGCCTACATCCTGGTTTGATCCTGAGCACGCTGCCAAGTAGAGCCAGGTGTGGACCCATGCGTGCTTCCCCACCTCTCTACCCGGGTGGGCACTGAGGAGGCCCCGGCAGGAGCTTGCCAAAGACAGTAAGACACTTAGTCCTGGGCTGGCCGAAGGCTGCAGGTGTAACAATGACCTCCCTCTTCCTAATTCCCAGGCCTGTCTGATGGAGGCTTACACCGGAATTCCTTTGATCTGTGAAGTTTCAAGACCATCCATACCTAACCTCCTGTGTGTCTCTCTCTCTCTCTCTCCTTTCCAAACTAACAGACAAAACGAGGAGAAAGGACTCCTTCTCCTCCCCATCTTGATGAGCTCTGTGAACACTTCTCAAGGTCCAGGCATTTGCTGCTCATCCTGACCATGGTGTGGAAAGCTATGAGCTATGATCCAGCAACCTGGAGCACAGGAAGTTAGCACGGCAAAGGAGCAGGACTGACCCGAGTGGCTTAGAACTCCTTCTGATATTCCCTGTCCCTGCCACCTCATTACCCCTGCCTGCCAATCAGTTTTGCATCAATAAACTTTATGTTCTGGGCTTTGCCAGATGAATGAAAGGAGAGCAGCTAAAGACTGATCTCTGACCTTGGCACGTAAACAGCCTACAGATTGGACTTGACAGTTAATAAAGGAAAGGCCCAGCAATTCTCTGATGCCTTTTTGCCTTAATTAGATTGAGCATTCATAAGCTTTGGGGAAATCTTCAATTTGAAGAGAAAGACCCCACAAGACAGGAATTCACAGCTCTACTCATTCATCCGTTCAGACTGTCAGCCCCTCAGTCAACAGTCACGACATTGGTGATGGCCTATTACCTGTGCTCAGCACTGTGCTAACCACTTTCAGGCACAGTGGCTGCAACAATTCCAAAAGAGCACACGTGCTCTCCTGGAAGACAACGTCCAGCTCAGCAGTCAGGAGCACATGCTTCAGTTCAGACAAATTTGAGCTTGCGTCCTGATTCTGCTGGGTGACCTCTGGCAAGTTATTTAACCTGTCTGCCCTCAGTTTCCTCTTGGGGTTAATAATACCAACAGCCAAGGGTTGTCATCAAGACTAAGTGAGACCATCTGCGTAAAGCTTTCAGCACAGCGCCTGGCTGAAAAGCACGCCAGACGTGGACGTCCCAGCACAGCACACGTGGCTCGCCGGGCTGGTTCTCAGGGGCTGAGAGGCTCGTTCCCTTTCCCTGATGCTCTGCCAGCCACTGGGGAGCTGATGGTGATACCCGTGGTCTCTTCCTTCAACCATCTTAGAAACCTACTGGTGACAAAGCTCTTAAGTTTCTTCATCTATGAAACGGGTAGTGGTGATAATCCCCCTGGAAGGATCAGGAGAGAGCAGTAGCATAGAAGCCTGCAAACGCACTTTGCCCAAGGAAAGGACTGCGGGGATGTAAGATGCCGGTAGCAGCCTCTGGCTTGTCATCAGATGCCACTGCAGCCCTGCAGGCTGTCTTTAATAATAGATATTTTAAAATTCCTGAACCCACTTCATGCTATATTTGCTCACACATGGAGGTTTATTCAGTGTTAATCACATTAATGTGCTGTTTCATTTCACGCTGTGCGATGCCAGCTTCAGTGAGAGCCGGGAGACAGCAGAATTTTCTCTCAAAGGGATCTCGTACTGCGTTTACCCAGTCATCGTCAAGGCATCTCAGAGCCCCAGTGACCTCCGGGCCACCCTCTTGCTCCCCCAGGGGTGCCCTCAAGCCTTAAACAGTCTTCCTTTCAAGTATCTCTCTGTATCTTTTGGTTTTTACCCTCAATTAGAAACCTCTTGGGCAAGAGTCCAACTTTTACTAGCCATCTTTAATCCTTAAACCACCAAACACATGCTATTCAGTAAAAGCTCCCCATCAAGTGTCATGAGGACCCTGAGTTAACAGGAGTTTGCAGGGTCCTTTGAGAGCCCCCAGTTCAACAGCCTCATGTTACAGATGGAAAAACCAAGTAGCAGAGGTGTAAGGACTTAAAGCTCTCCTCTGCTGGCTCCTTCCCTAAGCCGATGAATAATCTCCATTCAGATCTTAAACACAAAACAACAAATTTGCCAGTTTTTTCTTGGCTCTGTGCCCCAATCTGCTTGAAACAACTACTTGCCCTCCTGACTCTTGTCAGCCAAGAACCTCAGATGCTACCTCGTGAAGAAAAAGGAAGCCATCAGACGTGGATGCCCCAACCCATGACTCCACGGCCCAGTGCAGCACCGCAGCGCAGTGTCCCCTCCAAGCCCAGGGCCACCCACAGGCCTTCCCAAGGACTCCGTCCCGCACCTCTCACCCCTTTCTTACTTCATCAACCTCTCCCTTTCCATGGGAACATTCCTGTGAACATATACACTTGCTCTCTTTAAAAAATTTTTGTATACGACCCTTCCTCGACCTCATGTTTCCCTCCAGCTACTTTACCATTTCCCTCCTTGAAAACTTTGCTGTTACCATTTCCTCATCACCTGCCCTTCATTCTAATTTTTTCCCCATTTTGGGGAGAAAAATTTGAGCCTGCAGAAAAGTTGAAGAAGTATTAAAATACCCTCCACCTAGATTTTCCAGTTAGCATTTTGCTACATATGCTCTATCTCTAATACACACCTATATACAACAGCAATATAATTTATATATACAAAATAGATATATTTGTTTTATATATATCAATATATGCACGTACATATGTTTAGTCTGTTGTTGAAACCCTGGAAAGTTTCAGGCGTCCTGCTCCTTCACCCCTAAATACCTAAGAACCAGGCTTCTCTCTTCCATAAACACAGAGCACCATCACACCAAGAAGTTAAATGCTGATACAATAATCTGAAGTCCATTTTCAGATTTTCTCATTTGCCCCTCAAAGGTCCTGCATAGATACTTTTTAATCCAGGTTTCAGTCAAGGAAGATACCCACTCCAATTTAACTTCCAGATCCAGCAGTCTACCCAGTGTGTCCAAGTGCAGGGTGACTTCATTACCAAATCTAAGGGGTCCTTCTCTGGCCTCAGCAGGGACTCACACTGGGCAGTCTCCTCTGGGCTTCTGGGTCACCACACGTCCAGTGTCCTCCCTCCTTCCCCTCTACAAGTCCTCTGAATGTTGAGGGACCCCAGGCCTTTGTGCTGGGCCCCTCCTCTCCAGCTCCCAGGAGGTGGTCTCACCGGGGGCCCTGGCTTTAACACCATCTTCATGCCGCTGCTATCCACATTTCCAGCACCCGAGGCTGTCTATCCCAGACTGTCCCCCCAACTCCAGACTGATGTACCCACTGCGTTCTTCTCAGTATCTCCCCTGCGACGTGCCCTCAACAACCCCAAACTTATGTCCAAAAGAAGGTCTTGACGTCTTCCCTTCTCTCCCGTCTCAGTAACAGTATTACCCTCACTTACCATCTGTCCTGAGTCCACCCTTCTCTCACCAGCCCCCCCAACCACTGGGTCCCGTCTGGATTCCCGCTCCCTCCATCCTCCCTGCCTCCTCGGACTTCTGGTCCATAATGGGCGGCCTGCATAGCGCGGAGCCTCCAAACTGTTCATTACCCTTGCCCCACCCCTACAGCCCATTTTCCAGCAGAGCTCATGTTTTAAAATTGTCATTCATGTCGGGCCACTCCCTCTCTTAAAACTCTCCAACAGCTTCTCATTGTAATGAGAAAACATTCCAACTCAGCAGGGTTTATGAGGCCTTGGAGGTCTAGCCCTGGCTCTCTCCTCACCATTCTTTCTAGTGACCAGACCCTGGCTTCCCTTTAGCTCCTCGAAGCGGGGGCTTTCCCACCTGAGGGCTTTTGTTCGTCCTGGCTCTCGCCTCTGCCTGGGTCTCAATGGCTGCCCTCTCCTCCGCCGGCATGGCGGCAGACCGCCCCGGGCTCCTACCGCCCTCTCCAGGCAACCTCCCGGGAGGGGCTCTGATTGGCTTAGCCGATGTCACGTGCACACTCTCGTCCAATCATCTGTGGCCAGAGAACATGAGCAGAAACATGGCTGCCAGGCACCGCACTGGTTCCCTTTCTAATTGGAGGCTTGGGAAGGCGGACCAGTTACACACTTCTATGCTCTGTGATTATCTCTCCGAATAATCTGCTGGGGAAACTTTCTTAAATGTCCATGTAATTATTCTGTTTTTCTCTTTTCAGTTTCTGCACTGGCCGTCTGCTACCCGCAAGATAAAGCCCCAACTCCTCAGCATGGCATTTGTGGTCTGGTCTCCAAGCTGTCTGGGAGGAATTGACGAAGACATTTCTGATTCTCCCGAGACACTCAGAACTGTCCCTTGCACCATTCTTCCAGAACAACCAGGATCCTGTCCGTTTGCTGCTCTTCCCCCGTAAATGAGTCTGTGAAATTCATTCCTTTGGCCAGACACCATCATTCCCATCCCTATCCAGCTTGTAAAACTCTTCACCTTCCAAGACCCTGCCCGAGGGTCACCTACTCTGTGCCATCCTCCCGACAAGTCCTGCCTTTCTGTGCTCCAGGAAAATGCAATGTATAGAAATCATATCCATAAGGATAAATGTAAAAATGCTGTTTTGTTTCTCAATGCTATAGATGCCACCATTCCAAACTCCTCACCCACTTCTACTTGTCCCAGTTAGATGCATATAGAAATGCTAGAGACTTGACACAATTGTCTCCACAAATATGTTTCCCTGAGACAGAGTGAGTTGGGCAGAGGGGGAAGATAGAGTGAGGGGTTCACCCACATCTATCTCCATCAACTCTTCCCCTCCATCTGGGAGGCTGTTGCCTCCTAAAGGCCTGGTCACACTGTGACTTGCATGGGCCCTGGCCACTTTTGATTTCATGGTCATGGGCTTTTTCATCCATTAAAGAAAAAAAAAATTTTTTTTAAACAAACATTGGTGTGAAAACAAATATAATCTAGGCTGCCTTCATGATCACTTTTTTATCCTGCTTTTAAAATAAATCAAAATTAAAACATTTTCAAGGGTCCCTCAAGTGTTGAGGGCTCAAGTCACTGCACCACAAAGGAGAATGTGCCCTGTGCCTCATTGAGAAGCTGACCTTGACCAAAGGCAACAACCTGAAACTCACTGAAAGCCCAAAGGTTTTATCTTCCTTCACTGCTCTTTGAGACCTTAGAGAAGAAATGCAAATTAGTGCTTCCTACTACAGTCTTATCAAGATTCACTCAATAACACATGGTTACTCTCTCCAGGCAAGAAGTTGCCAAGAGACATGCCATCTATATAGCTGCTAAATACGCAACAAACATATGATGAAGTGTGTCTTACACAAATGAGTCTTGTAAATACAGAGTAGCCCCCAGAGATTGCCATTCAAAGCTGTTCTGTGCGAGGAGTCAGGATTGACTTATGGGTGCTGTTAGGGCTGCAGGATTATTTTGTTTATACACAATGGATAGTCAAGGAAACTGAGAATCAGAGGACTCTGGTAGGGGTCAAGATGATGCAAAGAACAAACGAAATGGTGACTCCAGGATTTTAACCCCTGTCTTTGCTCTCAGGAGTTAGTTTGCACAGACTGAGTTTTAGGTGCCTGCAGGCCTTCTAGGGGAGAGAGGCATTGGGAAGTATTTAGATAAACTAGTTCAAGGCTTAAGTGAGATCCTTAGCTCGTGACATGGATTTGGAAATTATCCAAGTGTGGGTGGCACTTAAACATTCAAAGTGAATCAGCTCTTTCCCTCTGTTGCAAACTCTTCGTACTGTGAGGCTCTGGCTTCCCTCAAACTCATTCTGCACCTTGAAACCGCCCTGAGGGGGCCTCCTCCTTCAGGGAGCTGGGCAGCTTTGCTCCCTTATGGGCTCTCACTCCCTACTCTTCCCCACTTGTGCATGGCTCCTGAGAAACCCTTAGGGGGCAACTTCCACAGGCCCTGGGCTATTGGCTTGGGCTTCCATTTCTAGCCCCACTTCTTGCTTGATAAGATGCCAGAACTTGACTTTTCCTCACTTTGATGCTTTATCTCTACATGGACCCAGCACCTGGGTGGCATTCTATGTACTCGCCCACCCAGTGTGTATTTATTGAGCACCAAATAATAGCCAGACACCATTTTAGATACTGAGGATACAACTGTGAACAAAGTAGACAGAGTCTTTTGAACCCAAGAAGCTTATAGTCTAGAGTCAGGAGGCAGACAAAAAACAAGTGAGAATAGTTCCGTATGTCATAAAGAAGATAAAGCCGCATAATAAAGAGTCAGTGGGGGCGTAGGAGGGCTCTGAGGGGCGGTGGTGACACTGGTCAAGGGCATCAGCAGGAAAGGGGTCTCAGAGTGGGGAGCCTTGAATGAGGACAAGGCAAGCCACAAGGAAATTGGGTATGTGAAGGGCCCTTCCAGCAAGAGCCATGAGTCATCAGGGGTCCAGTCTTGGCACATCGGGAAGGCCCATCTTCCAGACAGGAGAGGGAGAGGGGCTTGGAAAGACAGGAAGAGCCCAGGCTGGTAGTGGGTCCTGCCCTGGGTGAGAAGGCCCAAGCCTGGGCAGTCAAGGATCAGCTGAGATGGGAAGAGATAAGTAAGTCAAGAGAGAGTGCTTTTCTAAGGAAGGAGAAAGAGGGAGGAAGGAGAGAAAAATCCAGCAGCAGGACTGGCTGCACAATTTGTGGGGCCCCTTGCTAAAAAATTGTTAAGAATTTCAAGATGGGGACAGCAGAACATTGAAGCTGGCATGGGCCTTTCTGAGGGCCAGGCCCAGTGCCACTCAACATGACACAGCCCACGACACTGGCCCCAGCCTGGCAGAGACTCTGGGAAGATGAGGTGTAGAATCTAGATCCTTTCTTCACCCCAGGCTGAGCTGAGCCTCACAGGCAGGACACCCACACACAGGGTAAAGGTGGTAGATTAAAATTTTATATTTTGATAAAAAATGTTGCAAATTGTACAATGTTGCAAAACCAACAGAATTTATGTAGCTGATTTCATGGGCTTTTGACAGCTATAATACACTTCTGAGAGTTGCAGTGTTCTCTTTTCCCTTGGGAGGCTTGGGGTTGGGGTGGGACCAGAGCCTCCCTCAGTCTTCCTCAGGGTTAACCTCTGAGCAGGTATGATGTGTCCCTGGGCAGGCACAGTTGGAGCCAAGCATGTTTAAACCCCTATATTATGTCAAATATCATTTATATCAAACCACCCCTCCTTAATCTTAGGCTAATTACCTTACGATTAACACTAGACGTGTGACCTTGGTAAACCATTTATTCTCCCTGAACTTTAGATTTCCTCATCTGTAAAAAGGAGATAATTATACTTCAAAGGGGTGCTGTGAGGATTAAACATATGAAAATCTTTTTAAAATACCTTATTAAGGTCTAAACAAATGCCACGTAGCGTTACTACAGGTCTGCTCAGCAGGTGCTTCATTGGTGCTGGTGGGGGACTCAAGGCAGACAGGGCTTGACAGAAGCCTCTCTTGGTGCCCCCAACTCCTAGGCTCTGGTGTATTCTTAAGAACTTCTGATCTTCAGTTTCTCAAGCAGCTTCCTTTCCTGGGGAGATCCCCTTGGCTTGTCCGTTATGTCTCAGATCACAGATCAATAACTGGTTTGTGTACCAGACTCTTGTGTTTTGGGCTGACTTCATAATTTTGATAGTTGCTAAAGGAACCGAGAAGAATCTGAATCCTGAACCTGAGGGTCTGAAGGAGAAAGTAATCATCCTTAACTCATGAATTTGAGTGCATTTGGGTAATAACTCTTATTAAAATGTGCTAAAGGCAGATACATTTATTACATGAATGAGCAGCGAATGGTCCCATAAGCTTCTGTTTGTGATGCAGTGTTGCCCAGGCTTTGGGGTGGAGAGCACGGGAGTCTACCGTGGTCCTAGGGCTTTGCAGTGGCTGCTCCTTCTGCCTTGAAGGCTCTGCCTCTAGACAACCCATGACAGGATTCACTTCCTCCAGGTCTTCTCTGCTGCCCCCTAACCCAATCTCAGAATCTCAGAGGGCCCCTCCCTGCTCCCCTCTAATGGTGCTCTGTGGATGCCTTTTGGGAATTCTGCTTGGTTTGTAAACCCATTCTGGCACCGTTCACTCCTAAATGTGCTTGCATGTGTACACACACACACACGCATATTACAGAGACAAGTGGACCAAGGAGCAGGGAAGGTCCCTGGACAGACTGGGGAGTGCTGGTGAGTACACACTTCCCTCTCCTCCCCTGAGGCCCCTTCCCTCTACATTGCTGCCTGGGGGTCCATGAGACACTCTGTGTCCTTCCACGATTAGTTTTCTTCTTGAAGCCAGGTTGAGCTGCTGCTACTTGCCCTGTACATCACAGCCTTCAGGTGTTAAATAAAACTGTGTGTCAGTGTGTGCCTGTTGGAGGTAGGGGAAGAGCAGGAAGCAGCTCTTTAGCCATTCAGTCCTCATGTACTTTGCACAACCATGGGCCAGGTGCTTGCTACTCTGCTAAATGTTGAGAATACAAAGTTCCTCCAAGGAATTCATCATTTAGTGAGCTCCACTGAGCGTCAGCCTTAATCATGTAATAAACGTTGAGTAATGGGAAGCAAGGCCAAGGAGGGCGAGGGGGGCTCCGTGGCAGCACGGTATGGGAGGGCTTTCTCCAGTCCTCTCCTCCCCCGGAGGTGTTTCTCTAACATGCTATTGCTGATAAAGCTTTACAGTATGGCTCCTTCTAAGGATATTTTAAGTTTTAATGGAGAAATTCAAACTCAGATACAGGAAGGCAGGGAACCAATGATTGAATGCAACTTGGGGCTTACCTCAACGTGAAGATGACAAGTTGAACCCCTGGTCAAGTCTCCTGGCTCCTATGTCTTGGGGTCCCCCCAGTGGAGCATGGAATCTAACTGTGGCTATGTGTCCTGTAACTTGGTCATGAAGTGCACTTCACTGACTACAGTCAAGAGACAACTGGTTAAATGCTGGAAAGGGTGTGGAGAAAAGGGAACCCTCCTACGCTGTTGGTGGGAATATAGTTTGGTGCAGCTACTATGGAAAACAGTATAGAGATTCCTCAAAAAACTAAAAATGAGTTACCATATAACCCAACAATCCTACTCCTGGGCATACATCTAGAGGGAATTATAACTCGAAAAGATAAACACACCCCAATGTTCATAGCAGCACTATTTACAATAGCCAAGACATGGAAACAACCTAAATGTCCATCGACAGATGACTGGATGAAGAAATTGTGGTATGTTTCTACAATGGAATACTACTCAGCCACACAAAAAAATAAAATAATACCATTTACAGCAACATGGATGGACCTGGAAATTGTCATTCCAAGTGAAGTAAGCCAGAAAGAGAAAGAAAAATACCATATTACTTACATGTGGAATCTGAAAAAAGACATAAATGAACTTATTTATGAAACAGAAACAGACTCAAAGACATAGAAAACAAACTTATGGTTACCAGGAGGGTGGAGATGGGGGTGGTGGGGAAGAGGGTGGAAAGGGATAAATTAAGAGTTTGGGATTTGCAGATATTAACTACTATATATAAAATAGATTAAAAAAATTTCTTCTGTATAGCACAGGGAACTATTTTCAAAATCTTGTAGTAACCTATAATGAAAAAGAATATATGTATATGTATGACTAAAACATTATGCTGTATACCAGAAATCAATACAACGTTGTAAACTGACTTCAATTAAAAAAAAAGTTAAAAAAAAGAGACGATGTCCAATCTTGAACACAGAAATTCATTGGAATAAACTGAGGTGGCAGTGATGTACCATTTCAGTGTTTTTACTTGCAAAATTCACCAGCACTCCTTCCACCTCTCAACCCAGGTTCCCAAATCACCCTGCATATGAAATTAAGAAGCACATAAAAATGTGCAACGCATCGATGCAGCCCAGCTCTGAAAATAGCAGCTGCAGCCACAAACCAAAGAACAGGCCTTTTGTGAATAGAGTGAAAGAAGCTGTTTGTCCTGAGCTCATCTTTCAAGCCACAGATAGAAGTCCCCACTACTACTAAAGTAGTGTCTTTAAGCAAAGAGAGGAAATCAGTTAGAGAAAAGCAGGATGTCTTAGTACATTAGATTTTCCTTTTCCTACTAAGTTTCCAAGGCCCTAATTTCCCAGCCAGAGCCCAAGAGAGTATGAACTCACGTGAAGGCAGGTAGCAGACCCATTGCAAAGCATAAGTTTGAAGCATTCACAGAGGCCAGGCTCAAGATGAAGCACACAAAATCCAGAGGTGAATCACTTCCGAGGTGTAAGAACCTATGCTTTCCAGGTGACAGAGTTATACTGTGACCCTGGCCACCGCCTTCAGGAACACGGCTCCTCTCCAATAGCTCCAGTGCACCTGTCTCAAATTAAACTGCCTCTTATTTTTCAAACAACATTGAATTTATCTCCTCAGCCAAATTAACACCACTTAGGAAGATCAGTCAGTTTCAGAAACAGTTCTCTATTAGACTCCAATCTAAACCACACAACTTCCTGAGCAGTTTCACATGTGGAACTACCTTCCCAGCCAGCACAGCACTCTTCTCGCATTAAGAGTATAAAGATACCATTTGGAGTCAGACTGATAGTCCAGGTAATCTTTGTTTTATGAGCAGCGCCAAGGTCATACTTTAATCTACCTGGACCATGTTTAATTGCCCATAATTACTGATTTCAAGGCTGAAAAAATTATCCAAGTCCTTAACGGAGTTCAAGTTGACTTGACAGATAAAAAGTCACAGGGCTTAGCAGGGGGCAGGAAAAGGCTCAACTTTCATACCTAAGCCCAAAGCCCAAGGCAGATGCTAGGAAAATGGAATAGACTGTTTCTGTTGCTTTGAAATGCTTCAGAGATGTCAAAGGAAGGTCTTTAGTGGATCATTTAATGTATCTGTTCTCCATTTCAAAAGACAAATGAAATACATTTCAGTGACTCAGTCTTTTAGATTTAAATAAATTCATTACAAGGAAAAGATGGAAACTCCCTTCCTCCTTCGCTCCCACCTTTTAAAATTCAGCAGGTGAAGCCAAGCAGGGTAGGTGTTAGTGCAGGGGCAGAGGGGTAGTGGTGGGGGTGGTGGCAGCCCTGTGGGGTGTCGGATCCAGGGCAGGGTGAGGAGGGTGTTTTTGTGAGGAAATGGTGGAAACAGTGGCTGGAGGCGTGTGGTGTCAGAGCCCAAGAGAAGTGAGAGGGCATCCATGTGTAGTGACAAAAGAATGGTTATGTATGAGGAGACTGGCCTGATATATTGAGGATCATGGGAGTTTGGGATTGTTGGAAAAGGGAACATGTATAGAGAGAAAGAATAAAAACTAGAATAAATCCTGTGGTATTGGGTTGGAATGAAAGGTACTGGTCTGAACTGATGGTTTTCAATATGTACTGAAGTATAAAAATATAGATGCAAGTTATATATACATACATATATCCCTGAGTTCTAACCACTAAGGGGGACTGGGAACAGAACACCCCAAGGGCAATGAGCACACTTATGCTGGTTTCTAAATACCTTTCTCCACTAAAAGAACTGGAACCCTATGGGAGATAATGGCTAGTTCAGACTGGGGCAGAGAACATACAAGACGAGCCTGGAACAACTTGTGCTTTATGTACTGGAATATTTCATTTGTCTTTTGAAATGAAGAACAAATACATTAAATGACCCATAAAAGACCTCCCTTTGGCATCTCTGAAGCATTCATCACAACAGGAACAATTTTTCTTCCACCTTCCCAGCATCTGCCTTGTGCTTTGGGCTTAGTTATAAAGCCTGAGCCCCTGCATGTGTCAAAAGGTCACAGAAGCATTTGAAGGGACTCCCACTGGCCAAATCAGGGACAACATGAGCATCAAAATATAGAGTGAGAGTAATGTACTATAATCATTGATTAAAACAGAACTCCATGAATACAAATTAAGATAAGTAAATGTGGAGGAAAAAAAAAGCCTTTCTTATGGCAGAATGCCAATCAGTAAGTGCAGAAGGAATGTGGGATTTGAAAACACTACTTGGCTACCATTGTGGTAGTAATTCGGCCAAGAAACAGCAAAAGATGCTGAAACTAAGGATGAAGTTTAATGAAGAATGAGATATTTAGTCTCAAAGTACTATCCTACAGAATACTTCTCAGTAACTTTCCAATGGAGAAACCCAGGAGGCACAATCTCAATTTTAAGTGATTAAGGTTAACACCACCACCAACAGGGTACTTCAAATTCATGTACCTACTGTGTTAAGATGCGACAGCATCACTTCTGATATTCCTGCCCAAAATACATAACTTGAACTAAATCATGATGAAGCATCAACAAACCCAACTTGAGGAAAATCTGCAAAATAGCCTGTAATCTTCAAATGTCAAGGTCATGAAAACAAACCTGAAGGATTGTTTTAGACTAAAGGAGACTGGGACATGACTACTAAGTGCAGCACAAGAGTTTTTTGTTTTTGTTTTTGTTTTTTTTCAAATGATGAAAGTATATTAGTGGGACTGTTGGGAAAACTTGGTTATCTGTGGATGGTAGTGCTTCCATGTAAATTTCTACTTCTGGTGCATATATTTGGTGATACAGAACATCTTCAGCTACAGGAATTTAACATTATAAAATATAGAGTAGTGTTGGGATATCACATTGCAACTTACTCTTAAAAATGATTCAGAAAGAAGTTGACTATTGTAATACTCCTGGTACTATACTTCACTGTTAAGTTTGGAATCATTAAAAAAAATTGCTTGTCTTATCACATTCTCATAACTGAAACAATTATGAGAATATTTAAGTTTGCATTAAAAAATTCAACATGTAGGAATGAAGAAATGAAAATTCTTAATTTGGTAAAAATTAAGAATACATCATATAACTCGTGGACCATCACAGCAAAAAACTAACACTGATGAAATGATCACATTCAGAAGTGAAATGGCTAAAATTTCTCTCAATTCCTTTTTTGTCAAGCATTTAATGGCACACAAAAAAAGAGACAATTTGCTAAAAGGGAAGATCTTTTCAATTTTTTAGACATGGGTTACTTAGGGGAACAGTGCTTATAATTCTATGGAACTAAGGTTAAG
Organism: Camelus dromedarius; assembly: GCF_036321535.1. NCBI lineage: Eukaryota > Metazoa > Chordata > Mammalia > Artiodactyla > Camelidae > Camelus > Camelus dromedarius. Next base: position 41,003,332 of record NC_087451.1, read on the forward strand.
CGGAGACCATGACCAAATAATTAACAAGGACACCATATTTTGATGCTTTTTTTTTTCTTTTTGAGTCAGGAAAACATCCAAATACAGATGATTCTTCCCAACTTGCTTCCCCAACCACTGCACGAGACCTTTGTTCATCTTTGTGTGCATCAATTGATTAGTCCAGGTATTTGAATCCCCAAATAATTTAATGCAACTTAGTCATTTATTTTATCATATATAATACTTAAGCATGGAAAGAAACTGATTTCCATAAATAATGTTTCACTTATTAAATTACAAAGTGGCAAGATTCTTTGAGATCTCCAAGATAGAAAAAACTTGAGAAAAGTATGTAACACAGGGCTTTACAAATGTGAAGCAAAATGGTTAGACTCTTGATAAAAAACGTTTTTTCCTAGGTTCAAAGCCTGTTTGTAGATGTTCTTTTAAAAAGCTTCAATGAACCCGCATGTCAGGAGCAGATGCCTCTCAGCTGGTGTTGGATAGAACAGGTTTGCGATATTTGCACTGAATCCAAACTCGGTACATTGTCAGTTGTTTCCCCCGATTCACTTGCAACCGGCGATCCACCAGGTTCTGAACCTTTTCCAGTCCAGCAGTAGTGAAAAGTGTGTCCAGTTCATCTAGTTTGGAAAAGAGATGTTTACATATTTTCCCGTGTCTACCATCTGCCATGTTAAACAGGGCTCTGAGATTATGTCCTTATTTATAGGGTTTAAGTGGCTTGGACAGCATTGTTTAGTTATAAATGCAGTAGTAGCTTGGTAACAGCAAGGTAGGGGAAGGCCAACCGTGTGTGAAGGGCTGGAATCCACAGGGAGAGCTTCTCTAAGACTCAGCTGATGGGAGCAATGAGTTTACGCTATCTCAGGTGCACCTAAGGTACAACTCAGCTTAGAGGCTGAAACAGCTGCAGTGGAGTCTTGCAAAATAGACAGGTTTCCTGTTTTAGATAAAGTGACAGAGAGGAAGGGGAGCGAGCAGAAGAGCAAAGTGGGGAGCAGAAGGCTTGGATAGGCTGAGCTTATCTGGAGAACAGTGAGTGGTTCAGGTTGGCTGAGAGTAGGGGTGAGGGGTGGGGAAGGGAAGAAGCTGCAAAAGGTAGGAGGGGTCAGATGATTTCTCCTCTGAAAGCACCTTGAGCAACATTTATCTGGTGTTGTGGGGGCTGTCAGTATAAACAAAGATGAGGCTTTCATACCTTGCGTGAAGAAGTAAACTCTGGTGCCATCACCTCTCACATAGAAATTTTCAGACAGACACTGACCTGCAGGGTGATGGGGTAGACCAGAGACACTTCAAAAGCACTTCTTTAAATTTCACTGCCAATCAAATATGCATCAAGATATCAATTTCTTGGGCAGAGAACAGATCCTTTCATGGATTACACTTTGTAGGAATCTGCAATTTCTTGCCTACAAATGAATGGTGCTTTGAAGAAGAGGAGCCCAAGGGGAATAATCAAACTTCAGTGTTAGCGAACACAGGCAATTATCAGCCGCTGTTCTAAAGTTGTTTCATGATAAAAACAACTTGTTTCTTTCTGGATTAAATACAATACATATATTTTGTTTAAAAGCAAAACCAAAAACTTTCTAAATAGCATTTTGCCCCCTTTAAAAACATGTTTGTTTGTTTGTTTTTTAAAGGAATATAGCTAAGTTTAAGGAACCCAGGACAGCCACTATTCCCATTTCAGTGATTGTCCTTTTGCATGTCTCTCCATGTGTCCACATGCACATTCATAAATATGACCACATGGATACTGTTTTTATCATGACCACAATTCCCCTTCTGCTGCTAAGCCCCTTGATCTTGTCAATTTAACATTCTGACATAATCCTTCTACATCTTTTTGGTTTTTTTTTAAATTTTTTTAAATGATTTTTGTTTTCTTTATGGGTGGTAGGTAATTGTGTTTATTTATTTATATTTGGGGGAGGTAATTGAACCCAGGACCTTGTGCATGCTAAGCATGCGCTCTACAGCTTGAGCTATACCCACTCCCCTAAACCTTTTGAGTATCAAAATAATTTTACTTATTTTCCTCCAGCTACTGTTATACACAGGATTATGTTTAAAATGCTGATCTGCACATTGCTTTTCTCACTTGCTGATATAGAATGGAAACCCCTCAGAGAACAATGGAATGGGCTCCACCTCACGACATGCACAACATTGCCCTGTCCAGAGGCAGTGCTTGGTTTTTGCTTATTATACACATATGATGTGCTGGTTCTTGAATAATTCCCCAAAGGACTGTTGAACTGAATAGGTAACACCAGGGTGCTAAGAAAAGGGCATTAACAGTTCCTATTTCTACCAATAACAGAGGAACGTATCTCTTTCTTTGAATCAGCCAGTAATAGGTTTAAGAACTAGTATCTCCTTGCTATTATTTTCTTGACGTTTTGTTTTTGGCCATCTGGATATGCGCTTCAGTAAATCAACTCAAGCACTTCTTGTCTGTTTTTTGGGTGGGTCACTGATCTTTCCCCTTACCAATTTGCCAACAGCCCCGTTTGAAGAGCATAGATATTAAGTCTTCATCTGTTCTATTAACTGAAAGTACTTGTCCTCAATCCATCATTTGTCTTTTAACTTTTTAATGGTATCTTTTGCCATACCACACTTAAAACTATTTATGTAATCAAATGACTTTTTCTAAAAAAGATCTCCCTAATAGATTATATGAGTCTCCAAAAGCATACCACCCTTACTATGTATTAAATGACTTTATATATTGAGTTATCTAATTCTAGAGTTTCTGTTTTGTTCTACTTATTTGTATGACTACTCTGATGGCAAAGCCACTGCTTCAACTATAGTGGGAAAATACCTTTTTTAAACCGAAGCTGAGCCATGTCATAGCGGCCATAATCTCGCAGAAGCATCACCCCTCCAGGCTTCAGAAGCTTGCTCAACCTGTTGATAGCCTTCTGCATCCTGTGCGGCAGCAGGGAATGAAGATCAGGTCTCTTTAAGGACAGGGTTCCTTCTCCCTGCATTATATGCTGAAAAGCCAGTGGACTTCCTAACCCTGACACAGAGCCCTGAAATCTTAGCTCCTCTACTTTTGTTTCAGTTACAACCCAAGCCATGTCCAAGCCTCTGATGTGTCTGTCTTCTAATGCCTGCTCACAACTGTGGCTTCGATCCAGTGCCTTCAGTATGAAGAGGCCCAAAGATAAGCTGCGTCTTCAGTGTGGGAGGTTATCTGCTTTCTGCCTGGCTCACTTTCCACTCCTTGTGGGGAAGCCACCCCTGCCCCAGGCTCCCATGAATCCCTGAGTGGACCCCTGACCACCCAGTGTGGGGTATGCTAGTGGACTCATCTGCCTGTCCCACTGGGCCCAAGTTCTCTGAATGCAGACTTTATCTTTCCATTTGTTAAATGCAGACCAAACCTCAAGAACTTACAATTTACATGGTGATACAGTCTATATGCAAATAAGTACTATGGGCAGAGTGCTTTTACATTTCTAACTGCACTTTCCATATATAGAATCTCAGTGCAGGTTTCAGCTTTAACCACTGCAGAAGTATATATGCTTCAAACTTACAAAAACCATTTGAAATACTGAGTCTATTTATTTAATTATTTAATAATAAATTTTTAATATTTTGTTTTAGTCTATCAGTTTTTTAAAGTTTGCAGCATGTAAACTTCTGTAGTTATTAATGTTTAAAACCATGCCAGGCTGTTTGGGCGTCCTCCATCTGCCTTTACTTCGCACTCATACTATCCCTCTCAGGTCAAATGACTCAATGCTATTCCGGGGAAATGCCAGCTAGAGAAAGTCTATCATCCCCACCACCCCTGCCACCTCCTGACTGATATTGCTTCCTTGAGACAGTATTTCATCAGGACGACTTGGTGTCTATATCTAGAGGCTTTAGTGGTATCTTTTATGGTAAAGAAATTGACTTTCCTTAGCTACTCTTGATTTTACGGAATCCTCCTGTACTACAGTTTTCCAAAGAACTTAAATATCAGAGAATACCTGAGTTATGCTTCACTGTAAATTTTGTGCTTTTAATAAAGCCTGTTTTATTTAAAGCATTTTAAAAGCCCATTAAAGGGATGCAGCTGTGGCACCCACAATTCTAGAACACCATGCTATGCGATCATCAGTGAGGAATTTCTCCACATACCCACTAAGAAGGACCCCCCAATTCTTTGGGGATGTTAAACCATAGCAATGAAAAGAAAAACCAACTGCTGCAGTCAACAAGCAAAGGTTTAGAGTTTAAGAGGCTGGAACAGCAGTTAGACTTCAAAACAAATTTAGAAAAATGATTGAGAAGCTCCTATCACGTACGGTGAAATGGCTTCTTCCTGTCTATCAGAACATTAATAAAATCCTTTTTATTTAGGGCCTAACTCTGATATCAAGGTTCCTGAGATCAAAGCTTTGTTTTTGCTATGCTACTAGTTAAGGGATCTAAAATTTACTTGTCTGGAACAATTGCCGAGAGAACAAATATGAGGATGATGACATCAAGACTATTCCCGGGCACTGGGTAACTCTTTTCTTCATCACACAGATCGTGAACAAAGGCAAAACACCGAGAAGGGTCATATGCTGAATTTGTCTGCAGATTGGAAGAGAGGACACTGGTTAGAGGACACTGGTTAGAGAGCCTCAGGAAAAGCTATCTTGCTTTAAATGTAATCCCTGCTACTTCCCACTGAAGGATACAGTTCCTGCCATTAATGGCAAACGTTCTCACCCAAGGAGTAAGAATAAGGAATTACTCCAGAGAAGAGCCTGTGGAATCTAACTGGTAGTTTTTAAACAGAACATTCCTGATTCCTCTAATTTTAGTTTTTATTTTGACATAGTTAGATCCCAGGACCAGAAAATAATCAGGAAGGTAAATGACAGAAAGGGAAAAGAGAAACCTCATGAGAGAAACAAAACATAATGAAAAGCAAATGATTTAAAACAACTCCCAACTACAACACATTATACAGATCACAGAATTCTCCAGGGAACTCTATTTCTTCAGATGTAGAAGATTTAACCTATGTTTTATTATCATAAAATTAACTAAAGATAAGCCTCAATATTCATCTGGTGTAGGTTCATAAGAATAATTCCAGAAAGACAAAGCTACCAATTCCGAGCTCCTGTGCTAGGAGCACCATATGTGATTGTAACAGACACATTCATATCTCTCTTTCCCAAAAACATGACTTTGTTCCTCACTGGCCTAATTTAAAGAGGGCAAGTAGATTATTAGCTGGGTTGTGTCAACCTGACTGTCTGGAGATTTTGGAATTGGGATAGGAGGTTCTGATACCATCTGAACAGGGGAACTTGTAAAGGACTGGGAGGGGCAAGTATGTTGGAGTCATGTGCAAAACCAGGAAAAACCTACTAGAGAAAGCTGGTCTGCAAAGGAAAAACAAAGCAAAAGGTAAATGGGCAATGAGAGGCAAGACACTGTGAACTTGATGGAGGTGCTGTGATAGAAGGGGGCAGCAACATCTCACCAGCCAGCCAGCTGGCCTTTCAGGCCTGCCTTTTAGTCCTGGATATACAATACTCTCTTGAGTTCTATGACATTCCCTTTAATTATAGAAGTTTCTCTAACTTGTAACTCAAAGAACCCTGAGTTATTTCAATCTTTAAAACATGAGTTTGGGGAGGTCAAGAGACCTTCCCAAAGTTTCACAGCAAGCAAGCGGCAAATTCTGTGTTCACATCTGGCCCTTTCCTCTACTCCAGGCTGTTTCAGTGCATCTTTTACTTTTAGACCAAGTACAATAAGAAGATAGTTAGAGATCTTGATTTTTAGCAGACCCTTTCCTCTTTAATCAGTGAAAATCAATGATAGGAGCCACTGCACTTACCTGGACCAGTTCTACAGCTGTGGAAGAAAAATCACAACAGTAAACAAAGAGTCTTGGGTCACTGAAATGGGCAGAAAAAAACCAGCAGAACAATTAAGATTACAAGCTGGATTAGGTCTATTCTCTTTCCTGTTAAAATATCAAAGGCATCAAATATTAACAATGTAACAGGTTTAAAACCCACTAATTTATCTGACAAAAGTAACTTATAAATCACATTAAATCAAAACAATTCATAAATGGATGATGTAAACATTTAATCTCCTGTAACCCACAGCTCCCAATAACCACTGTTACCAGTCTGGCTCCCAAAAACCACTGTTAACAGTTTGATGTAGTAAGAGTTTTGAGAAATAACCCCCTACTTCGCTCTTCTTTGCTGTCAGAGTCAAACTTCACAACAAACTTACTTGTTAGTTTGTAAAATTGGAAAGACTGTGTTTCCCACACCACAACCAACCTGTAGACAGAAATGAACTATTAATCACAGAACTTTCCAAGGAATAAACTACCTGAAGCTAGATAAATAATCAACAATAGATAATCTTGCCTAATTATATTCCTAAATAGTACCATGACATTCCCTGATCTTGACCTCAGGAACCCTTGAAGAGTCAGCCATAAAGGATGAGAGCATGGGTTTTCATTAGCAGGAGGAAGCTGGTCTGGAAAAAAGGGCATGGGTTGCTTTTACTTTCTGCGTTTTGACAAATGCTCCTGTAGACAACTTACCTTCTTACTGAACTCTGCTATAATGTTATTGGAAAAATTCATGAAAAGGGGACCATAGTTACACTGTCCTAAGTACAGTGCTAGGTGTGCTAATAACAAAAACAGTGACTGTTACTAAGGGCTTACTGTGTGCCAGACACTATCCTTAGCAATTTTACATACATTATCTCAACTAACACCCCTAGCTATGAGGCAGAAAGAGGTAGAGAAGTCCCATTCTGCTTGGGGAGAGTAAGGGACTAGTAAAAGGTCATGTTATAGGACTCAGTCAGCCCCAAAGCTAATTGGCTTCCAGTGGCATGTGCAGTCACTATTTGTGAACTTCTGCTACAGTGCCCACCCTAGATGTTTTTCCAGGCCTAGCCTCGCCTCTGCCCCACCATGCAAACTGAGAGGACATGATTTCTCCCACACCTGAGTAGCATCATGTCAACTAACCTCTACAAGTGTATTAGAAGAGAAGTAACAGAAGTTGTCTTGTGACCTGGGACTCTTTTCCAGATGGCAGGAAGCGCACCATGCTACAACTTTCTGAAGTACCTCAGGTGAGCTTTGTTTACCATGACCACCATAGCTGGCCTGTATCTAGAGCATTCCATTAGTTCAAAAATGGAGGTGATTCCAGACCAAGATAAGGTCAAGTCTAGCCAGCTTAATCAGAGAGAAGTTACTTTTATGGTCAGCCTCTCTATGCCACCCCATGTGCATAATACGACAGCTTCACTAACCTCACTATCAGGACAATAAAGGGAGGTTACCTCGAGTATTCGGTAAGTGGCTGAGGCTCCAGGAAACTCATCAGCACAGATTTCCAGGTGACTGAGTGTCTGAGTTACATTCTCCTCCACAGGAGGCAGCTGTGTTTTATGTCCACCAAGGCTGTCTGAAGAACATCCGTGCTGTTCTGTTGTTAAACCAGGTCCATCCTCACTTCTTCTACATTCAGGTACTTCACTCCTCTTGTTCTCTGAGAGCAAATCCTTTTGGTTTTGGCTAGGTGCCAGCTCTGGGAATTCAGTAAAAAGCCAATGTCTATCCTTGAAAAACCTATTTTCATGGATTTTGTAGAAGTCGTTCCAGTATTTGTGGGCATTGATCTCATAATCAACTGTAAATATTTAAGAAAGAACTGTAAGATCCACCTGTCAATATTTTACTTGTATCTAATGTCGAGCAGCATCTTGCTTCACCGAGTTTTATACTGAAAGTTATATTCAGGTAGAGCCACAGTCTCAGAGCTGGAGGTCGTTTAGTCTGACTGCCTACCACACCTCTCTATCTCTGAATTTGCTCTCTATCTCGTCCTTCCAGAGTCCAACCTCTGCCAGGCAACTTACTACCTATCAGTTCTCCCACATCTTTGGATGGCCCTTATCTATTAGAAAATCCTAACATTAAGAAAAAAATCTGTCTAATCACTTCTGGTCAAAAGGTCCTACTATTTCTCAGAGCTATGCAGAACAACTCTTTTGTATGAGGGCAGTTATTTCTCCTTCTAAATCCTCTTTTACAAGTTAGATGTCCCAGGTTCTTCAGTTACTCCCCATATGAACTCAATGGTTACAATATATGTTGCTCATCTTTAAAGTAAGCTTCCTGTCTGTGGTTCTTTAAAATGAGGAGCCCAAAAATGAATTCAATGCTACTAATAGACACTAAAAATTGACACAAAGCTAAAAGGAACATAGAAAATGCTGCCAAGAGGGAAAAATGTCTTCAAACGAGAAGATTTGATGATAGGGTACAGGAGAGACTAAATAAGTATGGACTGTTTAAAAGAAAGTTGTTGTTTAACATGATCAAGGCAGTCTTAGATTTGTTTTCTTTTTAAAAAATTACTATTTTTTTATTGAGATAACAATGGTTTATAACTTAATTTCAGCTTTCTGCTCTCTGCTAACACAAGGCCTTGACTAGTGTAGGAGGATGAATAAAAACCTAAGAAATTGGATTTAGTTCCACCACTGCTACTAACTGCTTACCTCTGGGTGAGGCAATTAATGTCCTGTGGTCCAAGTTTCTTTAACTGTAAAAAGAGGATATTGGACTACATGATTTTCAAAATCCCTTTCAACTTTAACTTACTTTGACCTAGTCTTTGTCAAACTATGTAAGGTGAACATTTTGTAACTGGAATCTTCTCATTGTTATACAGAACCCTTTTAGTGGTTACTACTCTTCAATTTCTAGTCCTACCTTCAATTGTCATTTAGGACAGAGGCCCAACCAGTCCTAGCTATACTTGGGTTATTTTGCAATGAAAGCATCCACCTCTCCAGAAGAGGCCTCTTTTTCTTTGACCAGTCTTATTTCCACTTTTCTTCATCCATCTTTCCTTGGCAGAAGCCCTAAATCCTCATAGCCATCACACAAGAAAAAGATGTAAATTCACCAGCCATTAGCCACCAACCCCCCAATATTTACAATCTGATCACTCATATCTAGCTTCAGTGGCAACATTTCCTCAGGCAAAGTGTAATAATGTAGAAAGTACTCCTCTAAGACAATCATGTGACCACACGGTTGCCACAGGTCAGCCGTATTAATGTCTAATTAACATAACCAAAAACTTGAGTCACTGGAAAAAACTTTCAAGATACAGTTACCTTCTTCCAAGCAAAACACCAAAACTAGAACACTCTCTGTTCTAACAAGATTTTAAGGTGTAGCCCTTTTCCATCGTTGCCCATCCCCTCCCCCTCCCGTTCTACCCGCGAGTTCTGTATCAGTTCAGTAACAAGGACTCTTGGCAGCCTCGGTTCTCTGGCCTCTCTGAGAACGCGCGTCCAGCAATAAGCTGGCTGTCGATACTATTCGGGGCCCACCTAGGCGCACCTTGCTTCTGCTGGCACACCCGCTGGGTACTGTTCTCCTGGACTCTCCTCTCGGCCGCCGCGGCCTGCTCTTCCGACCACTTCACGTTGTCCCTGGGAAAATCAAACGGGCAGCTTAGAGGCCTCAGGTTCCCGCTGGGGAAGGTGAGCTGCTGGCCCAGGAGGGCCTCTCCCGTGAGAGGAGAGCGCCTCGAGCAGGGCAGCTGGACTCGTGGCTGGCAGTCAGGGGCTTCTCGGAGCGCCCGCGGCCGCAGGACAGAGGCCGAGCCGCAGGCCAGGCGAGGGGGAGGGCGGTTACCAGGCATTGTGGTGGAAGACGCGCGCCGGATCGCTCAGGAACCGGCTCCCGAACTGCTGCCTCTTCCCGCCGACGGCGGCGGGCACACCTTCAGACCAGGAACCGTCCATGACACCGGAAGCGGAAATCTCTACCTTCCCCTAACGCGAGAACTTCCTACGGGGCCACGCCCCTTCCGGAAGGCGCAGAGTCTGGGCGGGAAAAGACGGAGGCGGGTGGGGCGGCGCCTGGGCTCAGCTGCGTGGAGCAGGGCTCTGCGGAGTAGGGAACCGGCGGGCGGAGTTTCGCCCCGGAGGAGGAGCTGACACACGTGCAGGCCGGTAAGAAAGTGGGGGACGTTACGTTTGATCCGCCTTTCAGTGCTGGAATCCTCTACCAGGTTCCCCAATTTCCCTTAAGTTGTAAGACAGGAAAAATCTTGACTCACTTTTAAGAATTAACAGTATTTAGTTCCACTGTAGAGCTAATGGCCAGGATACTTGAGGAAGCAGGAAGAGGAAAGGGCAGTTTTCCAGCTTCTATAGTCAGATTTTCCTAGCGTCAGAAAGGGGGAAAAATGTATATATACATATATCCTCACTCTACTTTTCGGGAGGAAGATGCGAAGTGAATTCTGAGAACACAAGTTTTCTCCATCATATCAAATGTAATATCCAAGGATAAACTTTTAAAAGGTTTTATAATCATCTACCTTTTTGAATTATCCATATGGGAGCGTATTCGCACAATCAGGATTGTAACACATACACACATATAATTCGTTATATTAATACATTTTCATCCTTACATTTCTATTTCAGTAATTACTACAAATTGATTCTCAAAAGAATAAAGTATGCTGTCAACATAAGGTTAGTTGAGAAGACTTCCAGGAGAAGAGTGATGACAACCACTTGGAAGAAGAGAAGCGTTAATTAGCTACTTAAGTAATGTAGTACTAAGCACACTGGTAACCAGTGATAGTTTACTCCATTGCTGAGTCTTTCCATGGGCAAAACTACAGGGAGCAATGACAGGTTCTATAACTTTCCCACCAAAAAAATAAGAACAAGCCTAAACCCTCTCTAACCACACAAAAGAATATAGGAGTGAATCAAAAAGATAAGATAGTAAGGAACTTGTACTTTATTTGAAGACAAAATAGTTTTGCCATTCTCATGGTTTTTTGAAACATTTTGAACACAAGTTCCTTTCCAAAAAACAAGGACAAGGATTTTGATCTTTTCTCAAGGCCAGCAGTTTGCAGGTAAGGTGATTGGTTTATATTTATTCTTGGCATCTTGTTCTCTCATCCTACAGCCCCCTCACCAAAAGCTGTTCTGGTCCCAATCAGCAGTCCCACTGTGTATCTTTTTGCAGATAGCTTGCTCTCTGTCTTCACTTGAGCTTACTTGCTATAACAGTTCCAATAATTTTTTTTTAAATTCTTTCCTTTATTTTTAACTTTATTTTTGGGGGGCAGGTGGTTGAGGTAATTAGGCTTACTTACTTATTTATTTTTAGAGGAAGTACTGGGGATTGAACCCAGGACCTTTTGCATGCTAAGCATGTACTGTACCACTGAGCTATACCCTCCCCCCTAGTTCCAATTAGAGACATTTAAAATATCAAGCAACTTGGGCCTTTCAGTAAAATGTGGTAAAGTATCTGAAACTTAACTTTTATACAGTTGTCTTTGGTTGACCTGTACAACTCATTTTTCTCCAACTTTTGAAGCACCTAAAATATTTCAGAAGGAATTTGGAAGACACAGCTGTGAGTCCTCTGTGGCATCAGATTTTAGCCTGGCCTGTACTCAGCAAGCACTACATTTCAGAGGGGCTCAGGGTCCCTCTGCTGGTGAGTAGTGAGAACTCTTCCAGTTCAGTCGGTGGCATAGGTTCAACGCATGGAAAGGTTAAGAACTATCAGTCTGGACTGATTATTGCCTTGAGTGTTGACCCTGGACAGGGGTAGTTAATTGTTTCATGCGTTTCTTTCAGTTTCAATCAGTAGGAGTTTTGGGATGTGTAAGCATGTGCTCTGGAGCTGAAGGGTTGGGGAAGGGATCCTGGTGTCTTAATTTGCCCTCAAGATGTCATAGAACTTGGACAGTCTTTGTAGTAGCCCTAGATATTGAATAAACTGGTTTAACAACTTTAATTTTAAAACAGCTTTTGTGGTTTTTTTCTCATTGTAAAATAAATATGTTTTCTATAGAACACTTATAAGATTTAGATAAGACAAAAGAAAATTTAGATAAGACAAAAGAAAAAAAGAAAACATCCACCCCATCCTTAATTTAACCCACTAAACACTTTGGTTTGTATCCTTCCAGTGTTTTTTTCCTAATTTACTTATAGAAATAACTATTAACTTAAAAAAGAGTTTTAGAACAAACTGCTTTGTGCCCCCACTTTTTAGTTTCATTGATAACTTATGTACAATTAAATTCATCCATTTAAAATGTATAGATTGAAGTTTTCATAAAAATCTGTATTTGTGCAACCATCATCATAGTTAAGTTTTAGAATAACCGCATAAAGTTCTCTCATGCCTTTTAGAAGTTGTAATTGTGAATATTATTATTTCGTCTGAAATATCCTTTTACAACATCATGTTAATGACCCTGGTATTGTTTTGTATAGTTGCATCATGATTTGTTGGACATTTAGGCTACTTTAAGTTTCTTACTGTCCAAAATTCACCATGAGAAAAAAATCTTTATAACTAAATCATTTTGTACATTCATGATTATTTCTTTCAGATTAATTCTAGAAGTGGAAGTACTGAGTCAGTGGCTATAATTAGCTCCATTACTAAGCTCTGTGAAGTGAGAGCATTTTATCTGTTGGTTCACTTATTTGTCCAGATCTGAGAACAAGGTCCAGCACACAGTATGCAACTCAGGAAATAGTTGGTGAATAAATGGCTGAGTACCTGTTGCTATATTGTATTCCATCAGAGAGATGCCAATTTATACTGTCATCAACAGTGTGTGATAATTTAATAGAATGTATTACTGTACATTTTAGGTTTTCCAGGAAATATCTACTTAAAAATATTCTGTCCTGTTATCCCATTGATCCAAGGAAATATTCCAGGTATTTGGCATCCAAATTATATCCCTTACATTGCCTGTTATACTCACAGTCATACAAAAAAAAAAACCCAACAAAAACCCTCTTATCAAACCATAAATGTTTTTTGGTTAGAAAACATGGTCACTTACCTATAAGGTTAGCTATTCCCCTCCCCCATCGTAACATTATAAAGAATTACAAATATATTCAGACAGTTGAATATTCAAGGTAATACAAAATTACTTCAAGCCTATTTCATTAACAGTTTTAGGAGCCTTCACTATTTTCATACCTTTTTCCTTGCATGTTATAATTTTATTTTATAAGCCACTGTCTTCATTTCTTTTCCTTTTTCTAAAAGGAAAAAAAAAGTAATGGATGATATACACTTAAATATGAATGATTAAGATAGTAAATTTTATGCTACTTATGTTTTTCCACAAAAAATTATAAGCCCTCAAACTTGCAATATAATTATCATGTGGTTCTTTATTAAATGCACTAAAGAACAACAAAGACAAATGTAATGGATGAGATCAGCTATTTTTAAGAGTAATCCAAGTCATCTGAAGGTGTGTGGCTAAGGAGCCTTAGGAAAACTCAAATCTAATCAAGGTTCCCTGGGGGAGGGTGAAATTATTCCCTGAAACTGAAAGGTCATTGTCATCTGCTGCCTCTGCCCTCTTTCACAAACAGTGAGAAACTAATGCCACTTAAGTCACATAAACTCAAGTGCTTATTGCTGAGAAGGCTGTTAGGAGTTCAGAAGGGCAGCCCTGTGCCAGCTTTGCTTTTCTCCTTCTGCTGCGGTCCAGGCAGTTTGGGGCCAGATGGGGGCAGCAGAGTGCAGCTGGTTGCTAGGGAAGTAACAGTGCGGCGTCTATTTACTAGTAAGAATTAGGAAAGAGAAACCATAGTATGACTTTAACTTTTTTACTGGTCAGAATTCAAAAGATGTCAACATTTCGAGCTGCTAAGAATGTACTAGACAAAAGAAAGAATAATTTTGATATCTATGAAAAAGTAGTTTGCAATGATCTGTTTAGAAAATGTGGAAATTTCATTGTCGAAACCCTTTGAAACCTTTCCGTTTTCTTTTTCTTCCTGTGTCTACATGACATTCACTGATATCCGAAGAGGAAGAGTATACAGAGTTGTGGAAGGAATTTCTATTCACATAGGCATCATACAACCTTAAGTCCTTCGGAGAAAGTAATTCTTGGCAGACATTCCAGGACCATGTATAAGTAGAAAAAGTATCATAAAAAGACTCATTTTTAGTGTCGATCCCAATCAAATCCCCTCGGATTTTCCGCCAAAGGTTTAGCATTTGTTTCCGGTGCTCAAGTGCAATTCCCAAGTGATAGGTATCTGTAGCTCTCTTTACCTGCGGTGAGAGAAGTTTACAGTAGTTACCTTAAAATAGCTTTAGTTTGTGGACCACAATTCTAGATATCCTGAGTTATGTTTCCAGGTTACTTGAAAGTCACTGAATTTATATATTGGGTAGTGCTCCTTGAGGATGTGTGAGTTAGGAATTGATGGACCGTGAAAATGTATTACTTGGGAATAATGAGATAATAAGAAATTTTATGAGAATTAAAAAAATAGACTAAAAAAGAGGAAAATGTGGGATGGAGATAGGTTCTGGATATATTAGGAGTGCAAAGGACGGCCTAGGGCGGGGAGGGAGAAGTTGAGAATGTCCTTAAGGATTTGATGAAATTGAGGGAGTGGGTGTTAATGGGAAGGTGTTTGGGGAGAGGGGCTAGCATAAACGAAGGCTTCAAAGGTGATGAATCCCAGAGTTGGTAGGGGGAATCCAGGTACTTCGGTATGGCTAAAGTGTCAAATTTAAAGTGAGAGGGAAGGAGTGATGAGGAGAGGCAGGCAAGGTGATGTTGTCTTCCACAATCAGGCCCTAAGACTTGATCTCAGTGAGGTGGGGGGAGCCCTTAGTGAAAATCATGCTGTAGTGAGCCATGTTTCTGCTAGAAGTGAGATAAATCCCACAGCTGTGTTGAGCAGAAAATATAGTTGAAAAACCCTGCCCTCATGGAGAGGGAAGCATTCATTTCCTAAGCAGATCAGTGACAGGCTGGATTTTTGTTAGATCCATTCTCCACAGCAGCTGTGTGGAGCATAGGTTGAGCTATGAGGAAAGGATAACAGGGTGAAGGTGATTGTCCAGGTGAGGCCTAATGAGGACCTCAGTCAAGGCATTAGTAATAGGATGGGATGAAGGGGATGGATTTGAAAAATCTTCGGGAAAATGGGAGTAGACAGATTTGGTGATTGGTGTACCTGAGGAGTGTGGGAAAAGTATAAACTAAGGATGGTTCCTGGCCTTCTAGTTCTGGTGACTGAGTAGATTGTAGTATATACAACTGAGATATGGGATCCCTGAGAAAGAGCCATTTTGATGCAGAAGATGATGAGTTCGGTTTTGGACATGCCCAGTTTGATATACTAGGAGACAGCAGGGTACAAATGTTCATCAGGCAGTCAGTGCAGTAAGATGGAAATACTGGAAAGAAGTCTAGGCTAGTGACAGTTAGGAGTGATCAGTATATAGGTGACAGGTGAAACAAGGAGGGTAGATTGGGATAGCTCAAAGAATACTTGCCCTGCGTTCAATGCAGAGACCTCCACTGTTCTCCTGGGACAGGGTTATAGGGATGCCAAATTATTGGTTTTTTCAAGTTTCCTAGCCCTTGGGGCAGCTAGTACGTCAGGGCTGGAGCCCTGTAGCTATAAGTGGCTTCCATTTACTCCAGTGTGAATCTATGCCATGATGAGACAGAGGTTGGGAGCCCACTCCTTTGTATTCTTGTGGCATGCAGCACCGACCACCTGTGGTTCCATTTATCCCAATATATTACTACTGCTCATTTTCTTCTCCATGTCTCCCACCCTCACTCCTAGCTCATTGAGAGTAGGAACTGTGTTTTTTATTCTGTGGTATCTCCTAATGCCAGAACTTTGTTAACACAGGATAAATATTTACTGAACAAATGAATGGATTAGTGTATATAGTGAGAAGAGCAGTAGGATGATGCTAGAAAACTAGGGAATGTCAAGACTTAAGAAATGAACATTCAGGAAAGAGAAGAGAGAGGAAAGGACACAGAGCTACAAGGAGAACTGAAGATGCAGAATCGTAAAGGCCAAGGAAGTAGGAAGTGTCTAGGAGAGCTTGATCATTAGTGTCAAATGCAGAAGGCAGGCGGCATAAAATAAATACACCCAGTCTCTCTCTGGAGTACAAAAGTTGCTAAGAAGTCAGGGCATAAAAGTAGACAGCAGCACAGAGTTGTGGTTAAAAGTGTGGATTCTGCAGCCAAGCTGCCCATGCTTATAATTCTGGCTCTATTACTTCCTAGCTGTGTGCCTCTGGGCAAGTCACTTAACCTCTTCGTGCATATGTGTAAAATGACAAGGAATAACAGTGCTTACCTCAAAGGATTGTGTAAATGAATTAGGATCTGGAGAGCACTTGTAGAGTACATATAGAGCACAGTGCCTGGCATATAAGAAACATGCTTAAACTACTATTCTTCTTTTAGCTGTTGTAATAAAGATACATTCACTCATCATGATTCCCTGAATACACCCCTCACTGTGACTGTAGGCTTATTACCTTAACTATTTGCTGTTTCTGGCATGAAACAAATCAATGTCCCAGAGATTATGCTGGGTATGGCTCTACAGATGATTATATTAGCAGGGTGAATTATAAGTTAACATTTGAATCCACTTGATTACAGAGCAAGAAATGTCAGTACAATGGGTAAAAATGAGAAATGACCTTGTCTTTTTTTTTTTTTAGAAATGACCTTGTCTTGAAGACATAGGGCTTCAGAAAAAAAGCTCTTGGTTTTATGGCTGTAGTACTGAAGTAGAAAACATTTTTGTCAGTGCTTTCTGGGAAGGCATTAAACAGTGAATACTCACGTGCTGTTTAATAGCAGCTGCATCAGACACTGTCCAGTTATGCTTTCTCTTAAGCATTTGATCAATGGCGAGGATGTCAGTTGGGTAGCCTGAGGCAGGGCCAATAGGCTTTATATTTGCTGCCTTTATGCACATTTTAAAAAGAAGGTTAGTAATGCATTTCATTTGAATTATATAACAAAGACATACACAGAAGTATACTATATTATGAAAGCACTGAACAAAAGAACATTAAACCAAACTCAGGGCCCTTCTAAGTACAAGGTCCTGTGTAATTGCACAGATTACACACCCATGAAGCCAGCCCTGGAAAGAGAAAAACTGGAGGAATAAGGTACAGGAGGTGAATAAAGATAGAGGTGGAGACTTTGTCCTTGGAAATTAGGAAAAATTCTCACTTTTAAGAGGGAAGGAGGAAAAAAATGGCTTAAAGGATGAAGAAATCCCTAAGGTGGAAAGAAGAGTTAAAAGAATTCATAGACTTGGAGAGACAAGATCATTAGCTGAAGGAGTTTGACGGTCTGATTTTCCAGCAGCCACTATGAGGATTGTAAGAGGGTTTACAGCAAATGAAGAAAAGCAGTACTGAGAGCCTGGATGAGACTCAGTAATACATATTTTCAAAGAAAGTAATCCGCATATTTACATGATTTCCACCAGCATTGTTCAGCAGCCCAGGAACAGGGAAAACAGATGGCTGGTTCCCTGTGAGAATTCTAGAAGTAGTGTAGGCTGTACTCTGTAGGGCGCATTCATTTTCAGTGCTTTGAAAATTTGGGTGAGGATGGAGTTGGCTCCTCTCTAACCTCCATATCCATCCCAGACATAAACTATCCTCTGGACTATACTTCTCTTATAAGTAGGCTTCACTATTGAGAAAAAACTTGCTCGATGCCTATTTACACATGGCACTATACCAGGTGCCCCCCAAACATCTGACAAGTGGTGTAGAAATGGTCTTTTAATCATATACAAACCCCTTCATAATATATATATGGCATATATGTAGATATTTGTAGTACATTAGGAATAGTATATTATAATATTTATAAATGTAATACATGTAATAGGTGTAGTAGGTGTAGATGTAGTAATAATATACATATATGTAATATAATAAATATAAATTTATAGTATATTAGATGTAATACATAGTAAATATGCAGTATATTAGATGGTAGTAAGTGTTATGGAAAAAATAAATCAGAGAAGGTGGATAGGGTATTGGAGATTGTGATTTTATTTAAATATATATTTTAAAAAAATTTATAGAGGTGAAAATTCACACAACATAAAATTAACCATTTTGAAGTGAAAAATTCAGTGGCAGTTAGTACGCTGACAATGTAGATACTATGATTTTTAATAGGGTGGTTAGAGAGGGCTTCCTGAAGTAACATTTGAGTGAAGACCTAAAAGAGTTGAGGGAGAAGCTCTGCAGATATCTGAGGAATAGCATTCTTGCAGAGGGAAGAGCAAAGCCAAAGACCTCGAGGTTATTAAATAGGCAACGAGGGTCTAAATCTGTGATGTCCAGTAGAACTTTGCAAAATGATGGAAAATTTTATATTTCTGTATTCTCCAATATGATAGCCATTAGCCACACACGATTATTGAGCATTTGAAATGTGGGTAGTATGACCAAGGAACTGAATTTGTAGTTTTATTTAATTTTAGTGAATTTAAATTTAAATAGTCATTGTGGCTATGATTATTGGAGGATTCAGGTTTAGATTGTGGTGTAGGACCTTGTAAGTTATTGTAAAGGTTTTGGCTTTTACTCTGTGTGATATGAAAAAAGCCACTGGAGAGTTTTGACTGATTTTAATGGAACCGCTTTAGTCGCTAAGATTATATTCTAGCTGGAGAGACTGAAATAAACAGATAAACACCATAGGTGGAGGGTTCAATGCTGGGAAGTAAGTTTAAAGAGGAATAAATGTCCTCTTACTTCCATCTTGTCAGTGATATTTGCCTGTGGGTGTGAGAACAGACTGAAGGGGACAAAGGTAGAAGCAAGGAAACCATTTAAGAAGCTGTTGACAAGCACAGGGAACTATATTCAATATCTTGTAGTAACCTATAATGAAAAAGAATACGAAAATGAATATATGTATGTATATGGATGACTGAAACATTATGCTGTACACCAGAAATTGACACAGCATTGTAAACTGACTATACTTCAATTTAAAAAAAAGCTGTTGATACTATCTCCACTATCTCCACTGAGATGATTAGAGACAATCTAGCATGTAGTGTGCTCTCAAAAAATAAAGAACTTGTATCATAGTTTTCTTTCATCCAAAAAATATTGAGTCTCCTGTGGGCCAGGCTTATGGGTGATAGGGGTACCTCAGTGAAAGAAATAAAGTCCTTGCCTACATGAACCTTATATTCTAGTTGGAGAGATTGACAATACACATATAAACATCACAGGTAGAGGGTTCAAAATTAGGAAATAAATTTAAAGGGATATAAATGTCCTCTTATTTCCTTCCTGTCAGTTATATTTGCCTGTATGATTTCATCTGTAGAAATAAAGACAAAGTCTGAACTTGAGGTCATTTGTGACTGTGATACTCCTCTGGGACTCTTTAAAATTTTTAAAAATTTAATTGTGGTAAGAATACTTAACATGAGATCTAGCCTCTTAACATTTTTTTTTAAGTGTATAATACAGTATTGTTAACTAAAGGCACAATGTTGTATAGCAGATCTCTACAACTTACTCATCTTGCATAATTGAGACTTTATGACCATTAATTGGCAACTTCTCGTTTTTTGCCATCTTCTGCCTTTGGGACTCTTAAACCCTGTTCCTGGAGGGGCTCTCTAGTGTTTTTTTAGTGATGTGAACAAAACATGAACATCTGGAACCCAGAGATGCCCCACAGGATGGGCTGATCTCCAGTCAAATCTTCATCTTGTTTCTCAGGCTGGGAAGCCTGTGACAAACCTGTGGCAAGGCCAGAGATTCCTAGAGAATATCCAGAAACTAGTGTATACTTGCCGGAGACTCATAATGACAAAGTGTATCTTGGAAAAGAGGCAAATAGAGTAGAGGCAACAGAGCATGAAGGAGGGCCAGAAGGTGCAGCTGTGACTATAAAGGGGGTTCTAGTCCAAGGGCAGAATGGTCCATCCCTCCATCACAGCACTGCTCCATTGGGTTGTGGACCTGGTCCTCTTATCCCATGGTATCTGGCCTAACCTCAATTAGAACCAGTTGAGGGAGCCTAAAACAGCTTCTGTTCTCTGAGTGGATGGGAGAGTGGTTGGAGGTAGGACCTAAGGGCCTTTTTGTTATTATTCTTATATCTCCCACCCCTAACCCAAGTTTAGAATTTTATTTTTCAGTAAGTTTAACTATTTGTTGAAATAAAATGAAAATTTTATACCTCAGCTTTAAATTTAGGAACACGGCTATAGAATCTGGTTTGAAATATAAGGACTGAAAACAAATATATATATTTTAATGGAACCAAGGTAATTCTGTTTATTTTAGGATTTTTGGGGTGAGGAGGGAGGTAATTAGGTTTATTTACTTTTTTTAGAGGAGGTACTGGGGTTTGAACCCAGGACCTCATGCATGCTAATCATGCACTCTACCACTTTGAGCTATATCCTCCCCAATGACTGAAAATATTTGCCACTAAAAAGCATGCTACTAGTTCTGTTAAGCTAGGACTTAGAAACCTATCTATTTAACTGATAATGATATAATCTCACCTGTGTTTTCCAGTCCTTTTTATGGAAAAAATAGTTCTCAAAGAAATTCAGAGGCTCCTTTCTCCGTAGCATTTCTAATTTCTGTATGTCTTTGAATGGCTTTCCCATCACCACACCATCCACATTAGGAAACAGTGGAAAGATGGGTATTTTTGAATATGGGCTATCTGAAAGAGGACTGCATCCTAAAAAGATAAAAAATGGCATCACAAATAATGTAAGAAATTCTCATAAAAGACATACATGTGGTGCCTATTTTGCTTTTTGTCTCTTCTCAGTGGCCACGACACTCCTCTCTTGCTCCCACCCATCCACCGACCCTCAGCTTCATCTAGTTGTCTGGGGATTCAGGTAAGAAGTACATTTGTTTTCAAAAGATATCTGTGTGACAGAGACCAGTCACTCAGAATCAGATATGGCCCTACTCTTAAAGCACTTGGCTCTAGTATTTATTTCTGACCAGTAATATACAAATAGTGGGGAGAGGACAAATGGCTCTTACTCTTGAGTTCTTCAAGAAATTTAAATAAATCCTTTTCCTTCATTATTGCAATCCGGGCAGCATTAGCAAAGGCAGCTGTTCTTGAGCTTGGAGGTGTACATATGTCTGGCTTAAATCTCCTTTTTCCATAACCCATAGCATAGGGACTCCACAATATTCCTGAGGTGGTTTCCTGGAATTTTCTTTGGAAATAGCTAGGAAAAAAAAGTAATCCAGAGATGGATAAAAAGTGCTATAATCCTACTGAAAAAGTGCCTGAGTGCTGGACAGAAAGGAAAAAAGAAGTCAAGTTGCAAGTTATATATGATGAAAAAAAAAAAGAGTTCATGGTAAAGTAAAAAAAAGTTATATATGATGAATACATTTATTTTAAATGTAATTCATATATTCATTTAATATTATTTATTGAGTGCCTGTTTCTGTGATATTTATAGAATATCCAGTGATCCTTTCCATAGGCCATTTGATTACTTTATGTATGTGATTCCTGGGCTTTGGCTTCCCCAAGACCTCCCAGTCTTGTCTAGAAAAATACTTACCGATTATGATCTTTGACAAGCCCTTAAGTGGTACCAGCTTGAATACAAACATTAATCATGCCTACTATTACGTTACTTTGTGTTGGGTTTTAAAATGCAATTTTTTTTAATTAAAAGAAATTCTCATTGCAGAGAACTTGGAAAATATGGACAAGCATAAAGAAGAGTTACCAGTAATCTTCCTATCCACAGTAAATCACTATTGATTGCGGTTCTTTGCAACCTGTGTGTGTGTGTGTGCGCATGTGTTTGTGTGCACATGTGTATGAACAGGTTTAGGAGATACGTTACTATGCATTTTAGGTTATAAATTCTTTAAGAATAAGTACAGCAGGCTATGTATGATAAGGGACTCAAATTCATAGCACAAACATCCCCAAACGTATAAACATATGATTTATAAACATGCAAACCTGAAATATCAGTGACAGATCAGATTCCTTCTTGCTGCTGGAACAGAGGACTTCTCTTTGCAGCTGAGGTGGGGATCTGGTCACTCACTGCTCAGGTGGAAGAACTTGTTTCTCACTGTTTTGGTGCAGTGGGGGTTTCAGTACCAAATTGGAAGACCTCACTTCTCAGTGTGCTGAGTGGAGGAGTGCCCAAGAGAATGACACAGGACCTTGCTTCTCATTATTGCAGTCTTCTGTCTGTTACAGCAACAAGAGGCTCATTTCTCTCTGAGATGGTGACAGGCAACATTTCTTTTCCTCTCAGGAAGAGGGAAAGAACTCATTCTAAATGTTGGAGCTGCAGAAGTGGGTGGGTAGATGTGCCGATAGTGTTCTGATTGGAGTGTGGTTTATAACCAGATACTTCCTTCCCTAACCTTGAACCTAACCATCCACAATGTTCTCACTTGTCTCTGAAAATAGAATAATGCTCGTTTCTCTCAGTGTAATTTAATTCCTACCAGATTCTCTAAGGCTCAGCTTTCCTTTCCTCAAAGTATTCTCTGTGGCTCTGGGTGTGGTCCTCAAACCAGCATCATCAGCAGCACTGGAAACTTGTTAGAAATACAAATTCTTGGTCCTCACACAAACCTACTGAATGTGGCCCAGTAGCGCGTTTTAACAATCGCTCCAGGTGTTCCTGACACATGCCCAATTTGAGAACTGCTGCTCTAGTCTGGGGTCTTTCCCTTTCCTGAAACTCTAATCTTTGTTTGATGATTATATCAAATGTTATATTTATAATTGTTTCCTTCTCTCCCTTGATTCCTTCCTTCCCTCCTGTTTTAATCTTTCTTTAGTAACACAGGTTTTTTAAAAATATCTCTTGATCCTTGGATGTCTATTCATGTTTAAGAGTGAGAGTAAACACTCTTTAGAGCCAATTGGAAGCTCTTTGGTGTGAGTGTGGTGGGTCTTATTGAGTGAGAATTTCACTGTTAGGTAATTGGTTGGAGCCTTGCTTCATCAAGGGACCTTTTAATTGTGAGTATCTGTAGGTTTTTTTTCTTGGGCTAGTCAATTTCCTGGAGAGGGATCCTCTGATATTTTACCTGACTGGTGTAAGTCTAGCTGTCAACACCTTGGGACCTAGGGAAGGGGAAGAGGGCTGGTGGGGTCTCACCATTCAGCAAGTAGACTTTCATATAATCCTGTTTTCACTATGATACCCTCATCCTCAGTTATGTCTGGTCTCCCTAAGTCTGAACAGTCTTTCTGGTACAACCTCTTTAGAGAGTTAACTGCCAGGCAGTCACTTGACTATGTAGGGCTAGAGAGAGGAATCTAAGGGTCAACCTACTTCTCATGTTACTTTTAACTGGTCTTTCTGTTTTGGGTTTCCCCTGCCCTCTCTGCCATTAGAGGTTCCTGGTGTCTCAGTTCCTGAGCCTTTCAAGTGTTCTGCAGTGAGGGCTGGTGCTTCTTGACCTTCTCCACAAAGGTACTCAAGTTTCAGCTTCTGATCTGACTAGCTAGTAAATTAAGCCATCCATTTCCTTTCCAGCTTCCAAAATTATGTTGATATCTTTTGTTAGCTCTTCTCCCTGGGTTTTATGCCCTCTAAAATACTTTTACTATTATTTTAGTGCAATTTCAGAAGGGAAAAGAGGTAAAAATATACATTTATTCTCGTATGTTTAACCTTATTTTTTAACTCTCTAAAATTTGGTTTTCCTCCCATCATCCTTTTGGAACTGAAGGTCATTGATGATTTCTTCACTACCACATCTAATCCTATCCATTCAGTCCTCATTTTACCTGGCCTCACTTTAGTATTTAATACTGGTGGAAAGTCTATCTTGTTTTGAATTTCTTTGTGGCCCTGGCTTCCCAACTCCGTACTATCCTGGTTCTCTTCTTGACTATGAGTATTTCCTTTGCTGACTCTGTTCCCTCCCATTCCATAAATATGGGAAGTCCTTATGGGTCTGTCTTCAGTCCTGCTCTTTTCTCTCTCTGCTCTTTCTTCATTTTATGCAGATTAATGGCTGGCTTAAGTTATTTCCTCTGTATTAACAGTTTCTAAGTCTATTATTTTCACCTCAGTCTTTCTTGTATGTTTTACTTTTGCATTTCAAACTTATTGTGGGACATTTCCACTTAGCTGCCCCACTGATTTCAAATATTTCTTGTCTAAAAATCCACCCCACCCCCCACCCATTTTATTATCATCATCTTTCTATTTGCTGGCTCCTAGTCATTCTGACTCAAATGCTGCTATTTATCTTGACCCACCCTTTTCTACTTTACTTTAAAGCCTCAGATCTTGGGATTTGTGGCCTCTCTTTGCTTCCTCCACTTTCCAAGCCCTTTCTCCTATTGCCAGAGCTATTTCTCTCATATGCTCACTTGTCTCTTGGCCATCAGTCTGTCTTTATAAGACTTTTCTATATAACACTTCCAGGTCAAACTTCCTACCCCTTTATCAAAGTCTTTCCTTCCAACTGCTCCCCTTTTCCAGCACTTGCAATGGCTTCTCAACTGCTTAGAAGAAACCTAGAGATTTCCTATAATCTGGATCCAGTCCACATTTCCAACTTTATCTCCTACTGTTTCTCTTCACAAACCTCATGTTCTAGCCAAATTACCTGTTAATTGTTTTGTAACGTCATATGCAGTCTGCTTTCTAAATCTTTTTCTCAAACATTCTCTTATTTGGGGGTGAGGTGGGGTGTGTATAGCCCAGTAGAACACATGCCTAGAATGCACAAGGTCCTGGGTTCAATCCCTAGTACCACCATTAAATAAATAAATAAATAAATAAATAAATAAATAAATAAATAAATAAATAAATAGAAACTTAATTACCTTGCCCCCAAACAAACAAAATCTCTTGTTGGATTACTGAATCAGTTATATAATAGCTGTATGACCTTGGGAAAGTCATTTATATTCAATAAAATATTAAGTGCCTAGTATTGTCCATGCTTTGTGCTAGGCAACTCTAGGAAACTGATACAAGAGGGGAAAGAATGTTCTAGGCAAATACTTGGAGGTTAGGGAGCATGGAGTAGTTGAGGACCTGAACCAAATTTAGTATGGGATGTGGTAGGGGAAGTTACCAGAGGTGAGACTGACCGGAGAGTTAAGCAAAAGGTATTTCACAAAGGCCCTTGAAAATATCATAAGTTGGAACTTTTTCAGAAGGGCATGAGAGGCCACTGTAGAGATTTTAGCAGGTAAATGATATGACCAGATCAGATCTGTACTTGGTATTGTAGGCATTCAATAAATAGTTTCTAACTGAATGTTAGATTATTCTGGCTGCAATGTGGAAAGTGGGTAGAGATGGCAAGAATGGAGGCAGAGGCAAGGTAGGGGGATACCACAGTAATCCAAGTGTAAGAAGGTAGTGATATACGCTAGACTAGTTTCTGTAGGGACAGAGAGAAGTGCGTGGATTTGATGTATGTCTGGGAGGTAAAATAGACAGGATTTTGTGATTGGTTGGATGTAGGGGGTCAGAGAGCAGCAGCAGCAGCTGAGGCCTTTGGCTCAGGCAATCGGATAAACATGAGATGGTGAAACCCAAGTAGAAGAACTAGTAAAAGTGGAGGTGGGGGAAGTGGAGATGGGGGGAAGGAGATGATTTAGGTTTTGACATTTTGTGTTTGAGGTACCTATGGGACTGCCCAATAGGCAGACAGAAACGATAGAGGAGGCGGATCTGAGCTGGATGGACAGCCTGATCTCTATGCCTCCTTCTCCTTGCCTGTAAATAAGATACTGGAACACAGCACTGAAGTAGGGATTAAATGAGATCATTCAACAAATATTTGCTGAGTGCCTGGTTTGTACCAGGCACTTTTCCAGACACTGGGGATGTAACAGTGAATAGAATAAAACAGACAAAAAAAAATCTCTGCTCTCATGGAGTTACATTCTAGCATGAGAAAATAGATAAAACATTAAATGAGTAAATTATATGTTAGACGATGATAAGCAGTATGAGGAAAAGTAAAGCAGAGAAGGGAAGACAGGCAGTGGTAGCGTAGTCAGAGGAGGCCTGACTGAGAAGGTGACATCTGAACAAAGACCTGAAAGTAGTGGGATGGTGAGTCATGTGGATATCAGGGCAAAGAGCATTTTAGACAGAGGGAACAGCAAGTGCAAAGGTCTTGAGGAGGGAGCACATCCGGTGTATGAGAGAAACAGCAAGGAAGCCAGCATGGCTTGAGCAGAGTTAACAGGAAATGAAGTCAAAGAGGTCAAAGGCGAGTGCAGGCCACATAGAGGGCCAATTTAAGTCATGTCAAGACTTTATTGTTCTCTGAGGGAAATGGGAGGGTTTTGGAGGTTTTGAGCAGAGGAGTTACATGATCTGACAATGTTTCAAAAGGCTCATTTGGTGCTTTAGGAGTCAAGGAGTCAGCTAGGCAGAGGGAGTGTTGAGAGTAGACTGTGGTGCAAGTTGGGAGACTAGTCAGGAGATAATAATCCAGGGAAAAGCTAATGTATGTCAAGTGCTTGCTCAGAACTTTGCAACAAATGGTATAATCGACTATAGGAATACCTATCAAATTCTACCATTATCCAGCTCAGGACCTGCTTTCTCAGGAAACGAATGATCTCTCACTCATTTGACAATTAATTATGTAATATATTTTGTATTATTTTACTTACACATGTTTATTTAGTTATCTTCATATTTATGACTTTTTTCTCCATTTATATTTTAAGCTTCTTAAATGCAAATACTGTGTATTAAATGCTTTTGACCTCCTTGATAACAGGTATATGTTAAGTAACAACCACAAACATAGTACCAGTAAAAACACCAACATCTGCTTACATTTCCTGAGCACTTACTGGGTGTGAGAGGCAGTGCAGGGAGGTGGATAAGAGCGTGGGTTCTAGAATCAGACTGCTAAAATCTAGGCAACACTGCTCCTTTGGGCAGGTTACTTAACTGACCTGTGCTTTAGTTGTTTTTCATCTGTAAAGTGGGCATACCCAGTAAAGAGATGAAGTTAAGTGGATGATATGTATATTCTATGTTTATTCTAGTTACTTCCACATAATAATAATAGCAAACATTTATTGAGCTCTTATGATGTGCTAAACCCTTTACCTGTGTTATCACATATCCTCACATTTGCCCTATAATTGTGTTATAAGTATTATTATTCCCATTTTATAGATGAGGAAACGGAGAGAGGTTAAGCCATGTGCCAAATTTGTGTACCAACAGCAAGCATTTAATAAACATATTTGAATTGGAATGAAGAGTAGAATGTTGTGCATCCTTGGTTCCGCATCTGACCGAGGTGTAGGATAGTATAAAGAGATTATCTGTTGAAGAGCAGAGGATATTTTTACATTGTTGGTGGTATTTTTAAGTCTCTTTAGGTGGGATAGCAAAATGCTTTGAAAGAGTAAGAGTTGGAAAGACTGATAACTGCAATATTTAATTTTTGTAATACAATGACAAATAGATGGAGGAAATTTGTCTTTAGTGATATTTGTTGGAATAAACACATTTGGGTATGAGAATCTTTCCTCATCATCTATTCTCAAGCCTAATTCTGGTTTTGCTCAGTCCAAAGACTGCTTTGGGAGGTATGAAGTTGCTGTACCTCATCTCAAAAGACGTCTTGAGAGCCCCTGGTAGTTCCAGTGTGAATAGGAGTCTCTTGTACTCAAACTAGATTTCCAAGCCCACCCAAAAATCATTCCTGGAAAAGTCTTGTTCCTCTGGGATTCTCTAGCCTAGGGTAGGAGAGGCTGAACTTTTCTGGCTGTCTTAGGTCCTCAGTGGGGCCCTGAGATGGTCTGAGTCAGCCTTGCAATTTCAGAACTAGGCAGTGCTGAGAGGATGAAGGAATATGGTCTCATGTTGTGGCACGTGAGCATCTGCCCATATATCTTCTCCTTTGCTTTGGAGCAGATCCTGTGGAGTAGGATGTTAGGGAAAGGTGGCTGCATTGTTAAAATCCTCATGAATGCTTCTGAGAAGGTCATTTTTGTCCCTTTCTTTGCTACCTACCTTACTATTTCCATTATAGCTTTTCTGGGTAAGGCTGAAGTCTCTACAAGCTTTGATAGGATTTCAAACAATAGGATCCCTGGATTGCCAGCTAAATCTAAACAGGTTTTCTTTTCTGGAACTATGGAGGGAAAGAAAGATTCAAAATGTCATCTGAAAAAAACATCTGTCATAAAAAGAACTAAAATGACAGTATTTTACTGTATATACAATATTAATACCAAGTCAAGAATTAGAGAATTATAGAAAAACATTCAAAGTCTGTTCTATTTGGTAGAAAGGTCATTTTGATTACTGAACAGACAAAATAATCATGGAATTTGAAATTAAATGCTTTTAGTTCAGTGGCTTCTAAGTAAATATAGTAATGAATTCAACATAAACATGAATTATGTGTTAAGGACTATTCTGTTCTTCTAGGTAAAGGAATTATGGATAAATACATCTCTGGTTTACAGGCGAACCCTTGTTACTATAGTGGTACTTGAAATAGTAGCTTCTATTTATCCTAAGACAGTTCATAGCTTATGAAAGGATGTATTTTTAAAACTGTTACAATATTTGGAATTTGGAATGTATTTATTCTGGAAAACATGATATGAATAGGGTTAGACTTTCCAAGGCAGCCTGTTAAACTTATAAACAAACAGAGGATTATAAACATTAAATAACAATAAATCGGGTATAGCTCTACATCATTTATAACCTTGTGTGAGAACATGCTGTCTAACCTCCAGCAGACTCGTCAGCCCTAACACTGATGGCAGAAGCTTCATCAGGGTGAGGAGGGTATCTTTCAGGAACAAGGAATTATCTACACCCAAATTCGCATATAAGAGAGAGCATTTTTCTTTTGTAAGAGGAGTGCCTCCCAAAGTAGCGCATACACTTGGTAAAGAATTAAAATACCATAAAAGGTGTCCAAAATTTTCTACGCCACTGCTTGAATGTTCTCATTGGAGGCCAAAAAGCAGTGTCTTCTGCAGATGGACTTGATGCATTTAAGTTAAAATTCTAAAACTGTATCAATTTTCTTAGCAAATTTTGTTTTAGAGAAGCAGTACAAAATAAATCAGTTTGTGCCCACCCAGGAACGACAGAAAAAAAAAAAAAAAGAAAGTAAATCACATTCCAGACTATACCTTCCTGATTGGAGGCCTAAGTGAATAATATTTACTATGCAGTGAATTGCAACTACGCAACTGCCATGTATTCAGTGATACCTCTACTCACCCACAGCCTTAAGGAAGCGGTTCTTATCTGTTAGCACCTTTATAAAGTCTGAGAAATTCACCTTCCCATCTCCTGCAACAGAGATCTAAGGCTCAGAACAAGAATAAATTTACCTTCTCACTTCATACCCACCTCTATATTT
This sequence comes from Camelus dromedarius, assembly GCF_036321535.1. Classification (NCBI taxonomy): domain Eukaryota; kingdom Metazoa; phylum Chordata; class Mammalia; order Artiodactyla; family Camelidae; genus Camelus; species Camelus dromedarius. The sequence continues at coordinate 41,032,661 of NC_087451.1, forward strand.
CTATTATTAGGATATCCCTGAGTTGCAGCCTATTTCCTCTAAAATTAAAGGATAGTGAGTGCTATTAGAGTGTTTGTACTTCAATGAAAGAATAAAAATTTAGTCAGATTTAGTGGAAACAAGTGACAGTTTAATTAAATGGTGACTGACTCACATGTGGAACTGCTGCTGATTGAATGGGGCACTGGCAGTTGGGTGGGGAGAGGGGAAAGGAGATAATATGCTGAATATATATTCCACACAACATACCAGCTTGGGTTACTAGTCTCTAGGTCAGTATATTCAAGAAAACATTACCTATATGCTTTAAAAAATAGCAGTAAAAATGATGTGGCATTTAAGAGTCAATATTAGGTGGGCTTTTAATGATGGAAGGAAGATTTGTACTATTAAGATTCAAACAGAAACAAAGGGCTTGGATTTCCCTGGTAAGGTACGCAGATAGGGTAGGGGGTCCCTGGAGGAAGAGAACTAGGCATAGCTTTCTTGACATAAGAGAAGCCACTTTAGGCTTAAGCCATTTTTGATTTAAGCCTGGACACGATGCCTGTCCTTGCAGAAGAATACGCCTCATAATTAATGATTTTAAAGGAACAAAGAATGTAAGAACAAACAGGTATTACCAGGCTAGGAAAATAACTATATGGGAGACAATATATCAGTTGTAAAGACTCCCAGTTCTGTTTCAAAGGTAAAGATTAGCCTAAAGTACATACTTGAGCTGTTTTGCAGGATCCAAACCCCTCGAGCATTCAATCACCAGACTACCTAAAGCTTAAGGAATGATGACACTGACCTCTGCTGACCCTTGTGACTTCAATCAACTGCAGCCTGGACTCTGTTGACCTTTGCCCCAATTCTATGACTTCTCCTTTGCTCAAGCCCCTTCATGAATATGCATGTACCCTTAGCTTAAAACCTCCCCAGTTTTGCTTTGGGAAATATCCCCGGTGTTCTCCTTACTTGTTGCAAATAATAAATCCTTACTTCTCCTGTTCTTGGGCTTGGTTGTGTCTTTTGGCTCAACAGCCACCAAGAGGGGAACCCAGTTTTTGGGTAACAGTAACAGGTTATTTTTGAAATTGTCAATGCCTTTGTATCTGTTATTTCAAGGCACCCTTCATGGTATGTCATGACAGGTAATCTGAATTTTATATTAAACATGACAGTCACTTATAGTTGCCACGTGGGATTTTCCAAAGAATAGCCTACTTTGTAGCATTAGTTTGATTTTATAACTTGTACATACACCTCACTGATAACTTTAAAGAGAAACACATATCTGTACTTCTGGCAAATAAGTGAGGTTTATTTCTCATGTTTACATAATCTTAGAAAAAAATTCATAAAAATCTTTTATGAAAAAAATAAGTCAAAGTACTCACGATCAATATCAGCACATTTTAATTCATTATAGACATCGTGCTTGGTTAGATTCATTCCCAGCTTAGCTAAAGTGCACATCATTCCATGTAAATCAATACAGCCAGTTTTATCCTTGTTAAAGAAGTTGTAGGCATCTTGGAAGGCTGGGGAAATGGAAATAAGTTAGGACAGTTATTTAAGAATAAATATATATTCTAATGGAACTAGGACAGACAGTACAGTTGATTGGAGATCATGTTCTGAAAAAGTATTTAGAGAAGTGAGTATTTAATAGACATTTCTTTTGAAGCACAGTGTCCTTCCATGAGATTTGAAGTAGAATAAAATTGATGGAAAAGCAAGTAGGCAAATGGCTTTTGAAAGATGTCCACACCCTAATTCCTGGAGCCTGTGAAGGTATTACTTTATAGGACAAAGGGATTTTGTAGATGTAATTAAATTAGATTATCCTGAATTATCTGAATGGATTCCTTATGAAGCAAGAGAGATGTGGCAGAAGAAGTGAGAGATTCAAGGCATGAGAAGGACCTGACTCACTATTGCTGATTTGAAGACAGAGAGGACATGTGATGTGGAATGCAGGCAGCCTTAAGTGTCTGAGAGAGGCTCCTGGATGACAGCAAGGAAATGGGGACCTGAGCCCTACAACTGCAAGGAACTGCATTCTGCCAAAAACCTAAACAAGCTTGGAAGCAGATTCTCCTTCAGAGCCTCTAGATAAGGGGCCAGGCTGGATAACACCTTCATTTTGGCCTTGTAATACCCAGAGAAGACGAACCAGGCAAGCCGACCTTATTTCTGACCTACAGAACTGTGAGGTCTGAATGTTTTGTATACACTCAAAGTTTTTTCAAAGAAATGCTCAAGTATTAACTGGAGCCAAAGACATGTATTTTCTAAAATTAGAAAATTAAGGAATACATTCAGAACAAGGTATACCCTAAATGGCACCAGAATAAAACATTTCATATCGCATTTAAGTGAGAACATCTCAGTGTCAGAGTGGTTAATCCATAGAGGTAATACTTGATTTATAATTGTGTGAAAAGTTAACATCTTTCTCCCTTAATAAAAGGCAGGCTTCTTGAGGGCTGGAACTATCTCTGACTTGTTTCTTTTTTCTCCTAGTATTTCTAGCACGTAGTAGGTATTCATGCAGCTTAATCAACAAATATTTATTGCATGCTTTCTATGTGCTAGGTGCTTTCTATGTGCCTAGGATATATCAGCACACTAAATAGACAAAGATCTCTACCTGTATGTAAATGTAATAAGAAGGTAAGTTAGAGAACATGTTAGAAGGTTAGAGAGTGGTAAGCACTACAGAAAAGAGAAAAAGTAATTCAGGGTGGGGGGATTGGGAGTTCCAGGGATTGAAGGATAGTTTGCTTGTATAAAAACGTAAAATTTGAGCAAAGACTTGAAAGGTGAGAAAGTGGATATCTAGGAGGAGACACAGAGGGAAGAGCTAGAGCAAAGGCCCTAAGGGGACTGGGCCTCGCATATTCCAGGAACAGCAAGGATGCTAGTGTAGCTGGAGCAGAGTGAGAAGAGGAAAGGAGTAGGAAAGGTCAAGAGAGGTAATGCATATGTGGTTATGTTTTTAAATTTATTTTAAAATTTCAGACTGATTTCAGGTATCACAGAGAGGTCCCGAGATCCCTCACCCTGTTTCGTATAATGTTAACATCCTACATTCCTGTGGTACATTTGTCACATCTAAGAAGCCTACATTGGTGGAGTCCTATTAAGTAAACTGCAGACATTATTTGGATTTCACTGTTTTTCTCCCTACACCCTTTTTCTTTTTCTGTTCCAGGATCACATCCAGGATACTGTAGTATTACATTCAGTCATCACATCTTTTTAGCCTCTTCTCTATAACAGTTTATCAGACTTTCCTTTTTCCTGATGTCCTTGCCAGTTTCAAGGAGTGTTGTTCAGATATTTCGTAGAAGTCCCTCAATTTGGGTTTTTCTGATGTTTTTTTCATGGTTAGTCTGAGATTATGAGTTTGGTGGAGAAAGACCACAGAAGTGAAGTGCTGTTCTCATCATTACATCCAGGCTACATACTATCAACATGACATCACTGATGATGTTAACCTTGATTATCTGGCTGACGTATATCTGTCAGATTTTTCCACCATAAAGTTACTTCCCTCCTTTTTTATATTCTGCTCTTTGGAAGCAAGTCGTTAAGGGGAGTCCAGACTCAAGGGACAGAGGCTCAGGGGTAGGGGGAGTTAAGCTCCACCTCTTGAAAGAGGTAACATCTACATATAGTATTTGGAATTCTTTTGTAAGAGAGATTTGTCTCTTCTTCATTTTTAAAATTCAATCATTTATTTCTATCAGTAGGGACTTACAGATATGTATTTTATGCTTTGAGTTATAATCCAATTCTATTCTATTCTGTTTACTCTTTTAAAAGACTTTATTTCAGATAAATAGCCAACATTTTTCATAGACGTGAAATGCAGAACTAGTCCTATTAAAAACAGGCATAAAATAAGGGGCCTTACACTGCTATATTGAATGTTATTTTAGAAGTTACAGCCAGTGAAACAGAAGTAAACTTTAGGAAATGGGTTATAATATTATGTACAAATTTGTTAAGTTTGTTAGGCTTGTTAAGCTTGTACCTAGCATTATAATTAAAACTTGTTAAGCTCAAAGAAACTCATTGATTAACAAGTAGACTCAATAAGAGTTTGATAAAGAGCTTAATACAAGATTAATACCATTTATTATAATGCTATAAGCCAATTAGATTATAAGATCCTATTCCGAACTGCAACAACAGATATTAAGTAGTTAGGAGTTATCTTAATGATACTATTCTACTTATTTTTGTTGTTCAAATTGTTCCAGCTCTGGCTGTTGTGAGCTCTTACAGTTTGGTTTCTGTATCCCTTTGACATGCTCCTGTTCTTTTGTATTTTGAACTCTTTCTTACTTTCTGGCACTGCCAAGACATTCCAGGTTCATCTTATATATTCTCTGCCTAAGCCCTAGAATCAGCCGTTTATCCAAGGAACTGGTTCTTTGATAGGAGACTGATGCTGGACGTCAGGATCTGGGTGCTGGGTATGCTTGCTGCTGTGGGGGTGTTAGTGCTTCTAAGTCCCCTCAGCAGACTGAGCTGGGAAATATATGCACATATATTAACCCATGTGTACACACATATCTGTAATTATTTCTTGATCTATCCATCTTATACTTATTAAACTCAACATGAGTGTACACTGATGTCTCGGACTCTAATTCAGTTCCACTGCTTCACTTTTTCCTTCTTCCCTTGTTTATCTGAAACTGCCCACTCCAACAGTGAGAAACCTGGTTCCCACCGTCTACCATCCATTTACTTATTTATTCAATTATCGTATACATGTACGACAGTTTGAGAATTATTAATCTATACTCCTATGGGAAACAACTTTACAAATCAGAGTATGTTATTTATGGACAGTTCCTTTTGAGTTGTCTTAACTGACTAGTCAATTAAGTTTCTAGTCAAAATGTCATTTTCAATGTTACTTAGGTTGGCATCTCTTTCTCCCTCACCTGACATATTTTAACAGGATCACTGTGGCCATTGTTAGAAAAACAGACTTTTGTGAGGGTTTGGGTTGAAGCAGGGAGATTAGCCTCATGTAAGAGGCTATTGTAGATGAGCAATAACAGCGCTTCAGGTCAGGGTTGTAGCAGTAGAGGTGGTAAGAAGTGACTGACTTCTAGATATATTTTAAAGGTAGAGCAGTGAGATTTCCTGATGGATTTAGAGGTAGGATGAGAGAGAAGAGTCAAGGATGACTCCAGAGTTTTTTTCCAGAACAAGTGGAAGGATGAAATATCAATATCTATGGGTAGAGCAAATTTGGAAAGTAAGAGGTTGAGGGGAGGGGAGAAAGGAGAAATAGTGGTTAAGGGATATGGAGATTCAGTTTGGGAAGATGAAAAAGTTCTGGAGGTGGATGGTAGTGATGGCTATAGAACAGTGTGAATATATTTAATGCCACTGATCTGTATGTACTCTTAAAAATGATTAAAATTATGATTTTATGTATATTTTACTACAATAAAGAGTAAGAGGAACGTTGTCAGGAGTTTGGTTTTTGACATGTTGAATTTGAGGCGTCTATTACATATACAATTGCATATGGCAGTTAGATATGAATCTGGAGTTGGGGAGAGGCCTGGGCTGGAAAAATACATTTGGGGACTTTTGGCATGTAGGTATTTAAATCTTAAGACAGATGAGATCACCACTTGTGTGAGTAGGATAAAGACAAGAAGAAAAAGGAAAAGGAGTTTTGGAGACAATGAGTGTAGACATCTCTTTTGAGGAATTTTTCTTCAAAGAAGAGCAAAGAAATTGTGTGGTAACTGGAGGGGGAAATGAAGTCACAATGCATTTTTTTAGGAGAGAGAACAGTAAATTTGTATGATAATAGGAATGATAGAGAGTGAAAAAAATTGGTGTTGGGGGGAGACAGTTTCTTGGGTAGTATCTTTGAATATGAGAGAGGGGATGGGTTCTAATCCACAATGGAAAGATTGGCTTTAGATAAAAGTGTAAAGTTCATTTGTGGAAGAGGTAGGAAGACAGAGTTTGTGGGCACAGATGCTGGTTGGGGGTAGATGTGGAAGTTTTATTCTGATTGCAGAATCCGAATTCTGTGAGTACAGAGAAGTAGGAAGCAAAGATATCAGTTGAGAGTGAGGATGGGAGCAGATGTTGGAGATTTGGAGGTGTTCAATAAATATTTGTAGAATGACAAATTAATATTGCGTAGTGCTTAATTCTCACAACAACCACATTTTCTAGTGTCTGTATTTGATGCTTTGATATCTGGGGCCTTGCTGATCCTGGAGGGCCTACCCCTCCATAGCTAGGGACTTCCTAGAGATATTAAAAGATTTGCCTGTGAGCATGTTTTTCATATACAAACCAACCAATCCAGAGACCATATCCCCAACCACCCACTTTCTCAGGCTCTTACACTCTGGGCCACTGTTTCTCTGTCCTAATTACTGCAGAGACAACTAGGGACAACTAGGGACAGCCCTTTAACTAGGGACAGCACTGAAACCCAGAGCTCACTGAAACTATCTGAACTAGCCAATACTAAACCTGCTTATCCTGCCTCATCTTCCTGCAGAAACCACATTAAGACTCTTGCCCACTTCCCTCTACCCTTTGCCTCCTGACTGACTCTGGTGCTTCCCTGTATCCCTCTTCATGGTGTGCTGCACCTCTGATTTCTAGGGACCTCTTGAGTATAAAAAACTTCTTCCATGACAGTCATTTCTATGGCTGTATGTCTTACAATACCTGATTAAAACAAATCGTGGGTACCCTTAAAGCACTGATGTATATTAATGTACTTTAGAAAACTTGAAGTTTTATAAAGCCATAAACTGTTATTATTAAGGCATTTAGCTCAGTTTTACAGTGAAAAAACACAGTTCTTATCTTGATAGTCTTTTCTGTTTTCCAAGCCAGCTTTCTCAGCAATAAAGGTGATTTTTTTTATTCCTGTCTCTTAGATCAATTTCTCAGTTGGTTCTAAACTTGGACGGGTGAAGCATTAGCTTTCCCAGAACCCAAACACAGCCACGCTTGACCTTTTTTTTTTTTTTTTTTTTAGTTTTTCTAGTATGTCACATTTTCCCTTTTCTCTGGGCCTTTGCAGATGCCTTTCTTCCCAGAACACTCTTCTCTGTGCTCTTTTCCTGATTTACTCATTATTCAGCCTTCCTTGGGACTCCCCTCCTATCCTTGCTGAGACTAAGTTAGGAGACTTTCTTTTTTGCTCCTTTAACTCAATATTTCCCCAATCATAACTTGTGTCATATTGTAATTTAAATGGTTCAATCAACAAATTCTTGTTGTTGACCTTGTATTTTTCCTTCTCCACACCATAAGATCTTATTTGAATAAAAATATTTGGCCAGGATTGTCCAAATTCTCAAAGATGTCTACTCAAAAGTAATCTCCTTTCCACAAATTAGACTGAATTATAAAATATATATATTTTTTGCTTTCACATAACAGAGTACCGTAGACAACCCTTGAAATCCCAGATCTCACTTCGAGAAAAAAGTGATCAGATATATTAAGGGGCTTTTGTTTATGCTTTCGTTTTGAAGATGGTTATTACCTCGCATTTGTGAAGGGCTCAACTTCCTTTCTTTGTGCTTTGGTTGGCATGGCAGAGGTTCTGGTAAATCTTTATCCCTGCAAAAAGAGATACATATTTGAAACCAGCAAATATTAGTTCCATTCACTAGTTTTTGCTGACTGGAATGACTGTAAGCATTACTGTCGATTGACAATAGGTACAGGATGGACAGTGAGAAAATGTTGGCTACTAAGGTCCACCTCTGCCCTATACTTGCCCATCACCCTTACCCCCTTAAAAATCTGACTTTACCCATTTTACAAAAGAGGAAACAGACACTCAGAGGAATTAAATAACTTGTCCCAAGTCACAGAGATAATAAATGGAAGTCCTGGGATTCAAACCCACATTTATTTGACTCCAAAGCTAAAGAATCTAAGCCTTACCTATTCGTATTGTTAGAAATACATTGTTTCAAATTTTTAACGACTTTAGATAATCTTATGGTGAATACACTTAGAGTGAAACTTTTGTATTCATGTTTATTGTGTGACTTTAATTACCAAATTATATTTTTTACCAGCATTTGAGAGAGAGAGAGGTAGATTGATCTCTCTCTCTCTAGATGTCTCTATATCAGCTGTATCTATCTAGCTCTCTTTGGGAGAGAACAGTTCTGGAAAGTTTGGAACCCTGGGTGACCTTTCATTTCCTCAGGAAAATAAAATCTGGAAAAAGAGGAAAAATATTCATACTTTGGGAGTATTTTGTATAAATCTGCAGTAATTTATTATTTTAGGAACATAAAAATATATTAGACAAAACTGGGTTTATTTATAATATGGTAATAATAAACATAATAATCATAATTTTATGAATGAATTTTATTTAAAATGCATTTAGTTTTGATACTAGTAGAACTAAAAGTTTTAAGAAATACGTAATTCCTTAGTTTTTGTGCTTTTATAAGCAGTTAAAAAGTAAAACTAAAAGAAGTACTAAAACATGATAGTTATATTAAAAATTTATAGTTTATTAATTTAGCATTCTGTACAGTATGTAGTAGAATCAACTCATTTTCAAAGAGGGACCTTGGAAAAAAGGAGGTTATAAGGTCTCAAAATGCACCATTCTCAATTTTTTTGACATGGAATTTGAACTAATTAGTCTTATTTTCTCAGCTTTTACTGACATTGATTTTTTTTCCTGGTGTTTCCTTTTTATTACCTACTTGATGCCTTTACTCAGATAAGTTATTTTATATTTGTCATGTGTCTAAACATAAACAGATTTCTTTTGCATAATATAAAAGATGCAGTAGATAGAGAAATATGAAGTTCTCAAGAAGCAAGAGGAAAGTAGAAGGCCAGGAAATGTCTTTATTAGCTACATTAAAAAAAAAAATACTCTTGGCAGAATTTCAAACCTTGGATTGAACATAGGAAACAGTTTTTTTTTTTATTTTACAGTGTTTCAAAGGTTCAAAGAACTTTTGATTTGGAATGAACCCAGTCTAGCCTCTCATCTCATGTAGGAATTCCTTCTACAAGTGGTATTATCTAGTCTTTGCTTGACTACTTTCAGTGACAAGGAAGTCACTACTTCAAAAGACAGCTTGTAATGCAAGATAAGGGAACAATGAGATCAAGGGATTTGGCTGGATTTGTGATTTTGTCTTACCCACGTCCCAGTAAAAAAGTCAGTAATGTATTCCTGTAGCAGTGGCATAGTCAAGGACACTAGGAGAAATACCCTCAAAGTGGCAAAGAAAGTGGTTAATTGTGAGAGGAGAGAGGCTTTTCTTTCTGTAATCTGATAAAATTTACATCAGGCTTTCACTTTCAGTCATTAGTGGCTACTGTTTTTTGGAAGTTGTAGTTATCAGACTGAGAAAAAAATTATTGTTAATATCATAGGCAAACCTCCCTTCTCAATTTTAGCTCAAGATTAGTCATAGCTAATTTACCAGATTCATTTTACCGGCCATTTTTGAGCTTCAGACCCTTTGCCTATACTCTGACTTGCTTAGGGGTTTAGATCTTCTTTATGATCCTCTAAATTTATTCCCCTTTAAACTGGCACTTAAAATGTCTTAATGTATAAGTGACAACTTCTTAACCCCTGTAGGCTCCTCTCACACAAAAATAGTCTCTCATTTGGGAGAATAGGAAAGAGACCTCTTTGTTTCTCTAATCAAAATGGATATATATTTTTTACTTTTCCTAAAGAATCCTTATCTTCAGTTCATATATTTTGTTTTATAACTAACTTTATCACAGAATAGATATTTGAAGAGCGTTCTAACTTGTTTCATCTTGGCCTTTATGGGTACTTAATATATTCATCACCTTAATAATTCTTTATCTTCATATATTTATCATCTTAATAAATTCATTACTTACCTATTGCCATGGAAGTTGGGTACTTTTGTTAGAGGATTCAGCTCAAGTTTTGCTTTAATGTCAGAAACTGCCATGTGGCCAGTACTTCTGTCTGGAATTCAGAAGATACAATTAAGGATCAAAGCAAAGATTCTTTCCCAACTCAAGCCCTGGAGTTTGAAGTCCAGGGCCTCAAGGTATGATAATATGTGCAAATTCAAGTTAGAGGTATTTGCGAAGTTGGAATGCCATTGTGGAAGGGCCCCTTTACCATCCCAAGATCTCTAATCAAAATTTCTTGCCATTGCTCCTCCTTCAAATAGTATCATTCTGATCCTATTTAAAAAATAAATGGTAGAGCATCCTGGAAATATGCAGAAAAATTTATTTAAAGACAAAATTTATTTTTCATCTCATAATTGACAGAGAATAAAATGTTATAGCATTTGCAAAATATTTACCGAATCATTTATATGTTGGTAGCTGCCTGGTAGTAAGATTTTCCCAGGGTTTCTTTCTGGGAGTTCCACCTGTGTCCCGTCAGTTCTTAAGAACCTACTGATCTTTCTCAAAAGTAAGAACGGGATGGGATATAATGCTGTTTTGCTACCCCAGACCCTCCTGAATGGACTTTTAATCCTTATGGTCTCCGTAGTCTTTTCTTTCTACTTCTGCATAGCTTGAGAGTCAGGGCCTGTAGACCAGAAGCTGGGTTGGCAGCGCTTTCCCCTTTTATTGTTGGTTTTAACTCTCCAATTATCTTTTCAATATATAGAGTGTATTAGGCAGTTCACTGACAAAACTGGGTTGCTGGCTTAGGAATAGTAGACAATCATATACTACTGGACTATGAAGAAAAAATCTCTGAACATTTGTTTAGAGTTCGATCAGTTTTCCCAAGTTTTCACCTCAGACCCTGGAAAGCAGCTGTTTTAAACAACTCAATTACATGTGCTCAAAATCTAGAAACCTACCACAGAGCTGGGAACTCCGGAGAGGCTTGACAATTTAGGCATTTGAAAGATGCTGTGGAATCATCCTCATGGCTCAAAATAATCATTACTTTAAAAAACTACCTTCAATCTCTCACTGAGATGACAGATTAAAAAAAAAAAAGGACTCTTTGTAGATTCCTACAAAATCTGTATATTTACCTACTTCTAAGCTGTGCTACTTACAACTTCTGGGCTTCAGTCAGATCAAGAATCCAATGAAGGGTTTGTTCCATCACACAACTGTGACCTCATTCACTTCTCAGCCTCAGGCCCAGGTGAGAATGACCTACAACTCCTTCCAGCTTTAGAATAACTGTTTTCAGTGTGGGTCATTTAGCACTGTTAAGGTATGTATGGGGGTGGGTTACAGAATTAGAATTTTTTGACACTGGTGGGATTTTAGGGAAGGGAAAGTTTTTTTTTTTAATTCTGTATTAATGTATTTCATGTTAAACATTGATGAATTAAAAGTTGTTCAAGTAAAACATTTTACCCAACTGCCATGGCTGAATGTTAGTTAAGAACCAATTCATTAATTGTTTACACCCAGGAAGAGGGAAAAAATCAAACTCTCATAGGTTTGTAATCTATAGTATTATTGAAAACGGTGATCAAAGAAAGGATTATGATTATTTCAATCAGTAACTTTAATATTCTGACAAGTCTCATGGCATTTAAATCATTTAGCATAGGAGTTAGGAGTGTCTCTAGTCTTCATGATGGGTAAACACAGATACCTCTGGCAGCAGAAGCTTAGCTTAAGCCCCTCCCCAAGTTGTTTCAGGCTTCACTCGGTGCCTGCAATTCTAGAGGTTTTCTATTCCTGCTCTGGGGATTTATTTATTATGTGCATAATTTGACCTTTCCCTAGTCTTTCCAAACTTGGTACATTGCCTTTCACTATGGCTAGGGGTATGGAGGGAAAGGGAAGGTTTAATTTACATGTTAAACAAATATTTAATAAGGACCGACTGTGTTAGGGACTACCAAGACAAAAGGAAGCTAATGACCACCATTCTTTCAGCTTCTATGAATTTGACTACTCTAGAAAATTCATGTAAGTAGAGTCATAAGGTATTAGTCTTTTTGGGACTGGCTTATTTCACTTGGCATAATATTCTCAAGGTTCATCCATGCTGTGGCATGTATCAGAATTTCTTTCCTTTTTAAGGATGAATAATATTCCATTATATGTACCACATTTTACTTATCTATTTATGTGTCGATGGACACTTGGGTTGCTTCCACATTTTGACTATTATAAATAATGCTGCTGTGACACACTGGTGTACCAATTTCTCTTCAAGACCCTGCTTCCAATCTTCTGGATATATACTGAGAAGTGGAACTGCTGGATCACATGGTAATTCTATTTTTAATGTTTTGAGGAAATATTGGTTTCTATAGTGGCCACCATTTTACATTCTAACCAACAGTGCACAAAGGTCCTAATTTTTTACCAACACTTGTTGTTTTCTGTTTTTTTCGATAGTAGCCACTCTGATGGGTGTGAGATGGTATCTCTTTGTGGTTTCAATTTGCATTTTCCTAATGGTTAGTGATGTTCAGTGTCTTTTCATAAGCTTGTTGGTTATTTGTATATCTACTATGGAAACATGTCCATTATAGTCTTTTACCCACTTTTAAGTCTTTTTTTGTTATGTTATAGGAGTTCTTTATATATTCTAGTATTAACCCCTTATTAGATACGTGATTTGCAAATATTTTCTTCCATTCTATAAACTACCTTTTCACTCTGTTGATTGTGTCATTTGATGCACAGAAGTTTAAATTTTTTATGTAGTTCAGTTTATCTATTTTCACATTTGTTGCCTGTGTTTTTGGTGTCATATCCAAGAAATCATTGCCAAACCCAATGTCATAAAGCTCTTCTCCTATGTTTTCTTCAAAGAGTTTTAGGTCTTATGTGAAGGGAGAAGTAGAATTTTAATATGTAGCCTGTAGCACTGAGGGAAGAATAGTCTAGAGTGAAAGAAAAGCAAAAGCATGTGGAGTAATCATGGGAGATTAGGAGACAAGGAATAGTTCAGTCCCAATAAAGGATAAAATTGCATGAAGTGAGTGTTCACTTCGGCAGCACGTATATTAAAATTGGAGTGATACAGAGAAGATTAGCACGGCCCCCTGCACAAGGATGACTCGCAAATTTGTGGGGAAAAAAACCACAAACATTGCATGAAGTGAGACAGTGGGAGCAAAAAAGAAGGTATGTTGGGTTAGGGTTCGTTATTAGAAAAGAGACTGCAAATGTTTTATTTGGCTTAAATAACATTTAAAAAACTTGAATTTCATAAATGAAAACATAAGTAATTTAAGAGTTATCAGTTTATGACTTCTGAAAAATCCAAAGATCAGAAAACATATGGCCGACATTCCTGCTTAGGAATAACTGACAGGAGCAGAGCAACTGTCACCCCTTCAACTGGAGCCTAAGGTTTCCTGATCACCACAGTCCCCTTCATTTTTCTAGTCTCTTATACCAAGTGTGCCACTCATTTAAATCAGGTTTTTGTGGATCCATGTACATCTTGATTGTTAAGCCAAGGGAGTCTAGACTTTATTAGCATTGGGAAATCCTGAAGATACTTAAGTAGGGATGTTGCATGAATATAGCTGTTTTCTATGGGAATTAATTCAATCATATCAGTCTAAGAATTTCCCATGCTGATATTCCCTTCTGACTTTATGAAGAATAAAAAGGAAGTGAATATTAGATGGGGCATAATATCTATTTCTAGATAGTCTTCATAAAATTAGTACTACATAGGAAGTACTGGAGTTTGCCAAAGGAGAAAAGGAGCTTTATAGGAAAAGGTTGTGTCTCATTGTGATTCATAATTTGTGGACTCTGAAAACGTAATATCTTAGCGTAATATCTAATTCATCCTGTACAGTTAAAGATATATAAGCCTAAGGAGAAGAGACTCTTACCATTTCCTTCAGTTACCAGACTGACGGGAACTGGATTTTTCAGGGCGGAAAAAAAATAGCTACCTCCCTGTTAGAGATACTGCTCTGTTAGGCCAATCAGAAGATTAAGACTCTCAGATGACAACGTTAAATTTTACCTGAGACTTGTGATCCTGAAAAACTGAAATTTAAAGGAATGCCCTCACCCTTTTATGCTCTGGATAATAGCTGACTGCAAAGAACCACTTTTCCTCAAATGATTTAGATTCACTACATACCCCTCTTGGTTACCTGGGACAAGCCAAACATCTTCAAAATTCCCTTATTTTGCCTCATAAATGATTAGCTGAAGTGTTTTATCCCCACTGATTAGTCAGAACAAAATGCTTATTAACCTAACTTTTTTAAGCTCCTCTCCTTCCTCCTAGCCCCTGAACTTTGGTCCACCTTCAGCCTGAGCCAGCCAGCATGCAACACCTCCAGAGAATAGGCTGGCCTCTTGGTAAAATATTCTCTGATCTACTTATCCTATCATGCCACTCTTTCATCCCATTTCCCCATATCCAGTTCTTAGCCTTGTTTACTTATCTCTATAAAGGAAAACCCTTTTTGCCTAGCCCTTGAGATGCCTGCAGATCTTATGGCCACAGTGTTTTCCCTATTGCAACAGTCACCCCTCCTCCTATTTCAATAGTCTCTTTACTCCCTTGCAGTCATCTTTTTGAATAAAATCTCTTAATACTAAGTCCATATTTGTTTTTTATTGACATGATACTGGCCAATAGATAAAGAACATCCCCTGAATCACAGATAAGAAGGCTAGAGAAACTCAGTATCTTTTAAATTAACTTTTGGTTAGACTCCCATGTTATTAATTACATTATCTACAACTTTTCATATAGGCTTAAATCCTTTGGTTTCCTGAAAAATTATCCCAGTCCCTACCCTCCAAAATACTCCTGTCACACATCACAGATTTTTTGATACTACATGGGTCGCTGGGATAAGAGTTCAATATATGTCCACTAAAAGAGTTCAAAAGTCACCTCAGTTATAAGCAAGATCTTATCACTATATCACTGTATAAATCTGCTTCGGACTATGGATATGAGATAATGTAAACTAATTTTTAAAAAAGAAAGAAAGAAAAGGAAAGAATCTTTAGAAACTGTTTTGAAAAATATCTGGCAAAGTAAATGTACTTTAGTTTCCATTTTTCTGTTTAGAGGTAAATTCTGCCCTTACTGATTCAAATAACTTGATGAACAAGTGTGAATTAACAACAGCACAAAAGGGTTTCCTGCCAAAAAAAGAAAAAGAAATCATATCCCTGTTTAGGAGATGCAAGTAATTATATTTAACTACCTGAAGTTATTCCTTCAATGTAACACTTATAGCATAATACCTAATAGATATTTCTCAACTCAGATATATATTCAAAAGTTAGCAAAAGCAGTTAATAGATCATAAATCACAGGAGATCATCCAGTCCCTTAACTTTACCTTTTGTGATGTAAGGAGTAGAGAAAGCCAAATTCAAATGGCTGGGGAGGAGGGTATAGCCCAAGTGGTAGAGTGCATGCTTAGCATGCATGAGGTCCTGGGTACCTCCTCTAAAAATAAGTCCCAGTACCTCCTCTAAAAATGAGGTCCCAGTACCTCCTCTAAAAATAAGTTAAAACTAATTATCTCCCTCACCCCTGCTAAATAAAATAAATAATAAGCAAGTGACAGAAAATTCAGTTATATTTATTTACTCAAATAAACCCAGTTAAGCAGAATTACTAACACAGTAATTGCGAATGCTATTGAATGCTTACTGTGTAGTAAACATTATGATAAACGTTTTCAAGTGAATTATTTCATTTATTCTTCACAACTATCTCTCAAGGAATTATCATTATCTCTATTTTACAGATGAGGAAAATAAAGGCTTAGACCAAATTGCCCAAGATTACCCAACCAACAAATAGTGGAGTCAGAATTTGAATTCAGGCAGCCTAACTCAACA
Organism: Camelus dromedarius; assembly: GCF_036321535.1. Taxonomy (NCBI): domain Eukaryota; kingdom Metazoa; phylum Chordata; class Mammalia; order Artiodactyla; family Camelidae; genus Camelus; species Camelus dromedarius. The sequence goes on from NC_087451.1 coordinate 41,048,492, forward strand.
GCTTACTGTCTTCAGCATCACACACTACCTCTTAAAACAATACTATTGCAAACAAAAGATGTTTTAGCAGTTCCACACCATGTAAATATGATAACCAATTTTAGAAATTTAGAATTTCCCAAATTTTCCACAATATCTTTTACTCATATTTGAGTCACATTTGATGAGTGGTTTATTACATTGCTAGTTACATTAAATTGTTAGCTGCAATTATCAGTGTCTTTTTCATATTGTGAATTTTAACTTCAAGTATTAATATTCTAATAGAGAGATAGTACTTTAAAATAATTTATTTCTGAAATATTCATTTCTGTTTAATGTGGCATGTCCAACATTCCTGGAATTCAAAACATGTTAAAAATAAAATGAAAACATGTTAAAAAAATATCTCAGAAGACATTAGAAGGCTATATAGGTTTCCCCAGTAACCCACTCTGTGTAACCCCTTCTAGAGTTTCTCTAACCAGATCAATTTTTACCTCTAAACCTCTTGGCATAGCACTTACTGTCCTCACTATTCTTATTGCCTTCATTATTCAACTGGCATTAATCATTTGCCTTGTATTTCTATTTAATTATCACATGTATAGCTCTTATACCAACTAAAGCTTAAATTTCTAAGGAATGGGCTGGTAACTTATGATTCTTTGAATTATTTCTCAGAGTATCAAGCACAATGCTATATACATATTATGAAAGAAGGACAGAAAGAAGGGAGGAAAAGAGAGGGAGAGAGGGAGGGAAGGACAGAAGGAGGAGGAGGAGGGAGGGAAGAGTGAGAGAAGGAAGGAAGAAAGGAAGGAAAGAAAGAATTTTCTCCCTACTGAGCTTACTCACCAAAAGTTCTTAGGTTATCAAAGTACTTAGTTAAGCAGAGTAAGCAAGATTTAAATAAACCTTGAAAGGAAGAACTGTTTCATAACTATTGATCAGTTTATCAAAAAGTTGGCAGGTCTTAATCTGCTGGATAAATCAGATACCACATAATTCTCTCTCTCTGAAAGCTGAGAAAAAAAAAGCACAGGAAGTCTCTTCCTCATGACTCTGACAACAGAATCGTTTCTCAACTTTTTCAGTCCTATGACATATATGTGAATCTGCAAGGATAAACCAAGAAAAATGAAGGATTGTATCCCTTTTCTCCAATCCATTCATACCTCCATCAATGAATTCAACACATAAATATTGCACACATACGATGTGCAAGGCTTTCTTTCAGGCTTCTGGGGATATAGCAGTGAACAAGACAGAAAAAAAAAATCCTGTCCTCTTGGAGCTTACATTCTAGCCAGAGAGGAAGACAATAAAATAGATAAATAAGTAAAATATATAGTATGTTATCTGTGATAAGTACTAAGGGAAAAAACGTAAAGTGAGGGAGAAGAATCTTAAGTATGGTGTTGGGGGAGAGACGCAAGGTACAGATTAGGGTGGCCAAGGAAGACCTTACTGAAAGGGAGACTTGAGAGTACAGACCTGAAAGAATTAAAGTAGGGAGCCAATAAATATCTTAGGGAAGAGCATTTCAGCCAGAGAGAAAAGCAAGCATAAAGGCTCTAAAGCAAGACGGGGTTTGAACGTTCAAGGAATGGTGGGAAGGCATGAGGCTGAAGCAGAGAAAGCAAAGGGGAAAGGAAATCAGAGCGGTCAAGGGAAGAAAGCAGATCATGCAAGGTCCCTAGATCATAGTAAGAATTTTGGCCTGTACTCTGAGGAGACAGGAAGCCATTCAAGAGTTTTGTGCAGAGAGATGACATGATCTAAAGTTCTTTCTAAAAGGATCATTCTGGTCACTATAGGAGGAAAATCAGGTGGGTATGGGTGCCTGAAAGCCAAGTGAAAAAAAAGTACTTCAAAAGAAGAATGATAGTCTATATGACTATACTTCAATATAAACAAACAAACAAACAAATAAATTTTAAAAATAAAATATAAAAAAAGAAGAATGAGTAATCAACTGTGACAAATGCTGCTGTTAGTTCAAGTAAGATGAGTATTGAACGATTCATTAGATTTTGCAACATGGAGGGCACCAACTACCCCAAAAGGAGCCATTTAGGTATTACAAATAAGGAAATAATGTCATTGGAGTGATGTTAAGAGAAAATGGGGGACAGAAATTGGAGATAACCAAAAGAGATGACTCAAGGAGTTATGCTATAAAAGGAAAGAGAAATGAGGTAGTAGTTGAGGAGTAAGAGGGGTTATGAAGATTTAAGATGGGAAAAAATAAAGGCATATGCATATGATGATAGGAATAATCTAGTAGAGAGCAAAAACTGATCACATAGGCGGGGAGAATTACTGAAACAATATTATCAAGTAGGAGAAAGGAAATGGGATTTAGGGCATGAGGAGAGAGTTTGGCTAAGAACATATTCATAGCAATAGGAGACACAGCAGAGTACTTGGGCATAATTACATGTAGAGTATGTGAGTAGATGTGGTTGTGGGAGCTTGTGAAAATCATCACTGATTGCTTTAGTTTTCTTAGTGAAACAGGAAGCAAGTTAATCAACAGAGAATGAGGATGCCAGAGGAGGTGTTAGAGGTTTGAGGAGAGAGGTATTGTTATAAAATAGTCATCTAGGAGAGTGGAAGAATTAATATCCAAATCACCTCACACCTATCAAAATGGCTGTCATCAAAAAGTCTAAAAATAACAAATGTTGGTTAGGATGTGGAGAAAAGGAAACCTAGTACATTGCTGATGGGATTGTAAATTGGTGCAGCCACTATAGAAAAACAGTATGGAGGTTCCTCAAAAAACTAAAAATAGAACTAACATATGGTTCAGCAATTCCACTCTTGGCTATATGTCTGAAGAAAATGAAAACACTCATTCAAAAAGATACATGCACCCCACTATTCATAGAAGCATTTTTTTTACAATAGCCAAGATATAGAAGCAACCTAAGTGCCCATCAAAATATGAATGGATAAAAATGATGTGATATACATATAATGGAATATTTCTCAGTAAAATTTCTTATTTTCATGAAAAAATAAAATTCTGACATTTGCAACAATGTGGATGAATCTGGAGGGTATCATGCTTAGTGAAATAAGCCAGATAGACAAATACTCTATATTATCATCTATATGAGGAATCTAAAAAATAAAATAAATGAATCTATATAACAAAACAGAAACAGAGAACAAACTAGTGGTTACCAGCAGGGAGCAGGAAGGGAAGAGGGGAAAAAAAAGGGCTATGGGATTAAAAGACACAAACTGCTATGTATAAAATAAGTAAGTATCAAGGATATATTATGCAGCACGGGGAGATACACCCATTATTTTGTAATAACTATAAATGGAGTATAAATTATAAAAATATTGAATTGCTATTTTGTACACTTGAAACTCATATATTATAAATCAACTATACTTTGATTAATAAAATAAATTTTTAAAAGAATGGGCAAAACTAATGAATACTAATATAAAATTTAAAAAAAGAATTAATAGTCCAGGGGAATCCAATATGATTACTGGGCAGCTTGAAGGGCCCTTTAGGTAGGTGATCATGAATTTAAAGTAAAACCAGTAATCATGGTTGCGTGTGTCTCTCCAACCATGTTCAATGTAAAAATGCTGAAACTTAATAGGCACAGATCTAGATTTAATCTAGAATTACAATTTAGCCAAGAAAGTAAAATGAACTGAAAAGGTGATAAAAGAACTGGGTGGTGGGAATGCAAGGGAGTGGTTTTAATCACTGACCATGAAACAAACTGAGTAGGTTTGAGTAGGGTGGGAAGTAAGGACAAGAGAGGGCAAGGGACATTTAACAACTTTTTTTAAAATTAAGATAGAAATGTGATGGTTGGAGAGTGGGACATATTGAGACAATGGAGTTGCAGTTACTGTTAATACAAGGTTGAAGCTATGAAGAAGGGAGTGACTGCAGAAAGGTGAAATTATTGTGTGAGAGGAGGGCAGGAACTGAGAAATCAGGGTATTGAATTACCTATGTGAATACTAAAATCACAAGAATTATGACAGAAGTATTGTTTAGTAGAAAGCCTGGAACTGAAATCTGACTGCAACAAGGATTAGTAGTTGGTGGTATAATCTGATGATGTGAGATGAAAAACTGAAAAGTTTTGAGAACAAGAGGAAGAAAGGTCTAGAAACAGCTATGAGAAGCAAGAAGGGCATCTATTTCCCATCTGGTCCCAGTGGTACTGGGAGAGTAAGAGAAAACTGCCACCACCATCCAGACCCTGTATTCTGCCCACTATACTAACAAACACAAAACATCCTTTCTCTTTTCCCCTTGCATCTTGGTTGTCACCATATGACTATCAAAAAGTGAGAAAATTCAAAACTCTCTGACATATCAAAGGTATTTTTTAAAATATGATGACTGATTCATTCCCTATGTAGATCAAGCTATTGTATTATTACTAAAGAGTTTTCCAGTCCTTGACAGAGTATAGAACGGTCAAAATTTTGTAATTTAAAGGATATATGTTAAGGGCTAGGGGGCGGGGATTCCTTGTTTATTGTTACATGAAATCACAGAATCCATAACAGGGCTAGAATGATCTTAGAAATCTTTCCAGTCTAGTCCCTTAATTATATACGAGGAAAGTGATGCAAAGATCACAAAGAGATTGTGATTTGCCCACACAATGTACACAACAAAACACGTAGTGGCAAAATATAGGTCTCTGACTTCCAAATCCAGGGATAGTTTCACAAAATTCCATTGCTTCTTAGTAAACCAAGAGTCAGAACTGAGGCAGAAAAAAGAGAGATGCTGACTCCAAACAACTACTATAATTCTTGATTTTGTTTAGTGCTTTAAGGTTTACACTGTTTTCACAGTTGTACCTTCTCATTTGATGAATTACTTTCTACTCTTTCCTTTCACAGCGCTTCCTTCATAAACCACCCTACTCACTCGCTCACGCCTTCTCTGCCGTGTCGACGGCACACGTCCATTAACCGCAACTGCATAACATAACCACTTCACTGCATCTACTGCCGTTCACGCTCGTCCTCACCACCTCCACCACCCACTCTGTTTAACAAATACTGAGTGAACATCCACTTCACACAAAACCCCGCGCTGTGGAGGATTCCAGTAGGCCCTGCTCCTGTGACGCTTATGGCTTCTTTGGGAAGAAAGTTAGGCAGACAAGTAAACTGCCCGCAAGACTGAACCGAGAGCTCTAGTAACCGTCTAGTAAAGTATGGGAAGGCGCAGGGAAGTTTCCCCGCCACAGAGACCGCCAACCTTCTAGAACTACCCTCATTTCTGAGAGACCTGCGGATCTCGGCCAGTCACCCCTCACTCTATGCCTTGACCGTTCGACTCTGGTCACCTTGCCGACCTTTCTGGAACCTTCACTCACCTTCGCAACTGTTCTTTGTTCCTCACACCGCATTGCACTCTTCCTGCCCTCAACGACAGATGCTCATTCTTTCCATGGCCTCAGCAAATCTCCCCTCCCCACCCCTGTCCCGTAAGGGTCCCACCGTCCGCCCCCTCGGGTTCCCACATTGCTCCGTCCTTGTCCCCTTCCTCCCTCGTGGTAGCCAATCCTCAAGCCAGCCCCTCGGTCCCTCGCGCAGCACAACGCTCTCGCCCCGCCTCCTTCTCGGGATCCCGCGCAGCGAGGCCCCGCCCCCAGGTCACCTGACCGCCCCCGACGCTCTGCCCACCGAACCCCCTGCGCTGGGCGATTGGGGGACCCGGGCCGCTGCGGCTGCCACCGCCACCGCCGCCGGTACGGTGCAGGGCATCCGCTGCTCCGGGGAGCGGCTGAGGTCGCCGCGGCCTCCGCGCAGACTGGACAGCGCTGCGGCCGCGCGCGTCTGCCCCACTTCATAGGGGCCAGTGACTTCGCTTGGACAGGGCTCGGCGGCCTGGACCCTGAGAGACGGGGCTCCTCTCCTCGTTTTCTTTCCCGCCTGGATCTCTCCCTCCATTCTACGCACTCCTTGCCCTCCTGGCACTCTGTTCATTCCCTGGCGCGCTGTCCCACTCTATTTAACCTCATTTCAGTTTTATCTTTTATCTATCCTTTGAAAACCTCCCATCCTCCCATTCTTCTAAAACAGTCCATCCTTAGTTTCTGCTACTCGGTAGTGGACAGCGGCTCGAAGCTATTTGTCCCACAACCTTACTGAGATTTGTTCCAGGCAGACTTTCAAAGGACTAACACTTTTTTTTAGAAGAAATGCTTTACTTTTCTTTGAAAATCAACTTTTCTTTTCTTGCATTCTGCAGGTGAAATGATAATGGTAGAAGAAAAGACGCATAGCGATTTTTCCTCGCTTTCCCCAGTAGTCCCTAAAACGATGTATAAATCCAATTCAATGAAATTAATCGTTTTTAAGGTTTGCTGAACTAAAGCCCACGACTTAGAGTATCTTTTCTTTAAAACCATGTAGGTAATTTGTTCACATTGATTTAATCCAACCTGAGCTCTCCATTATTTTCATATGGTGAACAGCATGGGCTTTAGAGACAGATCTATCCAAATTCAAATCCTCTTTATTGTATGCAGTGGGGCAAACTATGCATGCTTCCTAAGCCTCAATTTTCCCAGGATTGTGATAACTAAAAAATGTGTATGTAGTGCTCAATAAATGTTACAAGAATTAATGCCTTCAGTGACACTTCTATGCTTATCGTATCTTAAACCCTACTCTGTAGGCATTCTTTAGTACTTTTAAAATGTATATGGTTTATCATCCTGAATAGTCTATATGTAATCTGAGTGCTAAGACCTTGTCTTTTATTTTTGTAAACATTCCCCCATTCCCTACTTCTCTACCCCACCACCCTGTTATAGTCACCTCTATTAATGGATTCAACCCATTGTCCACACACCTTCTGATATGTGAGGGTGGAATGGCTTCAGTCTGTATGCTAACCAAAAATTGTGGATGCTTAAATAACCTTGAATGCTTGCAGTTTTTTTAATCTATTGATGAGCTACTTAGTTACTGTTAGTTTCATAGAACGCCCGATAGCACCACGGGTATATTAGTTAGGGTTAGATTCTTTTGCCAGTAACAGAAAATCCCTAAATAATAGCTGACCAAAGAAAGAAAGAAAGAGGCAGACCACTCCAGATTAGTAGGTGGCAGGTTTGATAAGCAAGGGAACTTATATACAAGGCTTGTCTTGGGTAGTCTCAAGATGAGTAGATCTCTGCACCCACTTGTCAGAACCTTAAAAGTTTATATAGAGGTTTTAACTGTCACATATACCATCCAGTCTCAACACCTTACTCTCTCAAGGCTCCATCCTTGGAAAAGTTCCCACTGTGGGAACAGTAAGCAGAACGTACATCTCAGGGACAGGGGAGGCGGTGAGGAGTCTCCAATCGGCCAGGTCCAGCTTGTGGGTCATCCAGCAGGCTTACCCTCTTGATTACCTCCTCCAACAGTGTTTTAATGGGATAAGACTTGGGGGCCTTGTAGGCCTTGCAATAGGTAATAATCCCCTATATCACATCTTGATCCATGATGTCTGCTTAAAGTCTAGCTATTATCTCTACATTCCAGCCTGCAGGAAGAAGGAAGGGGAGGAAAAAAGGCATGCTCCCTTAAGTGGACCTTACTGGAAGTTGTGAGCACCTCTTTCATTTACATCTCACTATGAGATGGCCATTGCACACCTAGCTGCAAGAAAGGCTATGAAACATAGTATTTATTCTGAGCAGCCATGTGTTCAACTAAAAACTAGGAGTTCTAATATTATGTGAGGTGAAAGCAGATATGGGAGCACAATTAGCCACTGTCACAATGGGTGACTAAAAGGGTATGCAAAGTTCAGTATCATCCATCAACATTTTTCCTTTTTCTTAACAAACTCTTCCCGTTGGCCATCACATGATATTTAAAAGCACGTCAGTCTGACCTCTCCAAAGAATCGTGCCAATTGTGTATGAGTCACAGGAAAACCCAACTAATATACTAGGTAAAACACAATGAATTGTGTAATTTCTCCTTACAAAGTTCTTTTCAGGGACACCAGTAAGGAATGATTTACAATGGAGATTTTGCCTAAAGACTCTTAAATTCCCTAAATGTTGCTTCCTAGATACTTAAATTCTGTGTGCATTATTTGGTGTGTTGTCAGAAAATACACAGCTAATAAAAAATATTTCCTCTATGCAAGAGGTTGGAGAGCCATCACTATGACATTAGCAGCTACAAGGAACACAAGCACGTTCCTGATCTATAATTTTCCTTTCACATACAATCCATTCTTGGGTAACCACAGTAAGTGGATTTTTAAAATTTTATTTAACAATATGGTTAACCTTGATTGAAAGCATTTAAAACTGCCTCCTTGTGTGCTTTGGTGAAGCTAAAACAAATTAAGAGTATATATACTTCCAGAAATATATTACAAAACCAAATAGAAATTATGTTTCAACAAGTATTAAATGGATTACTTACAAAGCATATATTATTGTTTCCTTATATCATTGTGATAAATGAGGGCTTTGTAATTCCAAGACAATGTGCCTGTAATTGGAAGCCAGTGGTCATTAGATGGCTATTACCATAGAATTCAGACTACAGAGGTCAAGAGTTAAAGGATGATAAATATGATCTGACATACTGCTTTTCATTTCATTTTCACATAAGTCCTCCATTTTCATCCAGACATAGCCATCAGTTACCATGACGTAAATAAAACACAGTGAATCTTACAAAATTTCACCATAAAAGGACCCAGTCTAGGTGCACATAATCTTTTTATGATGTCATGCACTGTATTGTGTTCCCCAAAAAATGTACATTATGTAAGGAATGTAAAACTCAAAGGCAAAGATTGTAAGTGTTGTGTAAAGTACTTGAATCCCACACTGTCAGTGCTTAATACACTTTAAATAGCAAAAAGTGAAGTTACAAATTCTTAAGTCTTATTCTGCCATCCTATAGGATGACAATGTTAATAATTAAGATTTTGATCCCATCTCCTGCGAATAAATGCTGTAAGAGTATTTTCTTGCTTCAGCTAGGTACACATAAAACATTTTCTTAGATGCCTGCCAAGTATCCTGTTAGCTGTTTTTCCCCTGTGATTCTGATCTATTACTTCTTTTAGTTTTTCATGGGAATTTGTGGTTGTGAGTGAATCCAGTGAGCCTGTGATCGTTTAACTTGGAATATGGGTTGAAAGTAGATTTTCATTTCGTGTGGGTAGGTATATTTGGTTTTCTTAATTTATCAGCCAAGGTATGTTCTTAACCTTTTAGTAACAGAGCTGACTTGCTGTAAACTTTTTTCTAAGCCAGAAAGAGTAGATATGTGACTCCTTAAACCAGCAGTTCTCAAACTTGTATGTGCAACAGAATCACCAGGAGGGCTTATTAAAGCACAGAACACTGGTCCCCACTCGCAGATTTTCTGGTCCTAGGGCTGACTCTTTGAGACCCACTGCCTTAAATAAAAGTGGGGCATTTTAAGTGGTCCTGTAAATAATTTGCCATTTAGCCTTTATTTTACCAATTTATGCTTCCTGTAAACAAAACCTAGATTAAACTGACAGTCTGTTCTGTTGAGGTTATACAAGGTCCTTAAAAAAACCTCAATTAAAAAAAAAATACCCATTTTGGAAATGTTATTAATGTCTAAAGATAAGCCCTAGGTTCCAAAACTAACTTCAGCTCCCCATAGCGGTCATCATTTTGTTACATTTGGAAACGCTTGTTCTAAAATAACCATTTGTGAGGCAATGACACTCTTTTTACCCAAAGGAAACAGAAATAACAACACAGGAAGCATTGGGCAGCCTTAGGCCAATTCTTTTTGGAAAGCACATTTAATTCACTGTTGCACAACTCAAACAGAGGAGGTGGTTAAGGAAGTCAGGAAGGCACGTTAAGTAATTTTGACCAGGAATACTTAACCAAGAGAAGTATCTTGAAACCATGGATGGTCTAGGAATATGTGAGAGGTAAAGAACTGACTTCTATGTGAACTTGTCAGGAATGTTCAAAGTTTCCCATTATTGTCCACAGACCCTGAGATTCATCATAAAATGTCTCCAAATGAGCTGGGCACAAATAACCTCTTCAGGCTGTGTTGTCTGATGCTAAAATACTATTTACATGTTCACCCTGCAAGATGCCAAAACTGACTGGTATCTGCTATCTGGTGAACACAACTACAGGCTCTCCCCACATACAAACAGTACTGGTCTTCAAAGCCTATGAGCCTCATTGTAGAAGCTCAGACAAGATTCCCACTGATTTTTTTCATCCTTTAGATACATGTCCTGCCTCCTTTGATACAGTTTCTTCATATAAACCATCTTATCTAAAGAAAATATCCAACTCCTACTCTGATGGGGTCTTTTCTCAGCAGCCAAAGGTTACAGCTAGGTTCTAAACTTCTTGGATTCATGATCGTCCCTCCCCGCTTTATCTCTCTACTACATTACCATCCCCTGCAGGAAGGAATAATCCATGAGCGAGACAGGGCTCTGTCAGCTGCCTCATTCCTAATTCCAAGGTTTATTTTCAATGTTAACACATGGATACAGAATACATATTTCAGCTAGTTCTTACGGGTCCCTCTTCCCTAACATGTGGATGTAACTGTGTGCAAAGTGAACAAAGAAATAACTAAGTGGAGCTTAGGTGCTACATCCAGAGATGTAACTGCTAACAAAAGCTGGAGAAGGGGTTTTGAAAGAGGATGATAGAAAGAAACCTTTTCATTGAGAAAGGTGACACGGGATGACATCTGCTTTTGCCAAAGCCAGGTCTCTAAGATCTCTCAACTGCAAAAACAAACAGCACCAACATCCCACAGAATCTTGATTGCAAGTTTGATGCCACATACAGTAAATCCCAGCATCACAGAGTGCTGATACTGAAAGAGACCTTTCTAGACTGGCTGGTACAAACACATCATTTTTCAAACTAGAAAATTTAGCCCCAGGGAGAAGAAAGTGACTTGTCTTAATTAAGGTTCAAGTTTCCTTAGCTGAAACTCTGAGGCCAAGGCTTAGATTTTCTGATCATGAGAAGCCCTTCCCCTTTTGGGGGGGGGTGGGGGTGGGGAAGGGGAATGAGGGTGGTTGTTAATGTTGAATGAATGTAAACACCAGTGGAGCAACTGCTTTTGCTAGAAAAAAAGAGCAGCCCATTTTCCTCCTCCTCAGGAAAGGTCCAGCATGTCCATGTGTCCATACCCATAGGCTTCCAGATGAGAAGCCCTTCCAGATCCAGCAACTGGGCAGTGACTTGCTATAAATGATGCCAAGTGGGAGTCTCCATCCAGCCCAAGTCTCTGTGTGTTTTTTTTTTAAATCTCCTTCTTCCTCATCATCAAATAAAATTACAAATATAAATGCAAATGTGTCTATATACATGCTCCTTTAGATTAAGCAAGTCTCATCATAGTTTCAGGTGCCCCAACAAGAAAAGTAAAACAAAATTGCACTTGTGGCCTCTCAGATTAAAGACTGAGTTAAAATGAGGTTGCCCAGCCCACAGGAAAATAGGCCACACATGCTGATACAACTGGCCCATCATTCCAGCCTGGCACTTAGGCCCAGCAGACTCAGAGACCCCTGGGAATGATCCCTTCACAAGACACCCACGAGGTAGATAAGTGCAATCAGCCCCACGGGTGGATGGAGCACATAGGAGCACGGGGGTGGACATGTGGAGGTGCCCTGGACAAGGAGCAGAGGGCCCAAAGGGTGGGGCAGACCTCTGGCTCTAACCATAGCACTCCCCCTGGGACGAAAGCATTCGGTCATGAGAGAAATCCCCACCACGTAGCAGATGTCTACAGCAGTGAGAGCGTGGACTAGGAGGTAAAGAGGTGGTGCTGGTCTAAGGGCGACACGTTTCTTCTAGAGCTGCCAATGAGGCGAATCTGAAGGGTTATGATCACAAACTAGGGAACATGGGCACCCTCCTCCAGGCCATGCGTGGTGACCCCTGGGTGGCCCTGCCATCCTTGCTCCCAGTAGACTTAAGAATTACGTAGCAAGGACTTCTCTTAATAGAGAACCATGCTGGACTGAGCTGATAGCAAAGACAGGCAGCTCTGATGGTTCAGCTCTCGCCTGATTCCTCCTCCAGCCTGAGGGAAGGGAGAGGAGACAGAGGTATAGATGATAAAGGCTGCAAAGCCCAGCAGTTCCCACCAGAGCTGCTGAGAGTCAGGCCCCAGAACCACACACACAGGGTAAATCAAGGTCCCTTTCTCTGGAAAGAGAGACCTCGGCCCTACCCTTCTCTTCAAGAGAATGGCCCAAGAAGGAAAGCTGGCTTCCCATTGAGGTAATGAAGAATACCTGCTCAGCTGCGTAGGTCACCCTCAGGTTAAGCAGGAAGACTCCCTGAAGAGGGCGTCCTGAGGACAAAGGCTGAGGAGCTCCGCTTATCCGGGACACTTCACAAATTTTAAATTACACACTCCCTCACACACAGCACACTCACACGCACACACGCACAGAGACCCACATTCTTCCAACCCACCCCACTCCAAGCCCCCAATCCCGCCCCACAGATATTGTCCCTGTAAACAGGACAGCTGAGACACCCACAATCCTGGGACAGTCTGACAGTGCTCTGAGGATGACTGTCATTAAGTGCCCCGGTAGGTGATGTTGGTGAAGGTGGATGTGGCCTCTTTATACAGTGGGTTGTTGGCCTGCGGAGAGAACAGAGAAGTGTCTTACAGCGAATTCCTCAATTCTTCCCTTCCCTCAGGGTTTACATGTCATTGGAGAAGTTAACCCAAGATCCCTGCTCTGGGGTATACCATCAATGAATAGCTTAATGCTCCTTATACTCACACAGTTGCCCTTAAGGTAGGAATGGGTAGGAAATATGAGGAGAGATCAGGTAGAAAGGCATCCTTCCACTACTCCTAAGGGGTTAACTTCAGCCCATCACTTTTGGTGATCCCAAATTTCAAGGTAACTTTTAGCCAATATCTTCTATCCTCCCTTTCTTCTGAGCTTTCTCTTTCACCCTTCTCCCATTTTTACTTCATTCTAATGGTGCTGGAGGGCGTGGGCAAGGAAGAGAAACGTAGCAGGAGGTGGTTGGAACACAGACGACAGCCTTTACTCAAATAATTCTTAACTTGTTTTCATCCATCCCTCAAACACTACCCACAAACTGTCATGTTAGCAGGAAGAAGAGTCTCACTAGGTTTCCCAAATTATTTTCTAACAAACAGTGACAAATCCCATTAGGTCTACCAGTCCTCAGTGGTAGCCTTAAGAAGCACAACGCATTCTCATGGACTTCAGAGGGCCAGGATTTCTACACTGTTTGAATAGAAACATCTCAGTTTCTTGGGATGTTTGAGTACACAGGCCTGAGATCACCATCAAATGGGAACAAACTTTCAGCCTAACCCTGGACATTTAAGGAGTCAAAGAGCCATTTGGAAGATCCAGAAAGAAGTTAAAATGTGGAAGACGAACCAAAGGAGAATAGAGTAAACTTATGCATATAGAAAGTTCTCAATAAATGCTTTTTTGATTGGATTCAATCAGGATAAACTACAGGGATCATGTTTTTAAGAGGCTGACCCAAAAAGTAATTCTTTTCATGACCTAATTCCCTCTCACAATCAGGGAAGCTGCTTAATTTCTTTGTACTCAGTTTCTTTATCTATTAAATGGGAATAATAATGTTATCCACCACATAGGGCTGTTAATGGGATGAAATAAGTTAATATGTAAAAGGCATTTAGAACAGTTCCTGGTACATGGTAAATCCTCAGTAAATGTTAGCTATTATTATTTTTTCTGTTTGTGTTTAATGCTTTGGATTTCCTCAGTATACAATGTATTACTTTATGTCCTCAACATAGTAGTCTTAAGTTTGCCCTGTCTCTTGGAGAATAAGTTTCCTTTTCATCTCTTCCAGTGTCCAGAGCAGAGCTGGGCCCTCTCTGAGCTCAGTCAGTACTCACTGATGTGGCCTGTGGTCACTGTGTGATACAGAGAGAATCCAGAAAGCGTAAGGACAACAGGACAGTTAGGCTGTCATCCAATCTCCAGAACAGAGGATACCTGGGAAACCATGGTGCTGGCTGAACCCTAAGCATCTACTACTTCCACTTCAGACTCAAACCAACAACTGAAGGAAACACCCAGCCCAGCCCAGAGTCTTACTGTGTCCCATTTGGCTCTGGCTCTCTCTTCTTCAAATTTAGCAAACTCCTTCCGGTCATGGATGGTGATGAGGAGCTTCCAGATGAACAGAGTAGCGAGGCCAATAAACAGAATGGCCCCCATTACTGAAAGCAGGACCACCAGGATGTCAGGGCCCTTGGGACACTCTGTCAGGAGAGAGCACAGAGCAGGGCAGTTGGGAATGGAGCAGGAATCACTTGAAATGGCTACAACAAATAAGATCTTCTGGACAAAGTCATAAAGCACTAGAAAGTTCTCTGAAGGAAACAGGACTTACAAAATAAGCCAATTAATTTTTAAAAGGAGTAGGGGAGCAATCTTCAGGGCAGCAATAATGTGTCCTGAGTGTTTTAAATCAGAGGTCATTAGCTGGTCATCCACGGGCAAAATCCAGCCTACTCAGTGTGAGTTCACATAGCTGTTTATTAAAAATTTGATTTCGTTGTCAACACAGAATAATCAGGAGATTATCCCCCTAAAATTTCAGATTCTTTTTCTTCTCTTAAAAAAAAAAATCAAAAGATCTAGAAACACTGAACCTGTATTTTTATAGGGTTGCAAATGGCTAGGGCTGAGGAGTAGCTGCCCCTCTTAGATGGGACATGTTCTTCAGTGTGCCAGAGCAGCCAGTGTGACTTGCCATTGATTCTGTGTGACTGTGGGCTCTGGAGCCAGACTCTGGATGTAAATCCTGACTTACCACTTACTTTGCTATGTGACCTTTGGGAAATTATTTAACCTTTTCAGGTATCTGTTTCCTGTTTCTTCATCTCTAAAAGTAATAGCACTAGGGGGGAGGGTGTAGCTCAGTAGTAGAGTGCATGCTTAGCATGCACAAGGTCCTGGGTTCAATCCCCAGTGCCTCCTTTAAAATAAGTAAATAAATAGATATACCTAATTACCCCCCTAAATAAATAAATAAACAAATAAAAGTTATAGCACTGACTTCAAAAATTTGTTATGAAGAATAATTAAGAAATAATTAAGCTAAATATATTTAAAGATCCCAGATCACTCAATAAATATCAGCTACTGTTATTCCTGGTGTCCCTGTCATATGCAGCTGTTTTCCTTAATTTATTTACGTAGCTCCTGTAGGCCTTTGAGTGAGTTACCGTAGTTGAAATATTTACATCCCTGAGGTCTGGGAACCTAATGACCTTTTTGGCATACTTCGAGACTAGGAGGCCTGCCAACCAAGACAATATTTTGGGGTTTCTTCCAAAAATATTTAGTCATCTAAAATCCTAAGCCTATTGAGCGCTGACTTCCTGCTCAACCCCAGTCAACAACCAACGTAAACAGAGGTACGTCACCCCTCTGGAGGCCAAGCTTAGTGTGCTCTGAAGAGCTCTGCTTCCCATAAACCACAGAGCTCTGATGAGTAGCCTCGCTCCAGTAACTTCTCAGGTGTTATGTAATTAGGTGTCGGTATGCATGAGTACTGATAGATCTGGAGAGGAGTTACACCTGCTTTCCACACTGTCTCCCACCTTCTTCTCTAAACATACACACTCGCTCATCACATCCTACCCAAAAAAACCCATCACCACAACCCAAGCAGGCTATTTCCCACCCCACCAAATTACAACCTGTCTATAATTAAAGGAATGTCTGGAGAGAGGCTATGAGGTTCCAGCGTCCAAGTTCCCAGGACTGAAGGACCCCAGTTCTTCTGGGAAAAGCAGTTATGATTTCTCTGGAAGACTGAGGTGGGGCTGACCCTTAAACCTCAGAATGGAATCTCTTCAATTCTGCATGTCAGTACGGCAGGACAGGTAGACTACCAGGAGATCTTCAGGGGGAAAATTAAATCTGTTAATAGTCTGTTGTGAAAGGGGTGGATAGCAGGGTTCCTAGAAGAAGACACAGGCTCAGGTGGTCTCTAGAAAGCCCTCCCAGCCTCAGTGATGGGGACCCAGAGCGGGTGATGACCCAAAGTCAGGAAACACTGGGTCAGATTAGCAGATTTGACAAACGAAAGTACAGGAAGTCCGGTTAAACTTGAATTTCATATAAACCATAAGTAACTTTTTAGCATAAGTATGTACCACATATTGCATTTTATCAGGCACCCCTATCTGGAAGTGATGGGGGCCCAGCTCAGGGGAGCTCATTCCCAGAGGGCTGAACACCACTCGGCCAATGTCAAACTCCTTGGCAGTGCCCTCTTTACTGCCCTGCAGTGGCTCAGCCCCTCAAAGAGAGCATCTTCAAGAGCACGAGTTAGCAAACGAGAATAATCTCTTCCTGCACTCCAGGGCCCCAGATGCTATACTCTACACAAAGCCAGAGCTCCCTGAAAATGGTTGGGGGGTAGGGGTGAGAGGAGGGGCAGAACTTGGAATTCCAGGTCAACAAGATAGGAAATGTGGGTCTGGGGTCCCATCTCCTAATGCGTCAGAAGGGGTCTACTGGCAGTAAGCCTGAAAACGTATTTGTACCACCCCAGTTATCATCATCCTTGTTCCCTACAACTCCAGGCAGTAGAGTCCAGCCTCAGGTACCAAGGCAAAGGATTCTGATGAGTGATAACATCAGGAGCGCCAGCAGGGTTGTTGTAGAAAAGAGATGAAGTAACGTGAAACCCCAAAGCCCTTCTGAAAGGAGAGGGGACAAAGGTACGCATAGGGTGGGTTTGGAAAAACCCCTGAAATGTGTTACAACGGGTGGATGGGAGAGTGTGAGGAAGTCACAGCCTGGTTAATCCACATCGGCTACCCCACAGATAAACATGCTGTCTCTTCCCTCTCCACCTCCCCTCTGTCAGCGTTCCCTTGAGCCACAGAATAAAACTAAGGTGATGCCCTTTCTTTACCTCCCTTCTCCCTTATAAAAGGTGGGAGCTCTGGAAAGGCTGATGAACAATATCACAGATGGGGACCCCATGCCCTCTGCTACCCAGGGGACAGCAGCACCCTGGGTTACAGAGATGTAGCCCTTTTCCCACGGGCATCCCCTTCCTTCTCCAAGAAGCCAAAATTCTCCCAAAACATATTAAGATGTATATAAGTCTGACTGTCTCCTGGGAATAACCAGTCCTATTGATCCATTCAAAAACCACAGATTAAGTAGCTTCTCTGTAAATGGCTGAGCCAAGTATGAGGATATGACAACAGGTAACACAGATACCATTCCTGTGTTCATGGAACTTATGATCTACCGAGGGAGACAGGTGATTAAAGAAGCAATCTGACAGTGTGATGAAAGCCCGGCTGAAGGGGAGCACAGCTGCCATGAGAATCAAACAGGTGCATCAAAGCCAGTGAGCGAATGGAGGCGGGAGGAGGTCTGAGAAGGCTCAGCAGAGGCATTCAAACACTGGGGTGAAAATCACAATTACCAGGGGCACTAATGAAAAAAAAAAAAAAGACGCATAGGCTGTGGAAGTACAACAGGGCTCAGGAATCTGAATTTTTTTTTTAACAGGGTAACATACAAAAGTTTGAGAACCACTGCCCTAAAGAGGAACCAGCAAACAATGGCCCCATGAGCTGCTACACATGGCTGGCCACCTGGTTTTATGAATAGAGCCAGGCCCCTTCATCTGCTGCTTTCCTGCTACTGTGTCAGAGTTAAGTAGCCGCAGCAGAGACCACATGGCCCACAAAGCCTAAAATATTTAACATCTGGCCTTTTTCAGAACAAGTTGGCTGGCACCTGGTCAAAAAAATGATTTGAAGAAATTCCTACAGCTGTAAAGAACATCAAGGGACAAGCTGATTTAGCCTCAGCCTTCAGAGACTATTCCTTCACTCCTGAAAGTTGCTGTCCACCCCTCCCACCCCCACAGCTACCACACCTTAGCCCTTGTCCCACTGCAGTGTCATCACTGCTTTACACGCTCTCCCCTCCATGGCCTGTGAGTGTCACATGGGTCTTATTTACCTCGCCCACTGCCCAGTATATAATAAGCACTCAAAAATGCTGTCTAATGATTCATATCTTAATCTGTTGTTTAAGGGGAAGAAAGGAGGTAAAGGGAATAAGATGGAAGCAAACTGACCACGCTGGATGGTGACAAACCTGTGGTGGGTCTGTGTATGACAGAATGAGCTCTCCTGCTTCCAGAGGGCCTCGAAAGCAAAGGCTAACTTTTCAGTGTTAAGGGCAGCCCTGGGCTGATGCCTCAAACCCTTCACTACGTCTCATGGTGAACCTGGTAAGGTCAACACCTCCAACCATCAGGCCTTCCTCCGAAGAAGCAAGCAGGTTGCTCTTGGAAACTGTTTAACTCTTTGTGGAGCAGATGCCTCATGTGGAAAAGTGCTAGAATTTAAATTCCTTACTTCCTAACATTATCACCTCAAAAAACGTCATGCTGTATTCTGTTTCTTGACAAGATACAGACCTACCTTCTTCCTCTCCTTACCCACCTTCTTATTTTTGTCTCCTCAACTAGCAAGTCACTTTCTTGCTGGTATTTATATTTTATACAGGCCCTAACTTACCACTTGGAAGGCTTAATCTGGCTGTTCTGTTTAAGAGGAGTGATGGGTGGAAGTTACTGCCTAACACAGTTCTCCCTCTCCCTGGGGGCAGGGTCAGGACCCTCAGGGTTCACTCACCTGGCTCTTCTACCACATACAGGATGGACTTCCCACTGGAGTCTTCATAGTACTGGAATCTGACGACACAGTCATCCTCATTCTTGTAGGTGCAATTCACAGCATCCTTTCCACTGTCCTCTGGGGGAGGAGGCAGGATGGAAGAATGAAAAATGGGCCAATTCCTGGAAGATGGGGCCACCCTCTAACCCCAGTCACTGGACTTCTGAGAAAGTACGTGACAGGAAACCCTATGCCTGATGTTAGGCAAGATGCCTAGATTTGGGATGGCTGTGTCATTTGAGCCAGGCAAGTGCCTGGCAATCGCCTACAGATGACCCTCACTACTGTCCTTTGTCTCCCACAGGTCCTCTTTGGTTCTTATTCCTTCCTCTGGAAGGGACATGACATAACAGTATCACATAATCTGATTCAAAGTCTGGCTCTATCACCTCCCAGCTGTGTGATTTTGGTAAGTCATTCGACCTCATCAAATCTCCCTTTCTTCTTCTATAGAAGAAAAACCCTCACTCACAGGGATGGTCGAGAATTAAACAGCATAAAGTAAACAGTACCTGACACACAGTGGCTGTTTCCTCCCCCCTCTTTCCTTTCTCTGCTTGCTCAGTGATTCTCAGTAGTTTGTTTACTCAGCCCTTATATTTCTTCCATTTCCGCTTCTGATCCAGTGTTCCTCTCAAGAGCTCTCTCTTCTTCTTTGACTCCCATCGTGTTTTATTGGCTTCATCCCTTCTAATTCTAAAACCTGTTATTCTGACAGTGGAACTATGGGTTACCTTCCTATGCCCTACACCAGCTTTCCCAGATGAGGTAAAACTGACACACAATGAGGTTAAGCAAACGTCCCAAGGTCACACAGCAGATATGTGATGCAGCAGGAGTAGAACGTGAGTCTCAAAGCACATCCTACAGACTTTAACTCAATAAACCTTTGGTAAACCAGTGGTATCATAGTACAGTGGAAAGAAAGAGTAAGGATTTCAGGATATAGATCTAATCTTAACCCACCACTAAGTTGCTTGGGCAAGTTACTTAACTTTCCTGAGACTCAACTTCCTCAACCTCAAAATGAAGATAACAATAGTTATAAGTTCTACTTCACTAGGTTGTTGGGAGAAGAATAAGGTAATGAAAAGATACTTTTATAACTTGTGTAAGTTATAAAATTCCATACAAATAAGCATTTATGATTGTCATGGCAGAGGGTGGGGGTACTACTTATCAACTAACTTATAATACCCATCTGGTCTAGATGATAAAGATGTCTCCCATCTCAGCAGCCTCTTCCACCTAAGCTAATCATAGCAAGCCTGCTCTTCTCCAGAGGAAAAACTGCCTCTTCAAACTCAATCCCCAAATCACTACCCTCGCCCCAGCCCCACTTCTGATATTAGCCAAAGGGCCCAGAGGTCTGATTCTTTCCCATAACACCTCCACCCAGAAGCTGCCTGATTGGCTGTATCTTACTGTGGCTCTCACTGAAAATGTGTTTCCTGTCTTTAAGAGCGATCACTATCTCCAAAGAGATAGCCATCTCCCTGGCACCACCCAATGCCTAGCTGGCCCAGATTACCACATCAAATGTGCTGAGAGCATAGCAAAGATCATTTCCTTTTAAGTCAAGATGAAATACAAACCAGAATAATTGCAGGCAAGAGTTTTGCTCCCCACTGTATTTCTATCTGTCTTACTCCAGGAGGGGTTTCCAGAGAGCTAAAGGGGGCTTCAGGCTAATGATTCTGGCTCTCCACAAGGGTGAAGGTTTCCCTCTAAACCAGCAAAGCTGTATGCCTGGGCATTGCTTAACAGTCTTAGTTAAGCAAACTCAGTAAATGTTCACTAGCCAACTAAGCTAAGATTATCATGGGCAACTACTTCCCTACCCTGTGCCTCAGTTTCTTCATCTGTAAAATAAGGTGCATTGTCCTCCTTTCCTTGGGGTGGTAAAGTTAGTGTTGCCTGATTTATACATAATTATAAGTTATTTGTAGGATCTTGCTGAGCCTGTGAACTCTGGGGAGCAGAAGGGGGAGGAATTGCTAAACAAATTAGTGGAGATACAGGAAGACTCTCAGGGAAGCCAGCTTTTATTAAGTGCCTACTGTACATCTGGCCTGCACAACATGCCTTGAGGTAGGAATTACTCTTCCATTTTACAGATAAGAGTTGGATAGTTTCTGGGATTAAATCAGAAAAACTTAGAACCTGGGTGTGTGCAACTCTATGACACACCGAACTTACTAAGCTCCTTCACAGACTCAATGTCATCACGACAGTAGCGGCTGCAGGTATTCTCCTCGTATAGGGCTCCCCGGTTAAACTTCTTACACTCCACGCACTCCCTACAGAAGAAAAGACACAGGGATGAAGGCAAGGAAGGAACAAATCTAAGTGTGTTGCAGTCTGGCTCTGCCTGCCATACACCCAGAAAGCCGCTGAAAACATACAAACAAAAACATCTGTGAGATGATCCTTGGGGGCTCAGATAGTCACGTCTGGCATTCAGGGGTGGGATGGCCTTACTTACTCATAGGTAGGGCCCCAGGTACCTTCATTAAACTTCTTCATGTCCCATCTAAGACTCTGCCAGGAGGGTGAACCCTATGCCACTTCTGGGAGCATTCAAGTCAGAACCAGTCATGTAATTTGGAGACCCAGTGCAAAATGAAAATGTCAGGTCCCTCATTCAAAAATTAGTAGGAATTTCAAGAGGATGACAGCAGAGCATTAAACCAAGTGTGGGGCCCTTCCGAGCACAGGATCCTGTACAAACGTGCAGGCTGCATGCCCGGAACGCCATAAGAGAAACGACAGGGCCACAGACTTGGGCTGACAGGGGCTTCCTCTGACTCTCAGATGAGTGAAGTTTGTAGTGGTGAACTTCTCCTGTTTTACATAGTCCTTCATAACGACAGCCCCACATCTCCCAGAGTCTGACCATCAGCACTGGAACATTCCCAAGGAGTTACCTGGTTGAGCCTTCCTCTCAACTCAGAGATTCAGGATCCAGCCTAAGAGATGAGTTTCTCCAACTGCAGTCCATCTGGTACTGCTCTGTGCCCTTCACGCTTGGCTCTCCCTCCAACTTTCCCCCAAGTTTGCAGTGGAAAGAGGAAAGCTAGTCATTTGCTGGAACAGACTTCTCTCTCTAAAGCTTTGGTAAGAGACAGAACCTGCATAGTCTGGTGGACCCTCTCCCTTGACCCAGACACCCAACTCTCTCCAACTCACTTCCCTGCCCACTCACTTCTTAAAGGTGCAGGCATCAGGGCAGGTGGGACACTTCTCACAGGTGTCCCCGTAGGAGCCAGGCTGGATGCAGACGCAGCTGCCACATTCGCACTTGCCCCGCCCGCTGCACAGCAGCCCGTTGCTGGACATGCAGGTGTCGGTGCGTGTGGTACAGTTGCAGTAGTAGCCGGTCCAGTCGGAGTCACACAGGCAGTCCCCACAGTTGCACTGGCCGTGGCCTGAAAATACACAGCCCAAAGGGGGAGACCAGCAGGTGAAGCCCCCACCCCAGGATGGTAGCTCGACCTGCTTTCTGGCTTTACCTCTCCTCACCCTCCTCACATTTCTAACTTTAGCCCTGACACTGAGCTGTGCACCGTCTTCTACACTGTCCTCATATCCTCATGCTTGTCAGCATTGCTGTTCCCTCTGCCTAAATGCCCTTTCCTCCTGTAACCACTACCAAACTCCTATTCACCCTTTAAAGCTCAACTCAAATGATCCTTCCCCTCTGTCACTTTTTCTGACCTCCCCAGGCTGTTCTCCACATCGACTGCCCATGTGTTCTCCTAGCACTTATATATACCTCTATTCCAACCCTATGTTCAACCCATTTGCTTGCTTAACTGTTTCTCTTTCTAGACTGTGATCTCCCTGATGGGGGAGCACATACCATATTAATTTTTCCATCAATAGTGATTAGCATAACATCTGACACAGAGCAGGTATGCAATTAATGTTTGTTTATTTTTCCATTCATTCAGTAAATATTTACTGAGCTCATACCACATGCTGGGCACTGGAGACTCAGCAATGAACAAGACAGGCAACATTCCTACCATGGAGGGATAGTCAAATAGTTTACTCCCAGTTCCGGGAAAATACACACAATATTCACCAACACGTGCCCTGCTTGCACTGTCATAGTATTGCAAAGAGCCGTCAGCCCTAGGAGCAAAGATCTATGCACTTTCCTACATAGTATAGGAATGGGAGAGAGAGACTGGGGTAAGGGGTTAGACTGCTTAAATGCAGACATTAACCCTCAACACTATGTTCTCCTAATATTCATTTAACAAGGCTTTAAAACTTGGCTCCTAAACTCTGCAGAAAGGTGACTCATTCTCCAGGACTCTGAATCAGGAAGAAGTGGATGAATAATAAAAATCTGACTGTTAATCAGAGGAAAGGCAGGAGCAAGGGGGAAGTAACCTGAATTGATCTGAAAACCATGCCACTTGGTGCCAAGGTGGTGGAGGAAAGGGTGTTCCATGGCCAGGCTCATAGCAACTAGCTGGCACCCACTGCTCCCCAGTGACCCCAGTGGGTCTGACTCATGTCTCTTGGCCACTGTGGGTCCCTCCAGATGGGCATCACCCACAACAGAACGGCTGATAACCAGCACCATTCTCTAGGACCCACACTGGCATTCAAAACTCGGACACACCTTCACTGTATTGGCAAGAAATGGCTGTTTCCCAAGAAGGATGGGAGACATAGCCTTATCTGTCCCAGCTGCCAAGTGTCTCTGGAGAGTTAGAGATACAGGGCTGGCAGAGGGTGGAGAAAGAAGAAAAACTGCATTTTGAGGTTGGGTTCCCTAGAAGTATAGCTTGTGGTGAGGATTCTCGTTCAAGTGACTTACTGAGGAAGTGGAAGGGAAGGAGGGAAGCAGGACAGGGCAGGAGGCAAAAGCTGGCAGGAACGTGGTCTCAGCCTGAGACTCCCTCCAGCCTGATCCCACGGTGAGCCCCAGGGGCATGAATGACACCACAGGAATCTTGAGGTAAAGGACTTGTGAAGGCACTGTCCATCAGTCATTGGCCAAGCTCTGAGGGCGAGACAGCTCCTGTCAGCTGAAAATAATTCTCCAGAGATGGGGCATCTGTGAGCTGGGGGCAGCAGCCCTAACAGCAGATGCAGGACGGGTGGCCCAGCTGGCAGAGCAGGACCACCACAGTGTCCACTACACCCAGCTTTTGGCCAGGGCTCCCAGACAGGGAAAAGCTGACACTACAGAGGCCTGGCAGCACTCGGAGGCCTCAGTCTCCTCAGAAACCCTTCCTTGTCCCATAGTGTTTCCTTTGTGAGGCTAAACAAAGTGATCTTTGAGAAGACGATCCGCAAGCTAGCCAGGGGGCGAGGCTGGGAGTGGAAGTGGCCAGCCGGAGCCAGGAGGCTGACTCCAAAGCCCTGACAGGGTGAGCCCTTAAAAGGAAGCCAGTGTGATAATGTCACAGGATTGGCACCCCTCCAGCAAAAGGGTGGCTGAGCCGGGATTCACAGGAAAGTCAGAGGTGGAGGGTGAGAAATGAAGAAAAAGTGTAAGAAAGAAAAGGGAGGTCGGGAAGAAGGAAGCAGCAAGGGAGGGGTGGGGAGGGGAGGGGAAGGAGTTTCAGGTCAGAGGGAAGGCAGTGACTCTCCCCATGTAGCTTGACCTTCTGGGCTGATGTATCGCTCTGCTGCTCCCCTTAAGGGGCCAACCCTTCCTTTGACGTCCCACCTCTTCCATGAAGCCACCCAGCCGTCCCCTGTCCACAGTGGGTCTCTCTCTGGTGGACTCCTGTAACATTCCCTGAGGACACCACCTTTCTGGGATCTAGCACGTTCTGCCTCGCACTGTGAATTCTCCTTAGGGAAGTTCATGGAGGGCATAACTGTCTTATTCCTGCCTCTCTATCCCAGCACAATGCTACAGCACACAGCACAGGACCAGGCACAGATGGGTGCCTGATCAATTTATGTTCGTGGATGTGGTGAGTGGAAGAGTCCCTTGAGGACAAGGATGGACTCCCTGATGTCTGAGGGGTGCTGCTACTGTGAAATCACGAAAACCATGCCGCCAGTGGGGAGGAGAGGACAGGAAAGGCCAGGTGCTGAAGCGATGGCCAAGTCATAGCACTCCTGCCTCATGAGCCCCTGTTTGAGGCAAAGAACGGACCAGGCCAGCAGCTCTGGGGATGGACCATGTCGAGCTGGGCTATAAGCTCTGGCCAGGTCAGGAATCACACATGACCCCTGTTCACCCATATGGACCAAGTGCCTGTGTCCCTGAGTATCTGTCACTGGAGAATGTGATGACAGCACCACAAGGTCCACACCTGAAGCCAGTGGGCGCCCCGCACCCTGAGAGGCTGCAGCACTGCCTGGGGTTCTCCTGTGTCATATGCTGGAGCACGCTGAGGACGAGCTGTTCTTTCACTGGTGGGAGGCAGGAACCAGGGCTGCTGACCCAGGCAGCTTTGTTTTGTGGCTTCAGTGGGGCCAGAGGCCAAAGGAAACACACTCTGGCCAGGATCCCTCCCACACCACCTCACACCAGAGCAGGAACAATCAGGCTATGGAGGAGCAGTGGGCCTCCCTCCCTTCCTGGTGTCCCCTCTACCCCTGCCATCGGCCACATGCATGCCTCTCCTAGGGTAACCCTCTTCTCAATCCCAACCTGCTCCTCCTGGGTCTCTTGCATCAAACTTAATTATTCCCTTTAGTGCTTTGAATGTGATGCAAATACTATTTCATATTAAAATGAACTGAAATTCCTGCCTCACTCACTAATTCAAACTGCTGTGTGTGTGTGTGTGTGTGTGTGTGTGTGTGTGTGTGTGTGTCTGTTCATATCTGATCTCTCACCCGTAATCTCTCTGATACTGTTTTTCTCCCATCTCTCTCTCAAATTGTGTTGGCATGAGCAAAGGAAACAATGCTGCAGGTAATAAATAGGAGCTATTTTTATATGACTTGGACATGCCTTAGAATGACACAGATTTACCTTTCTAATCAAGCTTTTATAAAGGCTGATGTTAGAGTGAACCTCTGGGTGGATCAGCGCAGCTGGTTTAGAACCCCAATGCAAGTGAAGCCAATCTGGGTCATGGATTTGATCACCCCAGAAGCCAATTATAATCTCTGTTTGATTGGCCACAGTACACCCATAAACCAGTCCCAACCAGTCTACAAAGATCTTCAATCTATCTCTCACAACAGGGATCAAGCCACAGTGATTATAGCCCAGCAAAAATGCATCCCCAGTGCCCAGGGACAACTCAGACTGCCTAACTGCCTCTGGGAGGGTTGCCAGTGTGATGCAGACAAAGACGACATTAACCTCAGTTGGACTTCTAGCTGAGGAAGTACCCCAGGAGTAGTCTTTGGGGCAAGAAGAAACTGGCTTGAGATGATCAGTGGGCCTCAGGAATTTACTGAATTTTGAAATGAGGACAACAGCTCAGTTATCACTACCCTGCGTGTAGAAGGACTCAAAATCATAATCCCCAGTCTGCAGGCTGGGACTCTCTGTGGCAGTGCTATCCAATAATTATCTGTGCTGTCCAACAGGGCAGCCACTAGTGGAGAGACAAAGGAACTAATTTTTTTATTGCTTATTTAATTTGATTTAAATTTAAATTTACTTTCATTTTAATTAAACTTGATTAATTTAAATAGCCACCATATTAGACAGCAGAGAGCTAGAGTACAAAGAGTAACAGTACACCAACAGTGATAACAAAATAGCACCAACATTTAATAAGAGCTCACTGTTTTCCAGGGAGCGACTTCTTTCCCTCCAGGGCTGGAGTGTATTGGCTCATCAAATGTGCTCCAATATCTTGCATATCTACTACTATTTTCCACATTTTTTGTGATAGAAAATTAATCCATGTAAAGTAATTATTACTAACTTCACTACATATTCTGACATTATGTGTTTTCCAAATCTATGTATACTAAAAATGTAATCACCATCAAAAAGTGATTTTTTTTTTTAAACCTTAAAAAGGGGTTGGTCCATATCCTTGAAAAGATTAGGAGCCAGTGACTTAAAACACGAGCAGAAGAGCAGATGAAGGAAAAGAAAAAAACCATCTTCACTTTCCAGTTTCCCCACTCCTTCCCAGGCTCTTCTAAGAGAGAAACTCCTCCCCCCAGAAGCAGAAGCTTTTTTTCCCCTTGTGCCCTTGAGCAAGGACATAGGGAGGAGAGAGGAATCAAAGAAAACCTCATTTCTGTCTTCTGCCATTGGAGTGCCATCTACTCAGTTTTGCCCCTGGGCCCTCCTGTGCCCTCCTCAAGCAAGCCCTGACCTGCATGCGTTTCCAGAGGCAGCAGCAGATGTGTGAGGATGTGTGGGTACCAGGAGGGGAGGGGTGTGCAGCTTTACTCACCTGAGCACATCTCCCCCTTGTAGCGGACACAGGAGAAGTCATCACACTCACAGTACTTGCCCGTGATCTTGCCAAAGTCACTGCTGTGGCAGACACACTGGCCACAGAGACATTCGCCCCGCTGGCTGCAGATGGGCTGGCCCTCCCGGGGGCTGCACTCGTCCTGCTGGGAGGGGCGGTAGTCCTCTTCCGAGCACTCGCACTGGGACCCCAGCCAGCCAGGCCCGCAGCGGCACACCCCACACTCAAAGGTCCCGTTGCCGTGGTTGCAGCGGTGGCTGTAAGGCTCAGCCTGGGCTTGGCAGTCACAGTCGCAATCGAAGGTGACCGTGACAGTGAGGCTGTCTTTGAAACCCACAGGCTTGATGGTGAAGGACTTCTCCTTCTCCTGGGGACAGCCACGTACCTTGGCCTCAATGCTGAAGCTCACCTGTAAGATAAGTAAGATCGAATTCAGACACCGGTGGACCCTATTAACACTCCAGCCCTGGAGGGAAAGAAGTTGCTCCCTACCCTGCCCAAGGATACCCAAACTGGGTGTCCTATCTTCCAGCAACCTGGAGTTCCTCAGCCTTCCCACTACCAAGAGCCAGGGGATAGTTGGGCAGTTGTGCCTAAAACTGACACATGTATCTGGCTAGGTGTAGACATGGTCTACAGTCATGAGACAGTTTTTTCCTTTAATGCCAAATGTGAAATAAACCAGCTCAAACAGAACAGAACCAGTGATCTTGCATACACCCTGCCCTGGCCAACTAAGCTAACAGGACTGATTACATAATATTGTTGGGATACACAAAGCACTATTTTGCATCATACAATGCGACTCAGTGGCCAACCACAGGTTCGGGATCAACCACTCAATTTCCACATGACATTTCATCACCTGTGCAATCAAACACATTTCAGGCCAATATTTCTTACATAGGGTGTGTGCACATGTGCCTAGAATATAGACAGAGGGATGGATAGATGGTGATAGATATATAGACACAGATGATATAAATACAGATGATACAGGTATAGATATCCCCCTCCTTTCTCCCACCCTCTTCATCATCCTCTCTCCCCTAAAGCAGAAGCAGAGAACCAGCCACTAAAGAAGGAAAGCCATAGAGGGAGTGAAGGGGCAAAATGGACATTTGCAGTCAGTCTGAAATTCCACGAGGGGGGGTTATTTTTGCCTATTTTGTTTGCTGTCAGATCTTCAGCAGGTAGAACAATGCTTAACCCAAAGTTGGTGCTCAAAAAGCATTTATAGATGACACTGCCATTTTACACTGTGGAGCAAAGAAAGGCATTACCTTAGGGGAGCCTGGAGACCAGTTGGGGGCTGAAGGTAAGAAATATTTTCATTTGCAATCAATTGTGCAAAAACAGGGGTAACCTAAATGCAAGTTTTAAAAAACTCTGACGGAGAAATTACTGGACAGACAGAGAAGTTTTAGGCAACATAAGCCTCAGAGGAAAAGGCTGGCAGCTCCATTACATCTAACTTGTGAGGACATTTAGGAAGAAGATACAGGGGAGGAAGGGGAGGGGTGCCCAAAGACACTTCGGAGCACAGGCCACGGTCAAAGCTGCAGCTTCAGCCCCTGCCCAGCCCACCTCACCGTGTCTCCAATCTTGAGTCCAACACAAGACTTAAGGCCTGGGATGACCTCGTTGTTGAGACACGTGGCATTGAAGGATAATGACAACTGTTCAGGGAGGTCACGCACTTCCAACTCCACTTTAGAACGGATTTTCTGAGCAGAAAAGGGCAAAAGAAGGTAAGAAAACGGGCAGAGAGGAAATGAGTAGGAGCCAATCCCATCTCGAGCAAAATCTACCAGGTAGTCCTGGACTCCCCTGCAGTGCCAGATGCTGAGGTTCACCTGGAAGCTGCCGAGCACCCCAGGAGCCTCCTTCCTGCTGTATTCCTGCCCAGGACCGGCTCTCTGTCTTTCTCCACTTGTGTCTAGGCGAGTCTGGGTAAAAACGAACCCAGGTAGGCCCTCCTGCAGGCCTCATGGACGTGCAAGACGCAAGTGCTAATAATACTGGTTGCCTTGGGTCCTAGCACTTTCTACGTAGTTATTAACCAACCCCACATTCCCATGGCTCAGCTCCCTCTTTTCTCTATGGCTGGAGCGTAGCTCTTCCTCACTCTCTACCCTGCCCCTCTCCAGTTTCAGGGTCCTGCTCCTCCTCACCATCAACTCCATCATTTCTTTCCCTTCTACCTTCTCTAGACTCTTCCCCCATTCTCCCTAAGGCTCCCTAGTGTTCCTTTCTGAGCCATTTCTCTCTCAGAAGGCTGCACTCCTCCCAGTGCTGGGTATCACCTGGCATCTGGAAGGACAAGAGGAAGGCTGTGAAAGCTGCATGGTGGACTGGCAGCCAGGACTCCCAAATCGGAGCCCTCCTGGGAAATGCCTAAGTGGACTCTTGGCAGGCTTGTTTCCAATATAAGACACTTACCCCATAAGCATCAACAATGAGCTGGAGGACATTGCTGGAATTAGTAGACAGAACCCCCACTGTGGTCCCTGGGATGAGCTCACTGTAGTTCTAGAAAGGAAGACAAAGGTGTCCAGGGACGACTGATGACGGTGCTGGTCTACAAAAGCCCTCCCCAAATCAGATGATGGTCTTGAAATGGAAACTGAGGGAAGGATGGGATATTTTACTTGTCACTTCCAGGAATAAATCTAGCAGTTTTTCAGCCCTGAGCAAAATTATAGAGAACCTCTCATACTCCTCTTCCCACTGAATTACTCCCCTCCACCAATGCAAACATCAAACACCCATCCTGCTAGGTTCAAGGTTGAAGGAGAGAGGCTGCCAAGAGGAATCATTAGCTCCCGGGTCTTTCCCAGTTGGGGACCATGGCCAAAGCTAGTGTGGGCCAGTTCCCTGACACAGGCCCACCCATCACAGGCCCTACTCCCTCTCCAGGAAGCCCCAAAGGCATAGTCACCTGGTAGAGACTGACTACATTTTCAGTCACTGCAAAGATCAAATTGATGTTTTTCTGGGATAGCTTCTCAGTCATCAGCCCGAGAGAGGGATAATCCTGTGAAAAGGGAGACTGTGGAGGTTAGTTAAAAAGTCTATTTGCATACATCTCTGGGTTCTAAGCCTTAGATGATGGCTAACTCAGGCCATGGCCCAGACAGTGGTGGTACTTAAACCTTTTCACCCCATAATCAATGTGCAAACACAACACAAACCTAGTTGTGAACTCCAGAGACAGATGAAGGAGTACAGGCTGGTAGTGCCAAAACTAAGCACTTCTTTCTTCCTATTCAAATTTGAAATGTTCATACCAAGAAGCAGCTTCTTTTCTTTTTTTTTTTATATATATACTTTTTTTGAGTTATAGTCATTTTACAATGTTTGTCAAATTCCAGTGTAGAGCACAATTTTTCAGTTATACATGAATGTACATATATTCATTGTCACATTCTCTTTCGCTGTGATCCACCACAAAATCCTGTATATATTTCCCCGTGCTACACCGTACAATCTTGTTTATCTATTCTACATTTTAAAATCCCAGTCCCTTCCCACCCCCCGTCTGGGCCAGGTACTGCCAGGCCTTTTTGTTTTGAAGCTTCCTCCTGTTTTGCAGCTACTGAAAAATGCCTTAGGTTGGTGCTTGCAAGCCTCTACCATGTGGTCTTAACCTTCCTTTCTCTCTCCCTCTTCCACTTACCACTGACCTGGCCCACTGTCTTTCTCCCACCTGGAGTGGCCTTCTTTTTGGTAGTCCTCCTCCTTCCTTAGGGACCCAGCTTAGATCCCACCTTCTCCAGGAGGCCTTCCTTGACCATCCCAGTTCATAATGAGCTTTTCTCCTTTGAATACCTAAAGCCCTTATTGACTGTTCTGTCCAGTTAGCATTAATCATGCATCTTGTGCTACTGGTACCACATCTCTTCAGCTAAACTGAAAGCTCCCTAAGGGTAGAACCTTTCATAGTTTCTTTCTCTCCCTCGGCCCCTGTAAGGCCCTGCATAGACTAGGTGACAATGGTTACTGACTCACCCATTGCCTGGTAGTGCTCCACTTAGATATAGCTAACACCAAGGAACTCAAGCCACAATGGGGATGCTGGTAAACTGTGAACATGTCCCTGGGACCCTAGACCTTGCAGGGAGCTCATGAGATCACCCAGCTCAGGCCCCTGCCTTTACACAGGTGTACCTTTAAGCCACCTAGATGAGGTAGTTGCCATATGTCTTCAAGGGATGAAGAGTTCACACCTCCCCCTAGACACTCAGCATTCTGCAGGTCTGTACATTTTCCTTATGGCTTACTGCAGTTTCTCCTGTTTCAATACATACTCCTTTCCTCTTTTTGAATCTTCTGTGGGCATAGAAGTCTTCTTATGCAGAGTAGTGGTTACCAGAGGGGAAAGGACGGGGGGAGGGTGAAATGGGGAAAGGGGATCAACTGTATGGTGACAGGCAGAAACTAAATTTTTGGTGGTGAGCACATTGTAGTGTATACAGAAGTAGAAATACAACATTGTACACATTAAACTTACATAATTATAAACCAGTGTTAATAAAAAAAATTTTAAAAAGTCTTCTCATGTCTCAGCTAAGCCATCCCTTAGCATTCTTCCATTCCAGCTAAATGATTCTCAGCCCTTTAACCTTTCCTCACAGGACTGGCTCTCCATGATTTGATGATCTTTGTCTCTTTTTCCTCTGTCTTCTTCCAATAACTACAAGTAAGCATGATATTCCAAAAAGGGGCTAATCTGTGCATAGCAGACAGGATGAACTGCTTTCCAGCCAGACCTACAAAAGTCCTTTGGGTCCAATCTGTAAGCCATGCTGCTTGCTGCTGGTGGTGCTGGAGGCAGTGGAGGAAGTGGTAGTACTGACCACAACCAGGACCATCTCTAATGGTTGTGCTGGTTGTACCCTGGATGCGGGTGTCCAGTGGGTGAGAGAGGTGAAGGCAGGCTGGAGAGAGCCCTGCACCTTGCCCAGAGGAAGGGCTGCCATTTTCATATTCACACAAAGACTCTGCCTGTGTTAGGGCAATCCTGGCTACAGTGAAAAGGGAGCGCAGGTGGTACCAAGCATCTCACCATGGTAGTGGAGGCAGAGTAATGGTTGTCACTGCCAACGTGACACTGCCCATCGTTGGGCTGGACAATGCCTGCCAGCCTTCCATCCAGCGCTATGTGGGTCTTGGCATCAGTGGTAAACACCAGCAAGTGGGATGCCTCATTCCTCCAGCCAATCTTCTCCTGTTTGAAAAAAAAAAAAAAAAGGCAAAATAGAGACAGCAACTTTACCCATGTCACTGGCAGAAAACAAAGACCCAAGGAGCTCCCTACCTGAAGGGCTAACAAGTTGTCTTGGAGAAGGGCCTCAGTCCCAGTCCTTGAAACACAAGCTGGAGCTTTCTAACTCGGGGTTTCTGTTCTCTTAGGAAAACAGCCTCAGAGCTTATTAGTTCAAGCAGCTGAAAGATGTCTATTTCAACTCCAAATATAACTTTTTCAATGATAATCATGTGGCCCATCTAGAAACCCACCTGTATCCACAAAGCTGGGCTGGTCTAGAAGAAATCCCATCTGAACATCTGGCCACTTTGCCGAGGTTAAGTTAACCCAGCCTTGACTCTGATACACTTCCAGAGAAGGTGGGGAGATGCTCTCCTCAGAAAACACATGGAACCACTGAGGTTCAAAAAAACACCAGCTATGGCCAAGGAGTGGATACAACATTGCTCATACTGCACGAAGCTCTGCTTAGTTCCTATCTCTTATTTCACACAAAAATCCCCACAGTTGTACCACTTCCTTCTCCACTTTGAGCTGTGCCAGTATGGTTGGGATAGATCAAAATGGGGAAGGACGTGGCACTCCATACCCTCCAAACTCACATCACAGACTGTGGCCTGCATGATGGCATCAAAGCCACCCTCCGGGGCATCTCGGTTCCGTGACACACTCTGCTTCTTCACCTCCTCATTGAAGCGGGTCCACTGGTCCGTTAGCGTCAGCACGTGTTTGTAGCCAAACATGGGCAAACAGGTGGTCTTCATACTGGGGAAGGAAAGAGGTCATCTTAGCAGACACCTCACAGAAGAGGCTGCCAGGGGAGCAGGAGGGGAAAAGAGGGAGACAAATATGGCTGGCGGTATGCCAGGCCAGTTCTGCACTACAGTTACCCAGGTAGTTTAGACTCCAAACCCGCAAATCACCTAAGGCATCACATGACCTCACCTCCAGCTTGCCAGAGGATAAGAGTGAACTGTGGAAACAGACTGCCGGGGTTCAAATGCCAGCTCCTTCACTTACTTACTAGTCCTGGGGCCCTAGGCAAGCTTCCGTATGCCTAACTTATGAAAAAATGGGGACGTGATAGCACGTATCTCATAAGAGTTGTTGTGAGGCTTGAATGAGTTCCTGCGTGGAAGGCTCTTAGGCCAGAGTAAGGCTCTGGTTGCTGCTGCTACCACTTTATACTTAAACACTCCTCTGAAGTAACGTTAACACAATAACAAAGCAAAAGCTCATCAGTAACTTACTATCTCTGAATTCTCAATAAACCGATAGATCTGTGCCAAACAAGAGCATTACCATCCACAGCCCAATGGCTTATTTGTTTGACTGATGACCAACACCTTTACTGTGGAACCTTACACTCAGGCAGAAGTTAAAAGGGCACATCATGCAACTTGCACACCTAAAAGGTAAATTCATACCTGGTCATGCTCAGGAATCATCATTTTAAATTATAATCCATGGATTTGCCGAGTCTCCACCAATTAAATAAATAAGCCATTCAGTTTGTAAGCCAAAGTCTCAACAGAGGGACACTTAGCAACTTAGACTATATTAGAGGGTCAATAAATACTACTCCTTTAGGGTTTAATTCTTTGCATTTTAATTCTTTGCATTTTAACTCCGCAGGACTCATACTCTTGATAATGAGGAGGAAAATAATGACAATAACAATGGAATCAATCCTTCTAAAATCATAATTCCTCTAGTTCACTCATCCATAAATTTTCTCTACTTTTGATCTCATTTCCCTCCCATTCTCTCTTGTCTACTACTTATTTGTGACCAAGACCAAGAAGCTGATGAAATCTTCTTTCTAGCTCTCCAAACAGCCTTGGACTCTATTAATAGAACACTCCAGATCAATGGGTTGGCCCACTTGCCAGACATGAAGATCAAGGTAGACAGTAGAGGAGAGATACGATTTGGCCAGAAGGCAGCCAATGAAGCTACTCTAGAGCTAGAAATAGGAAGCAACACTTGGACCTGCCTGGGGCAAAGGGGAGGGGTGCATCCCTGGCTTCTAGAGGAGAGACTTACTCGTAGCAGGGGTTTTTGAGGGCCTCTGGTGGGGAGATGAACATGTATGGTGACACAGGCTTGTCCACAAAGGCCCCGAAGCCAATCCGCAGGTTACTGGTGAGCTTACGCATCTGGGAGGCCAGTTTGGTACCCAGGTTCTGGATGCTCCACAGATCATCCTTCATGGAATAAGACAGGTCCATCAAGTAGTAGATGTCCACAGGGTAATCCTCCACCTGCCGAACTTGGATGGAGAAGTTCTTCAAATCATCTGCAACACAGAAGGACATTAACTTTTCTCCTCTGCTCCTTCTAAGATTTAAGTAAATTTGGACACAGTTGGGATGAAGTAACTTCTTGATCAAACCAAACCTGAAAGCCCTGGTCCCTACTTCTCTCCTCTTGCAATTCTATTCCTTTTCCAATCTCTTGACCCTCCTATTTTTAACTTCTTTCCTCCCTTTCTAAAAATCCACCTTCTTTAAACCCCTATTGGTCTAATCTTATGGGTCTCAAGGCTCTTCCAGCCCAAGCCACAGATGTTTTGGCAGTTACTACACTTCATATTCTATAAAAGGCAGGAACTATGTCCCACCCTTCTCTGAATCCCACAGTACCCGACACACGCCTTGCATGTAAACGGTACTTTCTCAAATACTTGATTTAATTGGAAAGTCAAAACAAATGCTTCAAAAAGCCTCTTAGCCTAATCCTTCCTCCTAAGGTCTCCTGCCCCTATTTGCTCTGCCCTCATACCTCTGCCCCAATCTCACATGGAAAAGGGGCTTACAAATTGCTCTCTCATCTTATATCTCATTTGAGAGATAACACTAAGAAGCTCAACCTCAACACAAAGCTATATGCTGGGTAATAAAATAGGCATTGGGGGGAAGGCAAAACAAAGATTTTTTTTGAGTACCTACTATGTTAGAAGGGTCAAATAGCTAATCAATGGAAGAGTCAAGATTCAAATTCAGATCTTCTGACTTCAAGTCTGCAAACCTTCCATTTTCTTCCATTCTCCTGCCCACACTTTCCCTTACATCCTTCTCTTCCCACTCCACTTCCATTGTGAGCTACTTCCAAGAGCTCCCTACCTGGCCGTAGCCGGAGTGCAATCCTCTGGGGGCTGACTTGAGTAATCTGGGAGCTGTCTCCAGAGCCCTTGTCACTGAGGGGCCTGGCCTCCAGGATTGTGGCCTCACTGACAGGGAACTCGATGGACTCCAGGGCACAGTTATCCTTCAGCAGATTCTCCTTCAGGTTACAGCGGGGTGAGCCCGGAAGCAGAGCCTGCAAGACAGGAACCCAAGGGGGGGACCCTGTGATCAGAGCTATCATAGCTTTCCGCTTCCTGCAGGCTCTTCCTCCTTCCAACAGCCAGAGCTTACGCAGCACTCTGGGACTAAACCGATGTAAATGAACTCCTGAGGACCTTCCCAAGATAGTCCCCATGCCTGTTGTACAGAATGGGGAAACTGAAGCATCAGAAAGTTGGGTGATGGGTAGGAAGGAAGAGGGCCAGTACAGTATGGCGCCTGCAGGACTAGTGTTTTTCAAACTGTGAAATGCAACCCACTTGTGGGTTCCAAAAATCGATGTAGTAGGTCTCAACCATCAATTTAATAAATAAAATGCAACAGAATAGAATAGAAAGTATCAAAGTATATAAGTAGTAAAAGTAAATACTGTTTTGTGAAACATTTATATATTGGGGCGTGGCATACAATTCGTATAATAAATATTGATATACAATGTATTCATTTCTGCAACAAATTTCTTTCCAAAACAGTGACTTTCCAAACAGTCACTGTACTAAGACACTGGCTAGGGTGTGAGATCCATGAGGGACTATGTGTGTCTCGTTGCCTCTCTAGTCCCAGCACCCAACCTGGAGACTTTCCACAAAGGTAACAATGGGGGATGGATGTGGGGAGGCACAGACTGGCTGAGATGACATCTCAGCATTGCCTCCTAAACAGCTGGTTCCTAGGGCGAGTCACCTAACTCTTCAGGCCTCCTTTCCTCACCTATAACATGAAAATAACAATAGCCCCACGTTCAGAGGGGTGTTCTGCAGGACTCTGTAAGACAGTGAGTGTAAAGCACATAGCATGGTGCCTGTCATAGGGTAAGTGCTCAATAAATGTTAGTAATTATTGTGAGGTGTCTATGAACAGTTCTTAGATAAATTAATTACCAATAAACCTCACAAGCTTGGGCAAATTCCATGATGCCAAGCCACTGACCAGAGCCTAGCCCATCACTTCCAGCTTTCTCCTCAACCCTGGACAAAGGGCAGATTGAGCACCTCTCCAAAAACCCTAGCACACATCCCACAGACCTTTGGAGCTCTGTGCATGTTTGCACCAGTGTATTGAATGGGGAACACAGTGCACTGGGAAGAACACTGGAAATCAGAAAACAGGTTCCATCCGAGGTCTGCCACTAACCAGCCGTGTGACCTCAGATAAGTCATTTCACTCCATTGAGCCTCAGTTTCCTCACCTGTTCAGTAAAGGCCTTAGATGACATGGTGTTCTCAGTCCCTTCCTGCTCTGACATTCGGCAAACTTGTGGGTCCAAGTCCATGA